>NC_080452.1:2421538-2724230 GCF_028018845.1 Melospiza georgiana
CCAAGGTGTCACTGCCACGGGGATGTGGTGCACAGGTGGCTGTGACACAGACATGTCCCCCTGCCTCATGAAAACATTAGGGACCACCCTGACACACTTTCCCAGAAGAACTGCTGTCCCCATGGGGATGGTTTGGGGACAGCTCCCACACCCTGTGTCCCAGTGCTTCTGTCCCTGCAGTGCCACCCCCACCCAGCCCTGTCCCTTCTCCCTTCCAGCGCAGACCCTCAGCCTCACTGGTGAGTCCTTGGGGATGCCATGGCACCACCCCGCTGTCCCCAGCCCCACGCTGACCCTGGCAGGCTGGTGTCCCCTGTCACCCACAGGTGCCCAGATCATCCAGCTCCAGGTGGAGGCCCCCTGGAGGCCGGCAGTGCTGTGGGACCGGGTGACACTGACCTGCCAGGGCTCGGGGACCACCGGTGCCACCACCTGGTACAATGACGGGCAGCGCTGGTGGCAGGAGGGACCTGACAACTTCACTGTCATCGAGAGAGGCACCTACATGTGTCACAGACCCCGCACCGGGCTCAGCCCCCCCATGATGGTCTTGGATGGTCAGTGGGGATCTTAAATGATCAGGGTGGCCCCTGACAAGTCAGGGTGGACTCCACTCCGTAGGTGGCGTCACAGCCCTTGTGTGGCAAGAGCCTGTGCCCTGCCCATAGGGACATCCCAGTGCACCCAGATGTTCTCAAGGTCACGGGGATCACTTTGGACCTGTCTTGAGCCCCTCGGTGAGAGAGGATCCTCCTGTCTCTCAGATTTGCTGGTGCTGCATGTGCCAGCACGGGCGCTGCTGGAGGGGGACACGATGACACTGCACTGTCGGTGCAGGCATTGGAACCACACAGTCACTAGGGTGCGATTTTACCAGGACAAGTGAGGAAAATGAAGGCAGAGGAGCACACATCCAATTGATGAGCATCGATCTCAGATTTATTGATCCAGCTTACATACTTTTATAGTAGTGTTAATTAAGCTCATACATATTGCAAAACCCGAGCTTGTCATTGGTTACAGATTGCATGCCAACCCCTCCTTTGTTGCTAATAGCTGTGGTTTCTTGTTGAGGCTAATACTTGTTTTTTATATCCTGCTGTTGACTATTATTGACTATTCAAGGACTCCATGTTTTTCACCATGTTTTTCTCATCATTTGATTCAAGGACGTAGTGTTTTTGTTTCTCTTGTAATCAGAAGGCTGAGAACTTACTACTTACAGCTGTTTTTTACTGCTTAACCAGCTGTATATGATCATGGCCCTTTTCTATAAGCCACGTCTGAACAAAACTCTCCAACAGACGAGAAGGAACTGAGGGGGTTTGTCAATGGGACTGAGCTGTCCCTGTTCCCCCAGCAGCTGAACCACAGTGGCAGCTACAGCTGCAGGGGCTTGGTGGGGTCCTGGCAGTCACAGTCAGCAGCAGTGACAGTGCATGGTGAGCACCCCCATGGCTGGAACTCCAATCTCCTGACACCCCCAAAGCCCCTGCCCAGCAGACTCAGAGTCACAGTCCTCGCCTCCCCTCTCCTGCCCTGAGCTCTACCTAGTGCCAGTGCTGGAGGAACCCCTAAACCCACCATGGGGTCCCTCCTGACTCTCCGCTGCCTCAGCACCCCCAGCCCCTGCCGCACCAAGCTGCCCTCCTGCACATGTTGTACTGAGATGGGCAGGTGGTGGGGGGCCCGCAGAGGTCCCTGCAGCTGCTGATGCCTGCTGTGGGGGTCTCGCACTCGGGGAATTACAGCTGCCAGGTGTGCTCCAAGGTGGGGCTGTGTGGAAGAGAAGCCCCCGGTTTAGCATCACGGTGCACAGTGGATGTGGGGATGGGAACAGGGAGCACGCACAACTTCTCTGGGTCCCTTTCCTGGGTACCTTCATGTCCCCCAGACACTTTTCTTGGGACCCCCCGCCTCTACATTGTGTCCCCTCTCCCCTCCGTGTTCCCTGTATATCCACCATTATCCACCTTCACACCCATCCCCTCATCCCTATCCCCACACCAGCCACCAGCCAGCCCCTCCCTGTGGCCTCAGCCCTGTCTGTGTCCCCGCAGTGCCCGTGGACAATGCCACCACCACCCCCAGTCCCCTGGCACACCAGGTGCATGCCGGTGATCCCGTGACCCTGCGCTGCTCGGTGCAGGTGGGCTCAGTCCCTGTTACCTTCAACTACTGCACAACAGGCAGGAGGTTGCCATAGGTCCCCTCCTGCAGCTTGGGGTGGTTAATGTGGGACATTCGGGTACCTACCACTGCGTGGCCACCAATGAGGCAGATGGGCACCGCGTGTTCAGGGCAACGAGCTCACTGCTGACACTGGAGGTGACATCAAAGGGACATGGTGGAACAGGTGGGGTCCCACGGGCTTACGAGGGAGTGCAGGACCCCTGGGGTTCAGGGTGACCCTGATGTGTCCACCTCTGTTTCTTGCAGTGGCTGCAGGGGTCAGTGGGGCCCTTTTGTTTCTGCTCCTGCTTGTGGGTGTCATTGTGGCCTGGCACCGGTGGCACCGTGTGGGTGGGTGACAATGGGGGGACGAGGGTCCCAGGGAGCTTTAGAGGCCCCCAGATTTGGGCAGAGATAGAGCACCACCCACAGCCCCAGAATTGTGACCTTGTCTGGGGGTCCTGTAGAGTTTAGGGAGATGCTGGAGGGTCCTGCAGGGATTTTGGGGGTTCTTCCAGGTGCCCTGGGGATGTTTGGGGAGGGTTTCTGTCCTGCTGGGCTTTGAGTTCTTGAGGCTGATTGTGTAAGGGGCACTGGGGAAGTTCATGGATTCTGGGGGACTTGAGGGATGCTTGGGGGCCCTGAGGGGAATTGAGGGTCCCGTGAGAGTCCAGGAATCCTGAGCGAGTTCAGGGCCCTGGGACCCCACAGTCATCCCTTCCCTGCTTAATTTGCAGCTGCCAGGAAGAACCAGGAAATGTGAGTGGGGGGTTCAAACCACACTCTCCCATTTTACCCCAACCCCCAGGACCTCCCATTCCCTCCCCCACATCCCCTTTATTCCCTCAGGGCTCCCCTGGATCCCCCGGCTTCCCCCCAGAGGAGGGGGAGGTGCAATACACCCACGTCGTGGTCACCAAGAGGATAGGGGGTGAGTACGGGGGGGACACACGCAGAGGGACACGTCACCCACGAGTGTCACCCCACCCAGATCCCACAGCCCATGTCTCTCGTGTCCCCTCTGTGCCACCACCCTCCAGGATCCCCAGGTGACCTACGTGGAGCTGTGGGGACCCCAGGGGCGACCACAGGAATCCGGTGACCTACAGGAATGTGCTGTGACACCAGGGGGCACTGGGGGGCATTGGGGGTCCCCACCCATGGGCACCCATTCGTGTATGTGCTGCCACTAAAAACTGCCCCTCTCTCTGCTTATGGGGGCGCAAAGATCCCAAAGAGCTGAGAGAAGAACAATTTCCTGAAACAGCAATGAGAGAGAATAAAACCAACAGCAGCAAGGTTCAGAGTCCTAAGGGTCACATAAGGAATGATTTCCAGGGAAAGCTACCAAAAAGGAACAAACCCCAGACATTTCCCCCAGCATGTTGCCTCCACCAGAGGAACCTGGCAGGGCTCCAAACCTTCCTTGCACTGATGGCCCAAGCGGCCTTCAGGAGGCTCTTGATTCTCTTGTCCCCTGTCCCAGACTCCTCCTCTGCCGTGTTCCTCACATCAGGATCTCACAAAATCACTGTGGGGGTTCCGGAGCATCCTCCTTTGCCAGGGCAGTCATGTTCAGGCCATGGCACAGCGTGGGGTGTCAGAGACAGCAAAAGTTTGATGTCTGGAGACATTTTGGAACACATGTGTGTGGCAGGGGTGGGTCAGGCCTTGTTTTTGGTAAGACAGGGCCCCGTCTGTCCATCAGTCTGTCAGCCATGGCACACTGAGGACAGTGTGATGCTCTGCCAAAGCCAGCTCCTGAGTGTCGGGGTGACCAAAAGTGCAACCTGGGGAGAGGGCACTTGGTGGCCCAACTGGCTTAAGAAGGCAGAGCATGAGATGGCCAAGTCCCTGACCCTGTCTCCTCTTGCGGTGTCTGTCCCATTCATACTGAAACCCAGGAGTTGGCAACTTGTTCGAATAAGAAATATCTGCCTAGGAAAGTGGGAATGTAGATGGAATGGAAAAAAGACCCATGTCTAAAATTTGGTTTAATTTCAAAGATGATGGGGCTTCCAGGCAGAACTGTAGGAAAAGGAACAGCACCTCTTTTCTAAGAAATTGATAAACCAGAACAGAACAAACAACACAAACCCAGAGCTTTCCCTCCTGCTCAGCGCTGTTGGTTTTTGTGGCAGTTGTAACAGCAGCCAGCAGGAGGCGCTGCAGGGAGCACTCCCGGCCAGCAGGGGGCGCTGCAGGGTTCAGCTCCATCCCCTCAGGGGCCATGGCGGACTGGGATGGGAGGGAGGACATGCTCCTTTTGCAAACTCACGGCCACCAATTGCTCCCAGCACCACCATTGGCAGCGGGCAGAAGCCACCAAGGCAGCAGGTTGGATCCCAGTTCCCACTGGCAGCGTAGAAGAGTCCCGGGGCCAGCCACACAAGGAAAGATGTTGTGCACCTATTGTTGCCCTGCGCAACACCTGCAACCACTCTCCATAATCCCTAATGGAAGGAAGGCAGCGCCTTACCCCAGGCATGTCTCGGGTCCACAGCAGCATGTCTGGTGTCTTTAAACCACAATTCCTGTAAGTCCTCAGCCTTTCTCTCCCTTTTCCTCTTTCAGCCCTGTCACAGCCACTCTGGAAATGTTGAATTACCCTGGGATGTTGAGGAAAGCTGGTACTCGATGCTGATTCTGCCTGGGCTCCTCAGGAGGCTCCAGAGCACTTTTGGAGTTCCTGCTCTTCCTGGGCCACTGCTGGTCCCAACATAGAAGACACAGGGGAAAGAAGAGGGAGGAGGAAAGCAAAGCCACAGCCCTGAGGGCTCTGCAGCTGCAGCTGGAGCACAGGGAGAGCCCAGACCGGGAGCAGTGCCTTGGGAGGGCAAAATGGGGCAAAACTGGAGCTCATTGGGCCAATGGCCCTGTTCTGCTCTGAGTGCTGCAGACTCTTAAAGAGGTGTTGTAATTATAGCTGGAGTTACTGAAGTTTAGTTGTGCTCCTAAATCATCCTAGTGCACAAACAGATGGCTCTGCTGCCTCTCCCAGGGATTTTGGGCTACACAAGTATTTGAACCATTTGGGGGTCAGATGCTGCCAGCTCTGCCCACAAGGAGCTTTCTTTACTGCCTGGAAGGTTTTTGCTGGTGCTGGGGATGATTCAGTGCCTGTGTCATGTGGCCGCTGCTTCTCGCTGGTCGGGCAGGAAGGCTGAACTGGAGCAGCAGCTGAGGTGGGAGCGGCTGGAGCAGGGACCCATGGGAACAGCACCTGGCCATGCAGGTGGAGCAGGAGTTCCAGGAATTCCACAGGGTTCTCAGGTGAGGCCCACGGGGCTGGGCCACGGTGGGGCACCACTTGTCATTCCTGCTTCCCCCAGATTTTGGGACCCAGCAGTGACACCCATCTGGCTCCCAAACCCCTCAGGGCTGGGGCACAGCCTCACAGGAGGTCCCGGCTAAGATCTTGGGGATGATTCAGGTGCTCCTGGGCTCGTTCCCGACAAAGAGCAGGGCTCCAGGAGCAGTCGGTACATCCCGAAGGAGCAGCCCAGGGCTGCTGGAGCCCGAGTGTTGCGGGCAAGGACGGCATGAGGGAGCCGGGCCCCGCTCAGGAACATCTCATCCTGCAGGAGCTCGGCAGCCTCTGCCTGTGCCGGCCCCGGGGCTGTCGGGGGGCACGGCCGGAGGGGCCGGGGGGCAGTGGGTGGGAGGGGCCGGGATGGAGGGACCGGGACCCCACTGGAGAGCCCCGAGCATGGAGGGAGCGAAACGGCAGAGGGGAGACCCCGGGACAGGGGGAGCAGAGACCCTGTGGTGGGATCTGCAGAAAGGAGGGACTGCAATGGTGGTCCTGGAGCACCGGAAGGGGCCCAGCTGCCATCGTGCTGCGAGAGCCAGGAGGGTCACAGGGTGCCCGAACTGAATGTGACAGCGTGCCCGAAGCCACTGTCGAGATGTGTCGGGACCGAGCGTTGCCAGGGTAAGGCCCCCACAGCTCCGGGAAGTGGAGGGGTACCCTGGAAGGTGTGCAGCAGGTGTGGAGCAGAGCCCTATCTATTCCCTGTGCCCTGTGCAGGTGAGGAGGGCAGGGATGGAGGAGTTCTGGGAACACCTGGAATCCAGACAGGGTCACTCCCCACAGCCCCACCAGGGAAGCAGGGCACTGCCACTGCTCGATATTCCCACACTTTTCCCTCTTGTCTGGCAGCTGAGCCAGAACCCTGTGGAAGCTGCTCTCTGGTCACAGAGAGCAGCAAGCACAACTTTCCCAGGCCTTGTTCTGGTGAAAGCTGTTAGAAGATCAGTGAAAAGAATGAGAAACAATTCTTATTTTTGCTTGCTGCACCCATTGGTGTGAACATGTGAAATGTGTTATGGAGATTTGTTTACCAGTGGGTGATTTTTTAATTGGCCACTGGTGGTGGTGTTTTAATTACAAGGACCAATTAGGTTAAAGCTGGATTGGACTGTCTGCAAGGGCAATGAGTTACTCAATAAATATAGTACATTAAAGTGATTGATCAGCAGTCTGGAATCATGGAGTCAGAGCTAATTATTAATTGGCAGGGACCCATGCTACAACAGAACTCAAACATTCTTTCTGGGAGGTTCCAAAAGGCTGCTGGTTTTGTTCAAGAAGGAGGGTCCAGGTCAGGTTTTGAGCAGATCAGTGTGGGATTTGCAGTAGTTCCGGATTTCACTCAGTCCCTTGGGAAAAGGAACAAGACAATCAACTGCTGTATTTCCAGACTGGTTCCACCACAGCTGCCCCTGCAGGGGGTGATTCCAGCCAGCCTTGCTCTGAAAACCATCAAAGGCCCCCACAGAGCCACTGCTTAGGCTCCCTTTGGGTTTTGTCCTTCTTGCAGGGCTGAGAAAACCACAGGCAGGCCTTTTTCCACCCACAGAATTCTCATCTCTGCAGCAGCTCTAAAGCTGCAAGAATCAAAGCCAAGGGGGCAGGCGGGAAAACTCAGGTCCGGGCTGCCACCTGGGGCTGGGCAGATCAGGGTTGGGCAATGGCCATCCCTGTGCAGGGGGGCTGGGCCATGGCTGGGCCCCTCCCTTGGATGGCCACTGGCTTCAAGGAGCAGGAGTTTGGGAGCTCCTTCCTGCTCAGGGGCTCCATTCCCCAGCTGCTCTTGCTGTCTCAGAGCCTGCAGGGGTCAAGCAAGAATGAAGAAGTCTAGAGCCCCCTGGAGCTGCCATGCTGCAGGACAGGAGCACCTTGTCCAGCATGTGTCTCCCCTGGGACAGTATCGCCCCAGGACAGGAGCCCCCTGGTTGTGCCCCCTAAGAACAGAACCTTGTGTCCGTCCGTCCGTCCCCTCCCCCCCCATGTGACACTCGCTCAGCACAAACGGCCTCTTCCTTCTGCTGCAGGACAGAGGAAGTGAAAGTGTTGGGGGGGTAAAATCTGGACTCCCCCATCCCCCACAGCCTCCCCAGCCCTCCCTGCAGACCCCTCACCCCTGCTTCCGCCACCCTGGGCTTCTCCCAGTCTGTTCCCTGCTCAGGTGCCCCCCAGTATCATCAAGGCAGGAACTGGGGGCTTGTGAAATTGAGGGGTAAAATGATAGAAATGGAAATGAAGTGAGGGAAAAGACCCTGGGGGCTGGGGGGACACAAACTCAAAGCCCCTAGGAATCCGTCTGGGGTGATCCACAGGCTGCCGGCACCTTGTGGGGGCAGCACTGGGCTCTAGGTCACCCCAAAATCTGAGGTACCCAGGGGAGGAGCTGTGAACCACGGGCTCACCCAGCCACTGCCCATCCCTGGGACCTCCATTCCCCTGAAAATCAAATCATGGGACCCCCATTTCTTGTGCCCCTCCGTTCTGCAATACTCATCCCCATACTGACATTCTTCAGGATCTGAATGGTCCAGCACCCCATTCCCAAGGAACACTCTCCAGTTCATTCCATCCCCTGAAATCCTCCTTCACCCAGGATCTTGATTCTCCCAGGACCCCCATTCCCGGGGACCCCATCCAAGGCTCCCCAAACCCCTGAGCCCCCCACTCCTGGGAACCCCATTTCCCACTGTGTCCCAACCAGCCATGTCCCCAGACTGTTCCCACCCATCCCACAGCCTTCCCCATGGCCACATCCCCATTATCCTGTGCTTGTGGCCACCCTGTCCCCACCAAGGGCCACCTACACAAGAGGACAAGATCTGACCTTGTTTCCTTCCCCTTTGGCCAAAAAGCCACCACCCAGGGGACAGCCAATGCCAGCAGTGAGTGAAAGCCAGTCCACATGGCTGGGGACACCGGGATGGCCGGGAAGATGGCCCTGCTCCTGTGGGGTGAGTGCCCCGGGCACGGGCCTGACACCCCTAGGATGGGGAGGGGAGGGGGCACAGGGGGGCAAAGGGGGTCCCCTGAGGTCCCCAAGGCCAGCAGAGCCAGAGCAAGAGGTGACTAGGGTCGTGGGCTGGCTGTGGGGACAGGAGAAGGGGGAAAGGAATCTGGAGACAATAACCAGGAGACAGGGATTTGGGGAGGCATCATGGGGCTGGTGGGGGTGACCTCTGCGAGCATGGGGTGGCTGTGGCATCCCCAGTTCAGGGGTGTCCACAGTGTCCCCATGTCCTGCCTGAGCAAGGGGTGGCTGCAGTGTCCCCTGTCCCCAAGGGGTCCATGTCACACAAGGAAAGTTTGGGGACAGCCCTCACACCCCTTGTCCCCAAGCCTCTGTCCCCACGGTGCCACCCTCACTGATCGCTGTCCCTTCTCCCTTCCACCAGACCCTCGGCCTTGCTTGTGAGTCCTCAGGGGATGCCATGGCCCCACCCCACCGTCCCCAGCCCCACACTGGCCCTTGCAGGTTGGTGTCCCCTGTCACCTGCAGGTGCCCAGACCACCCAGAGGTTCATGGAGCCCACCTGGAGGCCGGTGGTGCTGGGGGACAGGGTGACACTGACCTGCCAGGGCTCAGGGACCACCGGTGCCACTACCTGGTACAAGGATGGGGAGCCTTGGGGTAGTAGGGACAGGACCACCTCATTGTCACCGAGAGTGGCACTTACAGGTGTGACAGACTCGGCACTGGGCGCAGCCCCCCTGTGACAGTCTTACATGGTGAGGGGGGCTTGGGTGTCCCCAGCCTGGCACACACAGGGACCCCGGGGCTCTGGGTGGGCTGTGCTCCATGGGTCACCTCCTGTGTGACCAGATCCTGTCCTCTGCTCTGGGAACATCCCAGAGCATCCCTGTGCAAGGAGACTTCTCTCACATTGGTTGGCTTCTGGTGCCTCTCAGTGCCATCATGATGCTCCTGACACTCTTGGTGTGACAGGACCCCTCTGTCCCCCAGACTCACTGGTGCTGCAGGTGCCGGCGCGGGCGCTGCTGGAGGGGGACACGGTGACACTGCGCTGCCGGAGCTGACAGAACAAACCACTCACGGATGTGTACTTCTACCACTATGGGAAGAAACTGGAGGAGTTCCATGATGGGACCGAGCTATCCCTGTCCCCCCTGCAGCTGCACCACAGCGGCCACTACCTCTGCAGGGGCCGGGTGCTGTCACAGTGGAGAGAGTCGGATCTGGTGACAGTGACAGCGCACAGTGAGTGCAGAGATGGTGACAGGTAAGGCCGACATACTCCAAGGGTTTCCCCACAATGGCCTGAATACTTCATCCCTCCCTTTACTCGTCCCTGGGTCACACAAAATTTGCCAAATCCTTCTTGGTTTTCCCCATGACTGCTCAATTCCCCTGCAGATCCCTCACTCCTCTCTTTGTCTTCCCCAGGCCTCCCTGGAATCTCAGGGACCCCTTTCAAGGTCCCTACTCCACTTGCTGGTCTCTCCTCCTTCCCTGGGTCCACCTGCCCATCTCTAAACCCCAAATCATTCCCTGAGTCTCCTCAGCCTCTCGTGTGGTTTCCCATCCCTGCCTGGGTTTCTCCGCCTTTCAACAGGGTCTCGCCATTGTCCGCAGGTCCCAGAATGCCTCCCAGGGTCTCCCTCTGCTCACTGGGATCCTCTCTGCTCCCCTCTAATCCCCCTCTTTCCCCTCCCGTGTCCCCCACCCCTCCTGGGTCCCCAATCCCTCCTTTGTCACCGTGCAGGGGTCCCGCCCTCAGGGGTGTCCCTGTCATCACAGCTCCCTGGGGACCGGTAGCACTTGGGGATGGACTGGTGCTGAGCTGCACGTTGGCTGCGGGGACAGGTCCCCTGTCCTTCTCCTGGCAGTGGGAGGGCTCAGGGGCACTGCTGGGCACTGAACCCCACCTGGAGCAGCGCCACATTGGGGACAGTGACAGCGGCCAGTACCTATGCCGGGTCAGCGACGGGGACAGCGTGGCTGAAAGTGACCCCCTGAATGTCACCATCCTGGGTGAGCAGGACCCTTTGGGTAAGGATGACCCCACCCACAGCACCCCATCCCCCCTCGCCCAGTGCCAGCCCCCTCTGTGTCCCCACAGTGCCCGTGGCCAATGCCACCATCAACCCCAGTCCCCTCTCACACCAGGTGCGTGCAGGTGACAACGTGACCCTGAGCTGCTCAGTGCAGGTGGGCTCAGGCCCTGTCACCTTCACCTGACTGCACAACGGGCAGGAGGTGTCTCAGGGTCCCCTGCTGGAGCTCAGGGACATTGATGTGGGACATTCGGGCGCCTACCAGTGTGTGGCCACCAACCAGCTGGGACAGGACGGGAACCGCGTGTTCCAGGCACTCAGCCCTGAGCTGGCATTGTTGCAAACTCCTCACTCACCCTGGGTCACAGGTGGGGTCACGCAGGGTCACCAGAGTGTTCAGGACCCCCAGGGTTCAGAGTGACCCCAATGTGTCCTCTCTGTCCCCAGCAGTGGCTGTGAATGTCAGCAAGACCCTCCTGTTCCTCCTCCTGCTCCTGGCTGTCATTGGCAGCTCTCACTGGTGGCACCACCGGGGTGGGTGACACTGGGAGGGATGGGGGTCCTGGAGTGAGGGGGAGCCCCCAGAGTGGGGTCAGAGATCGGCACCACCCAGGGCCTCTGAGCTGGCTGACACTGAGCTCGCAGTGACCTCAGGGCATCCTGGGGGATTTGGGTGGAATTTGGAGGGTCTTGGTTGGGCTCCAGGGTCATCGCTGAGTGGGCTTTGAGGAACATTGGGGTGCATGGGGAACTCCTGGAGGATTTGTGGAGTTAATGGTGGACTGTACAGGGTTGTTAGGGAATTTTTTGGCATCCTGGGAGAGTTTTGGGTGTACCCCTCCCTGCCAGGTTTGGGGTTCTGGGGGCTCAGAGGGTTTGGGGCACTGTGGGGACTGGGGGCACTGCAGAGGTGCAGAAGTTCTGGGAAGTTCAGGGATGCTTGGAGAGTTGGGGGAAGCAGTAGTCCAGTGGGAATCAGGGCTGCAGTGGGGATTTGGGCATCCCGTGGGTGGTTGGAGCTGCTGAGGTCCCAGGAAGGTTCAGGGTTCCCAGTGTCCCCACGGTCACCCCCTCCCCTTTCCCTTGCAGCCACCAGGTAGCCCCAGGACAGGTGAGGGGAGGGCTCAGGCTGGGACTCCTCTTTCCCCCTCCCCTGACACCAACCAGAGCCCTGTTATCCACACAGAACCCCTCCAGAGGAGGGGGCACTGCTGAACCCCCATGTTGTGGGCACCGAGCTGGCAGAGGGTGAGTAAAGCGGAGGGACAGGGACACACCACCCACGTGTGTCACCCCACCCACTTGCCCACAACTGGTGTCTCTCACGGGGCCCCCCTGTGCCTCATCCCCCCAGGTGACCTGCTCTGAGCTGCCGGGATCCCACAGGTGACAGTGGGACCCCAGTGACATCTGTGAGAACGTGCTGGGGACACTGGGGGCACTGGGGACACTGAGGACACTGGGGACACTGGGGGCACTGGGGGCACTGAGGACACTGGGGGCACTGGGGGTCCCTTCCCTAGGGTACCCCCTGTATGTCCCCCCCATCCCATTTCCCATGGGTGCCCACTGTGCCCAGGGGGTGGCCACGAGTGGGGGCTGCCAAGGGCTCCCCATTCCAGTGCTCCCAGTGCTCCCAGTACCCATGGAGCTCCCTATTCCCTCACCCAGTGCCAGGGGGTACAGCAACCCTGCCCCTCTTATGGGACCCAAAACTCAGCTTTTTGATTAAACCAGGAGATATGGTTTTTGTTGGTTCAGCTCTGCCCTGTTCAGCTCAGGAAGGAGGAGGATCCCAGTCAGGTTGTTGAACCAATCCTTCTCAGTTCTCAAAATTCAGAATCCAAAGGGTCACAAAAGGAACAATTTCCAGGGAAAGTCCCCAAAAAGGAACAAGCCCTGGATATTTTCCCCAGCCCATTTGCTCCATCACAGGAATCTGGCAGGGCCCTGGACCTTCCTTTCTCTGATGGCCAAAGTGGTCTTCAGGAGGCTCTGGATTCTCTTGTCCCCTGTCCCAAACCCATCTTCTGCCATGTTCCCCACACGAGGATGTCACAAAGGCCCTGTGGGGGTTCCAGAGCCTCCCCCTTTTCCAGGGCAGTCAGGATCAGGCCATGGAACAGGGTGGGGCTGAGTTTTCAGTCACTTCCAGGAGCTCTGGATACCCCTCCAGGTCAAGGCAAGCTGTGTCCTTCCCTCTGCTGCCACAGGAATGGGGGCAAAGGCTTTGGCAATGTCCATGGGGGCACCACTTGTTTGCCTCGCACTCCAGCTTGTTCTGGACTTCTGGCATGTCCTGCACAGCCTCTCTCAGTGGTGCTGGCACTTGGTTCCAGCCCCTACAGTCCCAGTCAGTATCCACTCTCCACTGGACTCACGCTCTGGCCATGGGGGGCTCTTGTCAGGGGCATTCAGTGGAAATTGTTCCTTTTCTGACCCTTGGGATTCTGAATCCTGTTGCTGTTGCTGTTGGTTTTGTCCTCTTGTTGCTGTTTGCTGGAAATTGTTCTTCTCTCAGCCCTTTGAGATCTTTGCCTTCTGTGCCTCCACTGGGAGTGGGAGGGGCAGTGGCCCCTGGTTTTTAGTGGCAGCCCAGAATTGGAGAATCCCAGAGCTGAACAAAGAAACCCCATTTCTGCCAGTCTAACCCAAAAGCTTCATCTTGGGCCAATAGCAGGGGCTCTGTGCCTCCCTGGCATTGGGAGGAGCAATGGGGAGCCACTGGCAGCATGGGGTATGTCTTGGGGTGGTTTTATGATTATGCCCTGTTCCTTATTCTCTGCTTTATGCCCAGAAATGGCTGCTGTATGTTTAAAGTGGATCTGGGAGAGGGTGGCAGCCTTGGAGCTCCTGCATAGGCTTGGTTTAAAGCCTCCTTCTGGAGCATCCTGGGTGCAGTGTCGGACATTATTTTATGGCTTAGCTAGCTTGGTTTTTTGTTAGCAAGAAGCTTTTATTTTTTTTTCTTTCTCCTGGCCTGCAGAGTCTGCAGTATCAATCCTTTGGTGGCTTCTGTTTTAGTTTTCTTTCAAACTGTTGAGCTTAGTTTTGATCTGAGATCAAGCGATTGCCTAGACCATCAACCAGAAGCCTGCAGGAGCTGCTCCAGTCAGCCCAAGAGCTCAGGAAAAGATGAACCAATGAGACAAAGGACACCAAATTCCACCAGCTTAATCTGCTGTGAGGAGGAGACCAATGCCAGAAGTTCAACAGGTTCCTGTTGGAACCCAGGACATCCCTCTGGCTGTCCTGAGCAGTCAAGACCCCTGCCAGGGGCTCAGAGACCCTGGCACAGAGCCCAAAATGCCTGTGTGGTTTTGATTATGACCTGTGGAGCAAGTTACCAACTTTAGATGAAGATCTACAAGCCACAACAGTTAAGCAGAATGGTAGTGAATTTATCATGGGGTGAAAAAGTAGATTTTGGGGTTTTCCAGAATGGGGTTCATGGGGAAAGATGGAGGGAACTGGATGTGTCCAGCCTTTCTCCTTCTTCTTCTTGGTCTCCATAATCTGCTGTGATGTTGGCACTTTTAGATTGGCTTAGAGTAGAAGCTCACTGTCTAACGTAGGTGATAGGTATTGGAAAGTAATTGTAAACATTGTATACCTAATTTTTAATATAAAGACATAACATCGGCCTGGGGGCAGGCAGAGTGCCTGGACTGTCTTGCTGAATGGAACCTCAGCTGTGAGACAGAGTGAAAATCCCCCCCGAGTAAAAATCCATTTTGAATTAGCTGAAGTTTCTAGGAGAGGTGAAAAGTCTGTAAGGCCAAAGCTGAAGGGAACACTGCAGGACAAGGATAGTGAGGAGACACACACACAAAAAAACCCCAGAAACGGTTACAAGACCAATCTGCCCTGGCCTAGGAATTCTTTTGATAAAGAGGAACTGCTGATAAATGTCACGCGGAATGAATATGTATGAACCTATTGTGAAACTGTATGCATATGCATTTGGAAGGGGAGATAAAAGGAGATCTGAAGTTCTCAGAGGTACGCATGCCTTTTTTTGAGGAGAGCAATCTCCACATGTGTCCAGTGCTGTAAGAAACATACCAAGCTTTAAAACTTTTACAATGTTGTGAGGTTTCTTCTTTTCTCCTTAACACATTATGGCGAACCAGGCCAGGAGTTCTCTGTCCCCGCAGGGGCAGGGGGGATAGACGGACCTCCAAGGCGCACCCTAGGAATTTTTTTTCCTGGTGGGGCTCTGCTCATCTTGACTTGCCTCCTGCGAGGACAGACAAGGACCTGCTGGCTGTGGAGGAAGATATGGTATATACTGAGGGGTCCCGGGGGAGAAGAGAGCTAGGGAGTAAATCACTCAGAGACGTCTGGGTACAGCTGATGGAGCAGCTGGAGTAGAGATGGGGGTGATTGTTTGGATAGGCCAGACTGCTAGCGACCCTGGGGGTGGGTCGAGTGAATCTCTATGTGTGTGTGTATGTGTGGTGTCTGGACACTGTATGGGGGTTCACTGTCTGATGGAGAAGCCTCTAGCAACCCTGGGGGTGGGTCGAATGAATCTCTATATGCGTGTGTGTGTCAAACACTGTGTCGCTGTATGGTTAATGCATTGTGTGGTCAGTGCACTGTGTTTCTAATCGTGCAAGTGTGTTAGTGTATGGTGTATAAAAGAGAGTAGATCTACAGTGCTCTGCAGTGTGGAGGGAAGTGAGTACTACCCGTGTTTGAAGCAGCTAAGTGAGGCCTGAGGCGCCGGCTGCATCAGGCTGTGGGGGCAGGGAGAAAAGCGCCTTGTAGAGAAGCGAGTGGAAGAACATCAGTGACAGTATTTATTGTGTTTAAATGTAGTGATTTGTGTAGATTTGGTACATTTTAATCATGAGTATGAGCTCAGAGAGTTCCTTAGCCCTGGATGTTTAGACTTGATCTCTAGAATGTGTGCTGGTTTTTTGATTGTGTCATGTGTGCTGGTTTTTTGATTGTGTCCAGGAAAAACTGATGTGAGTAAATGCTGAATTATGGTATGCTGTGTTGTATTGAGAAAAGTGGGCACTTTGAGAGATATGCCCTTTCCCAGTGATTTTGTGTGGTGATTTTCTTCCACTGCATTGTGGTAATTTGATTGTCAGATTGTATAGTAGTGATTGTGGAGATTTTAAGATTTTGTTTGCAACAAGAGTAGCATTTTACACAGAAGAACTATGGTATGGTGATTTATGCTTAACTACGATCAAGCGAATTAAAGGAATTCCAAGAATTCTCCCCCCAACAGCAATTCAAGCCTTGGCTCTAGTGAATTTGAGATAAGGGATGGCGGGGGGGGGGGGGGGGGGTGCGTGTGTGCCTGTGTCTGTGGGCAGTTTCAGCTGGGACAAGCACAGACTTTTTGCAAGGCAGTAAAACAAGTGTAAGTAGACACAGTACTTAATTAGACTGAGCAAGAAGAGAACTAGAAAAGACTGATATTTTGTAAAACAGAGTTTAGATAGAAGAGATGAATGAGTTTATGAGATTTCAGCTGGTCCGATAGTAGGTCTGGACTGAGAACAGCCTGCTGTAGGGATTTAGAGTTCTCTGTAATAAGGAATAGCCTGCCTTTGTGGGCAATTCCTCAGAGCCTTTGGTGCATCAAGAGGCTGGCACGCTGCGTTAAGTATTATTGCAGTGCAGAGTTTGTGAGAAACGCTGGTATTGCTGTCCTAATAAGCGTCAGGGCACATATCCCGAGTGTAAATTAAAGGTTTCTGATCAAGCTGATTCAGAATCTAAGATCTTAATGCTCGTATGTGAGAAATCACATCTGATACCTGCCACCTGGAGCCGTGTGTGTGTAGGAGGAAGACTGATAAACTACTGTGAAGGTCTGTGAAAAGAGGTTTGGGTGGACGTGAGATAGGGCAAGGAGAAAGAGATAATGAGAACTGACCAGAACAAAGAGGTTCCTAAATCAGCCCCTTTTTGGAGGGGCTTACTGGGAGAAGGCTGCCAGTAGGAGCAGCTCAGAAAATAAAAAGTTTTATAATACTTCATTGCAGTTAAACTGTTTTTTAATAGGAAGGTAAATGGGATGGGTTTTTTGTATGCTGATATGTCTTTTTGTTTTAAGAAACCATCCAGAATGGTAAAGAGACTGTAAGATCAGACCACCCTCTGGTCTCGGCCCTTGAAAAGGAAAACAAGGCAAAGAGAAAGCAAATCAAATGTGTTGTTCAGCATGCAGCATAAGATGGCAACGTATGAAGTCAAGCAAAGATTATCATGCTGAAATGCAAAGCGATTACGGTTCGCAAAATGAGTACATATGATTTGTTAAAGGCTCCTCCTAAGGTAAGGAAGGAAGGATAAAGATGACCTCCCCAAAAGGGTAGAATTTTAGTCGACACAAGGGCCATATATGCAGTTTTAAATAAAGCTTTAGTACCTGTGGAGAATGTTTATGTTGTAGTGTGGGGAACAACTGAACAACTGGCCAGTCTGAGAAGGCATTCTTTTGCAAACCTTTAAAGTAACATGTGTACTATGTGTACTTAGAAGCTTTTGTACAATTCGTTCAATTGACTAAACATTCTCAAATGAGAAAGATTACTCTGGAGGCAAATGATATAAAGATGTTAGGCTTAACATTAACAGACACTGAAATTAAGAAAGACATTAGTAAGGAGATATTAGAACAAGTAAATAAGTGTTTTCAAGGGTATGGGCCTCTGCTGTACCAGGGAGAGTGAAAAATGTCCCCCCGCCATGGTAATCAAGCTTAAGGTAGGAACACAACTAGTGAAAATTGAGTAGTACCCTCAAAAGGAAGATAAGGAAGGAATCAGCCCAATAATTGATAGTACTGGATTAAGGGCTGTCAATAAGATAACACAGAATTTATACCCTGTGGTAGCAAATCCATATACTTTACTAACTTGTTTAACACCTCAGCTAACCTGGTTCACTGTTTTAGGCCTAAGAGATGCCTTCTTTTGCCTCCCTATCCACAAAGCCAGCCAGAAAATTTTTGCATTCAAACACAGCTCACATAGTCCATGTGCCTGAAGGCTTCAAAATTCCCCACTCCAATTGGAGAACAGCTTGCAAAGACCCAGAGTCCCGGGAAGCTCCACAAGAGGAAAGGAGGCTGTTGCAGTATGTGAATGATCTTTTAGTAGCCACTCAGACGAGGGAAGCAAGAGAAGCCCGGACGGTAAGCCTTTTGAATTTCCGAGGACTCCAAGGATAGAGTCCCAAAGAAAAAGGCACAGGTAGTGAAACAGAAGGTAATCTAAGAAGGTAATCTACCTGGGGTAAGAAGTGAGTGCTGAGCAGCAAACTTTAAGGCAGGGAAGCCATACGCCAAACCCCGAAACCCCGAGACAACAAAGGAACTCAAAACCTTCTTAGGCATGGCAGGGTAGTGCCAGCTGTGGGTTTATAATTATGGACTGCTCGTCAGACCCCTCTATGCTCCTATTGCCAATGGAAACTGAGATCTCCAGTGGACAAAAGGAGCGACATGGGCCTTTCACCAGCTAAAGAGTGCCCTCGTGTCAGCTCCAGCTTTGGGACTTCCAGATGTAAGTAAACCATTCTTTCAATTTTTCCATGCAAGGATTGCCCTGGGAATATTGGTACAGGACTCGGGTCCATACCAAAGGGCAGTTGCTTACTTCTCTAAGCAACTAGATGGCCAGGTTGCCTATTTCTCTAAGCAGTTGCTTACTTCTCTAAGCAACAGTCAAAGGATGGCCAGGTTGCCTCAGAAGTGTAGCAGCAGTTGTGCTGAATATTCAAGAGGCACCCAAGTCTACCCTAGGACAAAAATGACTGTGCTAGTGTCCCACATCATGTCCGCAGTACTGGAAGAAAAGGGTGGCCACTGGCTTTCACCACAGAAGTTTCTGAAATACCAGGCCATCATGGTAGAGCAAGATGATGTAGAGATAGTGGTGACTAATATTGTCAACCCAGCTTCTCTTCTCAGTGGAATCAAAGAGAAGCAGTACACCATAGTTGCCTAGAAACCATTGCAGCTACCTACTCCAGCTGCCCAGACTTAAAGGACACTCCTCTGGACGATGCAGAGACCTGGTTCACTGACGGGAGTAGCTACATTGCCAGTGAAAAGAGACATGCAAAGTATACAGTGACTACCTGCAGAGAGGTAATAGAGTCTGGACCCTTACCAACAGGTACCTCTGCACAGAAGGCTGAGATAAATGCATTGACCCATGCCTTAGAAAGAGCAAAAGGCATTCAGAGTCGTACATGCACATGGAGCCATCTGGAAGGAGAGGGGACTGCTAACCTCACAAGGGGTAGAAGAGACAATCCGGCTGCTGGAAGCAGTTCAGCTACCTGAAAAAGCATATTAAGGCACACCAGAGAGTGAGCTTAAAATTTGAAGAAAGAAATGACCTGGCAGATGGAGAGGCAAAGAAAGCAGCAGAGGGTGAGATAATTACAGACAGATTTTCCTCGAAGGTAAGCCAGAATACAATAATACTAATCGAAAAACTGCAAGGGGTGGGCTACTGTTGAAAGAGAGCTAGTAATCCCTTCCCATTTGCATGGTTACTAGTGAAGGAAGAGCACTAGAAAACACACTAGGTCCTAACTACTGAAAAGCTTTTTATAGAGTGTGGCTCCTTTCCCAAAATGACCAAGGCTGACAGTGATACAGAGTGCATTGAAATGAAGTGTTGACTTTGAAGTAGTAATTTCCACAGGCTTTCTAGAACATACATCTGTTTGAAAGAATTGTTTTCAGGAATTTATATGCCACTATCACTCAGGTAAGCCGACAATGTGATCCTTGCCTCCAGACTAACCCCAAAAATACCCCAGGCCAAAACTCGATCAGACTGAGAGAGGCTACAGGCCTGTACAGCAGTGGCAAATTAACTTTTCACAACTTCCAGGGAAAGGGGGGTATCATTATTTACTGGTATTGATAGATACATTTTCAAGGTGGCCAGAAACATTCCCCACCAGAACTGTCAAAGCTCAAGAGGTGCCCAGATTATTATTACAAGAAATAATACCACACTTCAGAGTTCCAGCCACACTATCCTCAGATAGAGAATCATATTTCATTTCCAAGGCAGTGCAACAGATTAGTAGCCACCTGGGCATAGATTAGGAACTTCACACTCCATACTGCTCCAATCAAGTAGCTAGGTAGAGAAAATGAATCATTTGATTAAGCAGCAGATTGTAAGACTGGGGCAAGAAGTTCATCTACCTTAGCACCAAGCTCTTCCACTGGCACTACTGCGAATTTGAACTAAACCTTGAGATAAAGGAATGCTGAATCCTTTTGAAATGCCTTATAGAAGACCATATGGAATACAAAAGGAAGGTCCACCCACATTAGGGTGATAACACTGGCCACCTACATGGTGACTTTAAGCAAATAACTCAGAGAAATTGAGAAACATGCTGCTGGAACTCGGAGCAGGGAGTTAGATAGCCAAGGGATGATGTATATGTTAAGTCGCTTACAGAGAAGACTTTGGAACCAGAGTGGGAGAGACCGCTGCAAGTAATTCTCACCACCTTCACTGCAATCAAAATCAAAGAGCAGAATGCCTGGATCCATCACTCTCAAGTGAACAAAGCCCTAAAGTCCCTTGGAGAGTGACACCAGTGACACCAGAAGTCAATTAATTGAGACTAAAATTTACTCGGGCAAAATGAGTATATTGCAGTTGGGGGTAGCTCATACTTTAGTTTACAGAATTGTTTTGTATGTAATTATAACTGAAGTTTCAGAACTAGAGAGTACCTCTATCCGAAGCAATGCTGAATGGCCTTGGTCCCAGGCTTTTAATGAGTATACTGGATCCATGAGAGAACTTCCTGAGATAAAAGATTTAAACGTATCTACTGTAGTAATCCACGGGAATTGGGTATATGAGAAGCAAGAATGGCAGGAATGAGAACTGTGGGCACATCAAAGAATCAGAGGAGAAGAAATCAAAGTAAGGTGCCAGGTCATCAATAGGACGGCCTTTGAGAGACCAGATGCAATTAGTGACTCAACCTCTCCTGGTGTATATGAACACCAGGAAGTTTGTGATAGCCTAAGTCAATCAGACTGTTGGTGTAATTTCACCTAATTACAACCTGTAGAAGTGACCTGCCTTTGAGGTCGAGTTGCTACCAGACTTTCATTTAAATTCAAAGTAGACACTGCACTTTTTACAACAGCAGGGCCTTATACAACCCATACTAGGACTCAAATAGTTCAGACTCAAGCCAAACTTGAACCTAAAGTGTATGAAATAGGCCCCTACATAGTAAAGAATGTAAGAGAACAACAACTATTACTCAATCCAGAATGGTCTCTCAAAAGTATTGAGTTGCTAATGCAAATTAACATCTCAAAAGTCCAACCAGCCTGCTCCTCCTTCCTAAAAATGTCCTTTGAAGGCTATATAAGGCTAGATATACAAAGACAACTATATCTCCAGAGCAGAATAAGAAAGGATCTAACTGAGATATTAAGGACAAGATTAAGAGTTTTAAATGGAATTGATTCAAAAATACTGATGAATAAACTGGCCACTGCAGCAGGTAGCCTAACAAAATTGAAGCAGCCTTTACAGTCATCTCTATTGGCATTAAGAACTAGCCAGTGGCAGATTTTGAAAGTACTGCCAAAGTAAGAAAGTACGAAAAAGCTGGGGACGAAGACCACAAGTTAATAACAAAAGCACTTAGTACAGTTCAGGATAATGTGTCTTTAGCTTTCAGTTGTATACAAGCACAGTTATAGATGCAAGCAACAGCAGCTCTGATCATATGGGAAAGGGGTGAAAGTAATTTTTCAGCTGAAATTTAGAAAATTGTTTGAGATAATGCAATTGATTTTAAAAGGCAGTTTCAATCCTGGTGGACTACAGTGAATTTCACCTATGATCCTGCTTCTAATGTGGCCACTGCCTTTGTGCTTACCATATGTAATGCCACTGTTTATGTTATCCATCCCATCATTGCACTAAGATTAAACCATGAAAAAACAGTACTCCACCCTTCAGAACATAGAGTGTGGGCACAAAAGATTAATGAAAAGTGCAGACAGTAAACTTAGAGTCTTGCATTACTAGAGAATACATGGGATTCATTTGTGAAAGCAATACTATTAATGCCCAAGATGAGTGTTTAGACACTGAACAGAGTATTTGTCACTTCAAAGTTCATCCAGTCACTGACAAAAACTGTGCTCGTATATACTAGAAAAGAGTGTGTGTGCCTGAGAACTGCTTGTGCTGCTGTAAAAATTGATAGCAATGATGTTATCTTGTCTAGTAGAAATCATTCTAATTTCTGTATTTGTAATTTGTTAAGATTATCAAGTGTAGTTTTTCGTACTTAGAGCGAGTGACATCCCACCAGTTGATTGAAAGCAATTACACAATGAATCACAGACTATCACCTATTCCTATTAGAATGGACCTTAGATTAGTAAAACAATTAATTAAGCACCAAGACCTACTAAAGATCCTAAAGAAAAAACTCAAAGAAGCAGAAAGAACTGTCCAATGTGATACAAAAAGAAATAGCTAGAATTCTGCAAAGAATAAAACAAAATGCAGATCATCACTGGTGAGATGTGGTCTTTAAGTAGTCACCAACTGCAATTAGAATCTTTTATAAGTTGTGTCATCCTACTGTAGTTTTGTTAATATTAGTTAGAATAAGTTTAAGATTATCCATTATGAAACATACATGGTAAAGCACTAAAGTACACTTGTTGTTCTTTTACTTTGTACAAATAAGAATTTGTACAAAGTAAAAGCATTTACTTGCCCCTTTTAGGAAAGGGGAGAATGAGGCAAAATGAAAAATTTCCCAGATAGAAATCCATTTTAATTTAGGTGAAATGTACATTTTCGAGTAAAATCTGTGGTTAGAAACCATAGTTATTTAGCCAGACTTCAAGGCCTAAGCTCAGTGAATTTATTTCAGTGAAGGACAGAGATAAAGGGGGGAGACAGAAAATGATAGAGAGAGACAGGGACTGCTGTAAGGGCAAGTCAGCCTGACCTCGGAATTCTTTCAGATAAAAAGGAACTAGTGGCAAATGTCACAGGAAACCCATAAAAATGAATATGTATGAACCTATTGTGAAACTGTATGCATATGTATTTGAGAGAGATAAAAAGAGACCTGAAGTTCTCAGAGGTCCGCATGCCTTTTTTGAGGAGAGCAATCTCGGCATGCGTCAAGCGCTGTAAGAAACATACCAGCTTTAACACTTTCAAAAAGTTGTGGAGTACTTTTTCTTTTCTCCGCAAAACAAATGTGTTCCTGCCCCCCCATACTCAGTCCTTGCCCACTCGGTGCCCACAATGTGGTTATTGAGCACAGCCCCCTCCTCCTGGGGGGTCCTGTGGGGATAAGGGGGGTGCTGGTGCTGTCTGGGGAGGGGGAAAGGGGAGTCCCAGCCTGAGCTCCCCAGTCACCTGTCCTGGAGCTTCCTGGTGGCAGCAAGGAAAAGGGGAAGGGGTGACCGAGGGGACACTGGGACCCCTGAACCTTCCTGGGATCTCAGCAGCTCCAATCACCCATGGGAGCCCAAATCCCCACTGGACCCCAATTCCCACTGGATCCCTGATCTCTGCCCCCACTGTGGGGGATTCCCCTCACTCCAGGACCCCCCCATCCCCCCCATTGTCACCAACCTTGCAGTGCCACCAGTGACAGGCCCCGATGACAGCCAGGAGCAGGAGCAGGAACAGGAGGGTCCTCCCAACATTCACAGCCACTGCTGGGAATAGAGTGGGACACACTGAGGTGACCCTGAACCATGGGGGTCAGTAACACCCCAGTGACCCTGTGTGACCCCACCTGTGACCCAGGATGAGCCAGGTGTCACCTCCAGGGCCAGCTCAGGGCTGAGTGCCCGGAACACGCGGTGCCCATCGTGTCGCAGCTGGTTGGTGGCCACGCACTGGTAGGTGGCCACGCACTGGTAGGTGCCTGAATGTCCCACATCGATGTCCCTGAGCTCCAGGAGGGGACCCCAGGCCACCTCCTGCCCATTGTGCAGCCAGGTGAAGGTGACAGGGGCTGAGCCCACCTGCACCAAGCAGTGCAGGGTCACGTTGTCACCTGCACGCACCTTCTGTGACAGGGGACTGAGGGTGATGGTGGCATTGGCCACAGGCACTGTGGGGACATGCTGGAATTCATAAAGTTAGAGGGTTTTTAAGAAATGGTTAAAAAAGAATAGGCCTCAGACTGAAATTTTGTTAGCATTGCAAACACAGCAAAAAAGTTTTCTAAGCAGTAGAGCATACGTGACAAATAACAATAGGCCTCTGTAGAATTGGCTTAAGGATGGCAACAAGGTTATTTAATGTATATCTTTAGAAAGTTAGCATGAATAGAGCTCTGTTCTTTGTCTTTTATGAATGAGTCTTTGTTTTAACTACCATTACGTGTGTTTTATAAGATTGCATAGAATGCTTGTCAATATGTGTTGTTCTATGTATGATTGGCTGAAATCTAGGCTGAGATGGTTTTATGCTATGCTGTAATACCACACCTCCTTGGCATTCCCTGTGGATCAGCGAGCTGTTAAAATCCTGTCTCCATTGTTTACCAATGTCTTGAGACTGATGTGCTGAAAATAAAAAAAAAAGCTGATGTCCCTGGTCCGGTTTGTCCTGAATTGTCCATAACTGGACGTCGTTGCCACAGCCAATGGTTTCCTCAGTAAGCGTGCGCTTTTGACATAAATTGGACACATTCCCCGCAGGGACACAGACAGGGCTGGCACCTGGCGAGGTGGTATGGGGGTGCCGTGGGTAGGGTCACCCCCAGCCTGAGGGTCCCTCTGACCCAGGACGGTGACATTCAGGGGGTCCCTCTCAGCCACGCTGTCCCCGTCGCTGACCCGGCATAGGTACTGGCCGCTGTCATTGTCCCCATGTGGCGCAGTTCCAGGAGGGGGCCAGTGCCCAGCAGTGCCCCTGAGCCCTCCCGGTGCGAGAAGGACAGGGGACCTGTCCCCATGGCCACTGCGCAGCCCAGAACCAGGTTGTCCCCAAGTGCCACCTGTCATCCTGGGGAACACCCCCGAAGGTGGGACCCCTGTGGGACGGGGGGACAGCAGAGGACAGTGAGGGACCTGGGGCAGTCACGGAGGGGCAGCAGGACCCCAATGTGGGAGAGGGGGCACAGAGATGGGGAGGCTTGGAAACAGGGGAATGGGGCGTTCAGGAGGGGAGACACCTGGAGAGGGAGTGGGGGCAACACCAGGGAGGGCATGGGAACCCAGGGAGAGGATGGTGGGACCTGGGGAATGTGCGGGGACCTCAGAGAGGGGTGGGGGGAAGCAAGAAGGACTGAGGGGATCCGGTGAGGGATAGCGAGACATGGGTGAGGAATGGGGCACCTGGGGAGGGACCTGGGGCAGGGAGGGCAGGACATGGAAAAGGTGTCAGGGAAGGATGGGGGGTATCCATGTAGGGCTGGGGGATCTGGGGAAAGACCCGAGAAAGGAGGAGGGGAGCCAGGGACAGATCTGGGAAAGGTTAGGGCCACAGGGCAGGTGTCAGGGAGCGCTGGGAGTCCCTGTGCAGTGCTGGGGGCCCAAGGAGGCTGTGGGGGCTCCCTGCGCTCATCCCCACACTCACTGTGCACCATGATACGGAGCCGGGCGCTGCTCTTCTGCACGGCTGCCCCTCAGAGTGCACCTGGCAGCTGTACGGTGGGCACTAGCAGCTGCGGGGACTCCTGGGGGCCCCCCACCACCTGCCCGTCCCGGTAGAACACATGCAGGAGGGGGGCTCGGGGCCACAGGGGGCTGGGGGTGCTGAGGCAGCTGAGAGTCAAGGGGTCCCCACGGTGGGCTCGGGGGGACCCTCCAGCACCGGCACCAAGAAGAGCTCTAGGAAGGAGAGGGGAGGTGAGGACTGTGACTCTGAGTCTGCTGGGAAGTGGCTTTGGGGATGTCAGGAGACTGGAGTTCCAGCCATACAGGTGCTCACCATGCACTGTCACTGTCACTGGCACCGACTGTGCCCACATTGACATTTCGGTGTCCACCCAGCCCCTGCAGGTGTAGTGGCCACTGTGGTGCAGCTGCAGAGGGCACAGGGACAGCTCGGCCCCATAGCAGGACCTCCCCATCTCCTTGTCCCCATGGTAGAATCGCACCTCTGTGTGTGGCATGTCCCGCCAGTGCTGGCAGCGCAGTGTCACCGTGTCTCCCTGCAGCAGTGCCCGTGCCAACATCTGCAGCACCAACAGGGCTGCGGGACACAGGGGTCTTGTCACACCGGGGGTCCCGTTTTCATAAGGGTCCCCCCATTGGGTCACACCCAGGGCACCAGGGGTGCCCAATTCCAACATGGGGTTCTCCACACTCGGATGCTCTGGGATGTCCACAGAGCAGGGGACGGGCTTTGGTTACACAGGAGATTACCTATGGAGCAGACACCACCCAGAGCCCTTGGGGGCCCTGTGATGCCAGGCTGGGGACACCCAAAACCCTTCACTGTCTGAGACTGTCATGGCATGGGGGGGCTGCACCCAGTGCCAGGTCTGTCACACATGTGGGTGCCTTCCATGTTGATAGTGAAGTGGTCACGTTCCTCCTGCCATAGGCGTTGCTTGTCCTTGTACAAGGTAGTGTCACCAGCTGTCCCTGAGCCCTGGCAGGTCAGTGTCACCCAGTCCAACAGCACCGCCGGCCTCCAGGGGGGCTCCACGAGGAACTGGGTGGTCTGGGCAGCTGAAGGTGACAGGGGACACCAGCTTGCCAGAGCCAGCGTGGGGCTGGGGAGAGCGAGGTGGGGCCATGGCATCCCTTGAAGACTCACCAGCTAGGCCAAGGGTCTGGGTTGGAAGGGAGAAGGGACAGGGCTGGGTGGGGGTGGAACGGTGGGGACAGAGCCACCTGGGGCACAGGGCATGATGGCTTCCCCAAGCTGTCCCCATGGGGACAGCAGCTCCAGTGGGAAAGTGTGTGATGGTGGTCCCCAAAAGATATTTGGCGAAGCAGGGAGACATGTCTGTGTCACAGCCACCCATGCAGCACATCCATGTGGCACAGGCACCTTGGGAACAGGGAGACTGAAGCTACCCTGGGCTGAGTCAGAACATGGGGACACTGTGGACATCCTGGGAATGAGGACATCACAGACACAGCCCATGCTGGCCCAGGTCACCCCCACCAGCTCATGATCCCATCCCCATGAGCCCATCCCCATGGCCACATCTTCACTTTTCTTGTCCCCTTCTGTCCCTGCATCCCAGTTCCCTTGTCCCTATGCCCAGAGCTACCTGAGCCCAAAGGTGCCAGTCCCCACATTCCTGTCTCCCACATCCCCATTCCCAAATTCCTGCATCAGTCAGAGTCCCATCAAGGTCTGCTGTGGGTAACATGGACTGGCTCTGATGCCATTGGGGACCTCAGGGGACCCCACACCCCCCCTGTGCCCCGTCCCCTCTCCATCCCCAGGGTGTCAGGCCCATGTATGGGGCACTCAGCTCACAGGAGCAGTGCCACCTTGCCGGCCATCCCGGTGTCCCCAGCCATGTGCACTGGCTGTCACTCACTGCCGGGGGTGGCTGTCCCCTGGGTGGTGGCTGTTTGGCCAAAGGGGAAGGAAGCGAGGTCAGGTCTCATCCCCATGCGTAGGTGGCACCTGGTGGGGGCAGGGTGGCCACAAGCTGGGCACAGGCTGTTGGCAGGGATGGGACAGAGCAGGGACAAGATTGGACAGAACACAGTGGGACATGGTGTTCCCAGGAGTGGGGGGCTCAGAGAGTTTTGGGAACCAGGGCTGTGTGTCCAGGGGAATGGGGGATCCCAGGGAGAGGGGCCCTGGGAATGGGGATCCTGAAGAGGGGGAATCACCAGGGAATAGGGGTCCCCAGGGCTGGGGGGACTCAGAGATGGGAGTCCCAGGGGAATGTGGGCTGCAGGGATTTGAGGTCATGCAATTGGGATGCTGGGGGAATGTGGGGTCCTGTAGGAATTGGGGTCCTTGGAGAATCAAGGTCCTGGGGAAAGGAGGATTTCAGGGGATGAAATGAATAGGAGAGGGTTCTTTGGGAATGGGATACTGGGCCATGGAGATCCTGGGGAATGTAAATATTGGGATAGAGGTCCCATGCAATGCGGAACATATAGGAATGGGACTCCCATGATTTGATTTCCAAAGGAATGGAAGTCCCAGGGATGGGCAGTGGCTGGACGGACCCATGGGTCTCAGGGTCCTTCCCTGGGTGCCTCAGATTTTTGGGAGGCTCGTGGCCCAGCACAGCCTCCACAAGGTGCCAGCAGTCAGGGCGTCACCCCAGACAGATTCCAAGCGGCTCTGAGTCTGTGGAGCTGCTGCAGAGGTGAGAATTCTGTGGGGGAAAAAGGCCTGTCTGTGGTTTGCTCAGCCGTGCAAGAAACACAAAACCCAAAGGCAGCCCAAGCAGTGGCTCTGCAAGGGCCTCTGATGGTTTTCAGAGCAGGACTGGCTGGAAAAACCCCTGCAGGGGCAGCTGCAGGAGAACCAGTCCAGAAATGCAGCATTTTATCATTTTCTCCCTTTGCCCAAGGTTCTGAGAAAGCCCCAAATATCCTTCAAACAACAATCTGTTCAAAAACCTGATCAGTTCTATCATCCTTCCTGTCTCAAACCTGCAGCACTCTGTAACAGCCTGAAAAGAATCTTTGGGTTCTGACCATGACTGCTAGACATGAGGGAACAGTGTGGAAATATCGAACAGGGGCTCACTCACAGCCATGCTGGGGCTGTAGGGAGTGACCCTGTCTGGATTCCAGGTGTCCCCAAAGCTGCTCCATCCCTGCCCTCCTCACCTGACTGAAAGCCTGAGGGTTTGCAGGAATTGTGGTGTAAAGCCACCAGAGGTGCTGTTGTGGACCCAAGACCTGCCTGGGGTCAGGTGCTGCCTTCCTTCCATTTGGGATCATGGAGAGCGGCCACGGGTGTTGTGCAGGGTGTGTGCCTGGCCCCGGGAAACTGCTACACTGCCAGTGGGCACTGGGATCCAACCCGCTGCCTTGGTGGTTTCTGCCCACTGCCGGTGGTGGTGCCAGGACCTACTGGTGCCCGTGAGTTTGCAAAAGGAGCGATTTCCCCTCCTGCCTCCTGTCCGAGGCCGCCATGGTCCCTGAGGGGATGGAGCTGGACCGGGGCGCCCCCTGCTGGCCGGGAGTGCTCTCTGCAGCACCCCCTACCGGTCGCAGTTATAACTGCCATAAAAACCAACAGCACTGAGCGGGAGGGAAAGTTCTGGGTTTGTGTTGTTTGTTCTGTTCTGGTTTATAAATTTCCTAGTAAAGAGCTGTTATTCCTTTTCTTACACTTTGGCCTGGAAGACCCATCATTTTTGAAATTAATGAAAGTTTTAGCATGGGTCTTCTTTTCATTCCAGGACAGTTCCCACTTTCCTTGGGAGACATTGTCATTTAAATGAGTTGCCAACTCCTGGGATGAGACAGACATCCCAAGAAAGACAGGGTCTGCGATTTGGCAACCTCTTGCTCTACCTTTTAAGCCAGTTTGGCTACCAAGGGCCCTCTCTCCAGGTGGCACTTCTGGTCACCCGGACACTCAGGAGCTGGCTTTGGCAGGGTATCACACAGTCCCCAGTGTGCCATGGCTGACAGACTGATGGACAGACGGGGCCCTATCTCACCAAAAGCAAAGTCTGACCCATCCCTGCTACACACAGTGTTCCACAATGTCTCCAGATATCAAACTTTTCTTGTCTCTGACATCTGACCCTGTGCCATGGCCGGATCCTGACCTGCTCTGAAGAAGGGGGAGGCTCTGGAACCCCCACAGGGCATTTGCGACATCCTCGTGGGGGGAACAGGGCAGAGGAGGAGTTTGGGACAGGGGACAAGAGAATCCAGAGCCTCCTGAAGGCCACTTTGGCCATCAGAGCAAGGAAGTTGCATGTTGCAGGTTCCTCTGGTGGAGGAATTGTGCAGGGGAGAGTTTCCAGGGTTTGTTCCTTTTGGGGACTTCCCCAGGAAACTGATCTTTTTGTGAAAATTTGGGATCTGAACCTTGTTGCTGTAGCTTTTGGTTTTATTCCCTCTCATTGCTGTTTCAGGAAATTGTTCTTCTCTCAGCTCTTTGGGATCTTTGTGCCTCCACAGCGAGGGGCAGTTTTTAGTGGCAGCACACACACGAGTGGGTGCCCATGGGTGGGGACACCCAGTGCACCCCAGTTGCCCCCAATGTCACAGCACAACCTCATTGATGTCACTGGGATTTCTTGGTCGCCCTCTGGGTCCCCGCAGCTACACGCAGTCCACCCAAGGTTACTGGTGGTCGGTGACGCCTGAGGGCCCTGCAGGATAGAACGGTTGGGGGGACCAAAGGGGAAGGGGTGACACCACTGTCACTGTCCCCCCAATCCACAGTACTCACGCTGCACATGTTTGGTGCTCACAACGTGGTGTGTACACAACCTCTCCCTCCTCTGGGGGGGCTGGGGGGTCGAGGGGGGGCCTGTGGGGAAAAAGATAATGTGTGGGAGGCGATGGAGACTTGTGTCATGTGGGAAATAGGGCACGCATGGTTGAAGACCCCACTCACTTTTCCTGCTGCTTCCTGGCAGCTGCAAAGGAAAGAGGGTAAGGGTGACTGTGGGGTCCCAGGGCCCTACCCCTCCCAGGATTCCTGAACCCCCAAAGGACCCTCAATTCCTCTCAGGACCCCCAAGCATCCCTAAAGCCCCCCAGAATTCATGAGCATCCCCAGTGCCCTGGGCCAACTGAGCCTCAAGAATTCAAAGCCCAGCAGGGACAGAGACTCTCCAAACACCCCCACGGCCCCTGAAAGAACCCCCAACATCCTTGCAGGACCCTCCAGCACCTCCCCAAACCCTACAGGACCCCCAGGCAAGGTGAAAATTCTGGGGCTATGGGTGCTGCCCTATCATGCCCACACTCTGGGGCCCTCTACAGCTCCCTAGGACCCCCTGTGTCCCCCATTGTCACCCACCCACACGGTGCCACTGGTGCCAGGCCACAATGACACCCACGAGCACGAGCAGGAAGAAAAGGGCCCAACCGACCCCTGCAACCACTGCAAGAAACAGAGGGGGACACATCAGGGTCACCCAGAACCCCAAGGGTCCTTCGACATTGAATGACCCTGTGTGACCTTACCTGTGTCCCTGTGTCCCCACAGTGTCACCAACAGGGCCAACTCTGGGCTGAGTGCCCGGAACACGCGGTGCCCATCATGTCCCAGCTGGTTGGTGGCCATGCACTGGTAGGTGCCCGAATGTCCCACATCGATGTCCCTGAGCTCCAGGAGGGGACCCTGGGTCTCCTCCTGCCCATTGTGCAGCCAGGTGAAGGTGACAGGGGCTGAGCCCACCTGCACTGAGCAGCGCAGGGTCACGGGGTCACCTGCACGCACCTGGTGTGATAGGGTACAAAGGGTGATGGTGGCATTGGCCACGGGCACTGTGGGGACACAGACTGGGCTCAGAGCACAGGGAGGGGCTGGCAGCTGGTGTGGGTGGGTAGGAACAAGGGGGATGGGTGTGATGGGGGATATTGTGGATGGGTTCACACCACAGAGGGGTGAGGCGACACAGGGCAAAGGCAGGGGACACAAGCATGGTGTCCGGGGGATATGGAGATGCCCAGGAAAGGAGACTAGAGGAGGCTGTGAGGGCTCCCCATGCCCATCCCCACACTCACTGCGCATCGTGATGCAGAGCTGGGCGCTGCCCTTCCCCCCTCGGTGCACACCTGGCAGCTTTAATTCCCCGAGTGGGAGACCCCCACGGCGGGCACCAGCAACTGCGGGGACCCCTGCGGGCTCCCCACCACCTGCCTGTCCTAGTAGAACACGTGCAGGAGGGGGACTCAGCCCGCAGGGGACTTGGGGGTGCTGAGGCGAGGCAGTTGAGAGTGAGGGGGGACCCCGGGTGGGCTCGGGGGGACCCACCGGCACTGGTCCCCGGACAAGCTAAGGGCAAGAAATGGGGGGCTTTGGGAACGGTGACCCCGAATCCCTGACGAGGTGCTATGGGGCTGTCGGGGTGGCAGCTGTGAGGTGCTCACCATGCACTGTCACTGTCACCGATGCTGACTCCTCCCATCCCTATGATACACTGTTGTTCACCCAGGCCTTGCAGTGGTAGTGGCTGCTGTGGTTCAGCTGCAGAGGGGACAGGGACAGCTCGGTCCCATTGTGGAGCCCTCTCAGTTCCGTCTCCTCGCGGTAGAAGAACACTGGACTGGCCGACTTTTCTTGCCTGTAACGGCAGCTCAGTGTCAACGTTTCCCCCTCCAGCAGTGCCCACGCTGGCGCCTGCAGCACCAGCTGGTCTGTGGGACAGAGGGATACTGTCACATCACAGGGGTCTGGAGGGTCCTGATATCATCAGGACCCCCATATTGGGTCAAAGCCAGCACACCAGGTTTCCCCAATTTCAACATGAGGGTTCCCCCATAGTGGGATGCTCTGGGATGTCCCCCTGTGTAGGGACAGTCTCTGGTCACACCAGAGGGTGACCCATGGAGTAGAGCTCATCCAGCATCCTCGGGGCTCCCACAGGTGGCAAGCTGGGGACACAAACCACCATTACCGTCTGAGACGTTCACGGGCGGGCTACACCCACTGCCGGGTCTCTCACACGTATAGTTGCCTCTCTCGGTGACAGTGAAATGGTCGCCTCCCTCCTGCCACCAGTGCTGCCCATCCTTGTACCAGGTGGTGCCACCAGCTGTCCCCGAGCCCTGGCAGGTCAGTGTCACCCGGTCCCACAGCACCGCCGGCCTCCAGGGGGGCTCCACCAGGAGCTGGGTGGTCTGGGCACCTGTGAGTGACAGGGGACACCTGCCTGCCAGGGCCATTGCAGGGTTGGGGACAGAGGGATGGAGACCTGGCATCCCCCAAGGACTCACCAGCGAGGCTGAGGATCTGGGCTGGAAGGGAGAAGGGACAGGGCTGGGTGAGTGTCATGGGGACACTGCAGACACCCTATGTTTGCACTGCCCACCTCCACCAGCCCTACAGCACCTGTCCCCACGGCCAAGTCCCATGGTCCTGTGCCCATGATCCCATTCCAATGGCACCTTTCCCCATGGCCAGGTGACATCTGCATGTTACGTGGCCCCATTCCATGTCCCAGCATCCCTGTTCCCCTGTCCCAATCTTCACAGTCCCCAAGCCCCAAGGCTCTTTCTGCCACATCCTTGTCCTCATATCTCTATCCCCCTGTTCCTGTCTCCACATCCCAGTTCCCCTATTTCTGTCCCTAAAACCACCCTAAATCTCTGGTCACAGTGAGCTCCATGCCCTGCTCTGCTTCTGTTGCCATTGGGGACCTCAGGGGACCCCACAGCCCCCCTGTGCCCCCTCCCCACCAGTCTCTGCCTCACCACGGCCCATCCCACAGGTGTCAGGCCTGTGCCCAGGGCACCCACCCCACAGGAGCAGCGCCACCTTTCCGGCCATCCCGGTGTCCCCAGCCATGTGCACTGGCTGTCACTCGCTGCTGTGGCCAACGCTCCCCTGGCTGGCAGCTCTTCGGATGAAGGGGAAGGAAGCGAGGTCACGTCTGTCCCCACGTGTAGGTGGCCCTTGGTGGGGGCAGGGTGGCTACAAGATGGGCATAGGCTGGGGACAAGGCTGCATAGTCTGGGGACATGGTGGGGGATGATGGGACATGGTGGGGACATGATGTTGCCACAGTTTGGAGTCTAAGGCTGTGTAGGGAGCCAGGGATGAGTGTCCAGGAGAATGGGGTGCCCAGGGATGGGGTCCCAGGTAAATGGGTGTCCCAAGGGTTGGGTAGACGCAGACTTGGGGAGGAGGGTCCCAGAACAATGTGGCCTCCTGGGATTTGTGATCATAAAATGGGGGTGCCAGGGGAAAGGGGGACCCTGTGACAATGGGGGTCCTGGGAGAATCAAGGTCCCCAAGGGCAGCGGTGTCCCATGGTCTGGAATTACCGGGATGGTGTTCCTTGGGGTTGGAGATCCTGGGGAATTGCAGTCCAGGGATGGGGGTCTCAGGGAAGGGGTGGCAGAAGGAAATTGGGTTTCAAGGTTGGGGTCCCAGAGGAATGTGGGTGCCAGGACTGGGCAGTGTGGGGGGGAACACTGGGGTCACCGCTCCTTCCCTGGGGGCCTCAGATTTTGGGGTGAGGCTAGGCCCCGAATAATCACGCCTGGAGTGTTCGTTTCCTGGCCAGGCATTGCATGGGGGTCCTGGGTAGTTCGGCCTCTGTGTCCTCGCCTGCCCCTGACATTTTCCTCTCTTTATTTCTCTTTTTTCCTTATTCTTCTTACTTTTTGCCATATCCCCTCACCCCCGGTTCCTGGATCAGACATACTGGGGTGCACCTGAGCAGGGAACGGGTTGGGGGACCCAGGAGATGGGGAAAATGGGGAGCAGGGGATGCAGGGAAGGGTGAGGAGGCTTTGAGGGATGGAGTTGCTGGGCTGTGCCTGCTCAACACTTTCACTTTCTTTGTCCTGGAGGAGAGGGAAGAGGCTGTTTGTGCTGAGAGTCAGATGGGAAAAGGGGGCATTCTCTGTTTCTAGGGGGGGACATAGAGGGGACTTCTGTCCTCTAAGGTCTCTCCTCTGGAGTTCAGCTAGGGGATCCTGTCGCAGGGGGTGACACATCCTGACATGGGGTGTCCTGTCCTGGGGTTGGCAGTTCCAGAAATGTCCCTGCACATTCCTGGCCAGGTGCCTGTCCCAGGGGTGGTACATCCTGGGGACCCCTGTCAATGCAAGGGTGGGGCCCAGCCATGGCCCAGCCCCACTGCACAGGGATGGCCATTGTCTAGCCCTGCTCTGCCCAGCCCCAGGTGGCAGCCAGGACCTGAGGGTCCCCTGCCCCCTTGGCTTTGATTCTGGCAGCTTTAGAGCTGCTGCAGAGGTGAGAATTCTGTGGGTTGAAAAAGGCCCCCCCACAGGGTAAGCTGAGCTGTGGTTTGCTCAGCCTGCAAGAAGCACAAAACCCCAAAGAGAGCCCAAGCAGTGGCTCTGTGAGCGCCTTTGATGGTTTTCAGAGCAGGGCTGGCTGGAAACTCTCCCTGCAGGGGCAGCTGCGAGCGAACCAGTCCAGAAATGCAGCAATTGATTATTTTGTCCCTCTCCCCAAGGAACTGAAAGAGCTCAGAACTACTGCAAAGACAACAACAATCTGCTCAACACCCTGACCTGGACCCTCCTTCATGAACAAAACCTGCAGCCCTTTGAAACCTCATGGAAAGAATGTTTGTGATCTGGATGTGCACAGCAGAAGAAAGGGAAAAGTGTGGAAATACTGAGCAGGGGTTGCACACGAGGGGCTGGGGAACAGGCGTGTCACAGCAGGAGCAGGGAGTGCTCAGGCAGGGGAATTCAGGGCAGGCTGGAGTGGATTTACCAGGGAATCAGACCCTGAGGCACACACGGGCATTTCCACAGATTCCTGTGCACTGTCCCAGGGATGGACAGAGCTTCTCCCCTTCCTCCATGGGACGTGAGTCAAGTTTCAGGGTGGGAATGAGCAAAATGGGGAGAGTTCCTAAATAAGGCCCAAAAAAAGGCTTCCTTAGGGGAAGGGTTGCTACCCAGCAGGCAGGGAAAAATCCCATGGAGCTGTTGGACACTCAGGGAGATTCCCCACTCTGTGCTATCCACAAGCAAACGCTGCTGTGGGATGTACCAATGGGCTCCTAAAGGGTACTGAAAAGTCTCATTTCATTGTGATTTGTTTGTGGTTTGTTTGTGAGTGGCTTAGTGGGAAAGTAATGGATTCTATAAAGTAGAGAATTTATACCTTGCTAGTTGTATTTTCATTGAGTTTTTACATATTGGGAAAATAATGGTGTGGGAAAGATTTTTGGGTTTTTTCTATGGCTTTGGTCTGAACCAACTGGTCTTCAAGTGTTGCCTGGGATTGCTGAGCCAGGAAATGGGGGGACCTGACTCAGGGGTGTTTGGGGCAGGGACACGGAGACTCCCAGGACTGCCCTGGAGCGCTTAAGGGATAGGGCTTTGCTGGGCTCTGAGTCACCCCAAAATCTGAGGCACTCTGGAAAGGACCTGTGAACCCTGTGCCCATGTAGCCACTGCCCATCGCTGGCACCCCCATTCCCCTGGCAACCCAACCATGGGACCCCCATTGCCTTGGTCTCTCCTCCTTGGGCACCCCCATCCCAGGACTGCCATTGCCCGCCACCACCATTGCCTTGATCCCATCCCATGGGCTGCTTCTTCCCTCAGAACCCCTGTTCCCAAGGGTCCCCCTTTTTCCCCTGCACCCCTAACCTTGGGACCCACATTCCATGACCCCAAATCCCTCGGGGGTCATGTTCCCACAGCACCAAAATCCCTGAATCCCCACAGGCATGGAGACCCCAATTCCCCTGGACACCCATTCTTGGTTCCCCACATCCCCTGAGCCCCCCACTCCTGGCAATACCATCCCCACCATGTCCCCAGACTATGCAGCTTTGTCCCCAGCCAGTGCCCAGCTTGTGGCCACCCTGCCCCTACCAAGGGCCACCTACACATGGGGCGGACGTGACCGCACTTCCTTGCCTTCATCTGAAGAGCCGCCACCCAGGGTAGCGGCAGCGAGTGACAGTCAGTACACATGGCTGGGGACACCGGGATTGCCGGGAAGGTGGCGCTGCTCCTGTGGGGTAAGTGCCCTGGGCACGGGACTGACACCCCAGGGATGGGGAGGGGAGGGGGCACAGGGGGGCTGTGGGGTCCCCTGAGGTCCCAAATGCCAGTAATGCCAGTCCATGTAACCCACAGAGGACCTTGGTGGGACTGGGGATGTAGGGTGGCTTTGGACACTGGAACAGGGGCAGGAATTTGGGGATGGGGATGTGGGGACAGGAATGTAGGGACGGGCACCTTTGGGCTCAGGTAGCTCTGGGCATAGGGACAAGGGAACTGGGATGCAGGGACAGAAGGGGACAAGAACAGTGAGGATGTGGCCATGAGGATGGGATTATGGGGATGGGATCATGAGCTGGTGGGGGTGACCTGGGCCAGCATGGGCTGTGTCTGTGGTGTCCTCATGCCCAGGGGGTCCACAGTGTCCCCATGTTCTGCCACAGCCCAGGGTAGCTTCAGTCTCCCTGTTCCCAAGATGTCTGTGCCACATGGATGTGCTGCACGGGTGGCTGTGACACAAACATGTCCTCCTGCCTCTCCAAATCTTTTGAGCACCACCCAGACACACTTTCCTACAAGAAGTGCTGTTCCCATGGGGACAGTTTGGGGACAGCCACCACACCCTCTACTCCAGGTACTGCTGTCCCTCCAGAACCAGCCCCACCCAGCTCTGTCCCTTCTCCCTTTCAACCCAGACCCTTGGCTTCCCTGGTGAGTCCTCAGGGGATGCCATGGCCTCACCCCACTGTCCCCAGCCCTGCACTGGCCCTGGCAGGCTGGTGTTCCCTGTCACCCACAGGTGCCCAGATCACCCAGCTCCTTGTGGAGCCCCCCTGGAGGCTGGTGGTGCTGTGGGACCGGGTAACACTGACCTGCCAGGGCTCGGGGACTGATGGTTCCACCACCTGGTACAAGGACGGGCAGCGCTGGTGGCAGGAGGGACAGAATGGCTTCGCTGTCACGGAGAGAGGCACCTACATATGTGACAGACCTGGTACCGGGCTCAGCCCCCCCGTGACAGTCTCAAATGGTGAGAGAGGATCTGTTGAGATTCATAAATCTCAACAGGTCAGGGTGGCCCCCAACAGGTCTGGATGGGCTCCACTCTGTAGGTGGCCCCACAACCCCTGTGTGTGAGGCCACCTACAGGGAGAGCCTATGCCCTGCACACAGGACATCCCAGTTCATCCCAGTGCACCCAGATATCCCTGGTTCCATGGGCACCCACCTTGGACCTGTCTCAACCCCTCAGTGAGACGGGACCCTCCTGTCCCAAAGATGATCTGGTGCTGCAGGTGCCAGCACAGGCATTGCTGGAGGGAGACCCGGTGACACTGCACTGCCAGGGCTGGTTGAAAAACACAGTCACCAGGGTGCGATTTTACCAGGATGAGAAGGAACTGGGGGGGCTCATAAATGGGACTGAGCTGTCCCTGTCCCCTCTGCAGCTGAACCACAGTGGCAGCTGCAGCAGCAAGGGCTTGGGGAGGTCCATTCTTTCATGGTCAACAGCAGTGACAGTGACAGTGCAAGGTGAGCACCCCCACGGATGGAACTCCAATCTCCTCACACCCCCAAAGACACTTCCCAGTGGACTCAGAGTCACAGTCCTCACCTCCCCTCTCCTCCCCTGAGCTCTTCTCGGTGCCGGTCCTGGAGGGTCGCCTGAGCCCACCAAGGGGTCCCCACTGACTCTCAGCTGCCTCAGCACCCTCAGCCCCCTGCGGCCCCAGCCCCCCTCCTGCACATGTTCTACTGAGACGGGCAGGTGGTGGGGGGCCCACAGGGGTCCCCGCAGCTGCTGGTGCCTGCCGTGGGGGTCTCCCATTCAGGGAATTACAGCTGCCCGGTGAGCGCCGAGCGGGGGGCCATGCGGAAGAGCAGCGCCCAGCTCCGCTTCACGGTGCGCAGTGAGCGCAGGAATGGGCACTGGGAGCCCCCAGAGCCTCCTCGGGTGCCCTCCCTGGGTACCTCCATGTCTCCCAGACACCTGCCCAGGCTCCCCGCGCCTCTGCCCTGTGTGCCCTCACCCCTCTGTTGTGTGACCCCATCCCTGACATCCCCCATCACACTCATCCCCTCCCATCCCTATCCCCTCACACCGGCTGCCAGCCCCTCCCTGTGCTCTTAGCCCTATCTCTGTCCCCACAGTGTCCGTGGACAATGCCACCATCACACCCGGTCCACTGTCACACCAGGTGCAAGTAGGTTACAACATGACCCTGTGCTGCTCGGTGCAGGTGGGCTCAGCCCCTGTCACCTTCACCTGGCTGTACAACAGGCAGGAGGTGGCCCGGGGTCCCCTCATGGAGCTTGGGGACATCAATGTGGGACATTCAGGCACCTACCAGTGCATGGCCTCTAACCATCTGGGACAGGACGGGCACCGCATGTTCCGGGCACTCAGCTCTGAGCTGGCACTGGAGGTGACACCTGACTTATCCTGGGTCACAGGTGGAGTCACAGAGGGTCACCAGGGTGTTCAGGACCCTTGGGGTTCAGGGTGACCCCAGTGTGTCCCACTCTGTCCCCAGCAGTGGCTGTGAATGTCGGGAGGACCCTCCTGTTCTTACTCCTGCTTCTGGCTGTCATCGGGGGCTGTCAGTGGTGGCACCGCCGGGGTGGGTGACAATTGAGGGGGATAGGGAGTCCTGGAGTGAGGGGAATCCCCCACAGTGGGGGCAGAGATCAGGGATCCAGTGGGAATTGGGGTCCAGTGGGGATTTGGGCTCCCATGGGTGGTTGGAGCTGCTGAGGTCCCAGGAAGGTTCAGGGGTCCCAGTGTCCCCTCGGTCACCCCCTCCCCTTTCCCTTGCAGCCGCCAGGAATTTCCAGGACAGGTGAGTGGGGGGGCTCACGCTGGGACTCCCCTTTTCCCCTCCCCAGACACCACCCAGACCACACCCTCCACCCCCCCCAGACCTCCCCGCAGGAGGGGGCGGTGCTCAACACCCACATCATGGGCACTGAGTGGGCAGAGGGTGAGTACAGGGGGAGACCGGGACACGTCACCCACGAGTGTCATCCCCTTACCCAGTTCCCCAGGACTGGTGTCACTGTCAGGGCCCCCACAGGTGTCCCCCAGCCCTGCCCCTCCTCAAGATCCACAGGTGACCAACGCCAAGCTGTCGGGACCCCACGAGGGACAGTGGGACCCCCGTGACTACGATGATGTGCTGTGACACTGGGTGCACTGGGGGCACTGGGGGTCATTGATTCCCCTCAGGGATCTCTTCTTCCTCTTCGCAGCATCCCATGGGGCTCCTCCTTCCCCCTCCCAGTGCTGGGAGAGCACACGACGTTTTTCCCTCTTATTGTACTGAAAATTCAGTTTTTGGTCAAACTGTGTGAGAAACAAGGCTCACTTTTTAAAATTTGTAAATGTTTAATAAGGGATTAAGGGGACAGTAAACAGCATGCTGGGTGCTTGGCAACTGCCAGAGGCACACGGATAATTAGAACAATTCTTCATACATACATTTTCATTGTATTGGTGAAATAAATACTCAGGAGAGTACGTATAACATATTCAAATATTCTTTCCAGTTCATGTGGTCTGGGAATTCTTTTGCTTGGTTTGACCTTTGATTCATTTTCATAAAGTGAACACCATACTTCAGATTAAATTTATATATTTTATGTCCTCACAAGGCCCCCCTGTTCTGTGGTCTGACAGTCCGAAGTGTCAGTGGTAAATTCCTCCTTGCATTCTTTCTTTTGATGTTTTTTCATTTGCTGCTTTTCAATGTGTCCTTCTCATACAGATGAGATAGTCCACCAGTACGTTACATCAACATTAGCTAGTTCACAAAATTATCTGAGTTATTCTCACCATTGTCACTTAGTCACACAAATAAAGGCATTAGCTACTTCTGAAACAGTTAATGTTTTAATACATAGCGTATTGTCTCTATCTTGATTTTTTGGGAGAGCCTAAACTATATTATATTTATGATGCTAAAATATATAGTCTACACAGGGATTAGGGTAAAAAGGTTGACAGTTTGTAGTGTATCAAAAGCAGTTGAAAACTGATTACAAACTTTCTTATATCAAAATATTTTGGAAAATCAATATAATAGAGAAAGCCAATGACTACATAGTTATTCATAACAGGGGGAAGGTGTATTGAAGGGTTTATTTGAATTATCCTGCTCTGATTTTGTCAGCAAAAAATTCAATTCATAACTGTAATTCTGAAACACTTTTACCCATGACATGATTTGATGAGTGATCTCTTCTAGTCCATGTCTCAACCCAGGAGCCCTTTTCTCAATTTTCTCTCCCCATCCAGGTGCAGATGGCAGTGAGAGAGCAGCTGTGGTGGGTGAAGGGCATCCGGCCACTGTCCATAAACGGCCAGGCAGGGAGGAGGAGGAGGGTCCAGGCCAGGTTGTTGAGCAGATTAGTGTGAAATTTGCAGTAGTGCTGGGTCTCTCTCAGTCCCTTGGGGAGAGGGACAAAATAATCAATTGCTGCATTTCCGGACTGGTCCCTCACAGCTGCCCCTACAGGGCATTACCAGCCAGCCCTGCTCTGAAAACCATCAAAGGCCCTCACAGAGCCAATGCTTGGGCTCCGTTTGCGGTTTGTACTTCCTGCATAGCTGAGCAAACCACAGGAAGCCTTTTTCCCCCACAGAATTCTCACTTCTCCATCAGCTCTAAGGCTGCAAGAATCAAAACCAAGGGGGCAGGGGGGACCCTCGAGTGCTGGCTGCCACCTGGGGCTGGCCAGAGAAGGGCTGGGCAATGGCCATCCCTGTGCAGTGGGGCTGGGCCATGCCTGGGCCCCACCCTTTGATGGCCACTGGCTTCAAGGAGCAGGAGTTTGGGAGCTCCTTCCTGCCCGGGGTTCCATTCCCAAGCTGCTCTTGCCAGCTCAGATCCTGCAGGGGATGAGCAAGAATGGAGAAGTCTGGACCCCCCCCCGGAGCTACCATGCTGCAGGACAGGAGCCCCTTTTCCAGCATGTGTCCCCCCTCTGGGACAGGAACCCCCCAGGACAGGAGCCCCCTGGATCTGCCCCACCAGGAGAGAACACATCCCCTATGTGAGAAATGTGTCAAACGGTCTCTTCCATCTTCTGCGAGAGAGAGAAAGTGAAAGTGTTGGGAGGTAAAAGCTGAACACCCACATCCCCCACAGCCTCCTCAGCCTTCCCTGCAGCCCCCTCACCCCTGCTTCCCCCACTCTGAGGTTCCCCCAAGCTGTTCCCTGCTCTGGTGCCCCAAAGGACCATCAAGGCATGGACTGGGGGCTTGTGAAATTGAGGGGTAAAATGATGGAAATAGAATAAAGAGAGGGAAAAGTCATTGGAGTCTGGGGGGCACAGACCCAGAGCAGCTCAGAATCTGTCTGAGGAGACCCCCAGGCTGCCGGCAACTTGTGGGGGCTGTGCTGGCTGTGGTTCACCCCAAAATCTGAAGCACCCAGGAAAGGAGCTTTGATCCACGGGCTCACCCAGCCACTGCCCATCTCTGGAGCCCCATTCCCCTTGGAACCCAACCATGGGACCCCCATTCTTTATGTCCCACCCTCTCTGCAGCCTCCATCCCGGTACTGACATTCCCCAGGATCTCCATGGCTCAGGACCCCATTCCCAAGGAAACCCGTCCCGTTCATTCCATCCCCTGAAATCCTCCTAGGACCCACCATTCCCCCATCCCATGAACTCAAATCCCTCAGTCCACCCAGCTACGGGGATGCCCATTCCCATGGCACCCCCATTGCTGGAAATTTCCCCTACTCACCACCCCCATTCACCAGTGACCCCCTTTCTGCCTCCCCAAACCCACCGAGCCACCCACTCCTGGGAACCTCATGTTCCACTTTGTCCCACCCACCTGTGTCCCCACCCTGCCCCCACCAAGGGCCACCTACGCATGAGGTCAAGACCTGACCTCGCTTCCTTCCCCTTCATCCGAAGAGCCACCAGTGAGGGGAGCGGTGGCCACAGCAGCGAGTGACAGCCAGTGCACATGGCTGGTGACACCGGGATGGCCGGGAAGGTGGCGCTGCTCCTGTGGGGTGAGTGCCCCGGGTATGGGCCTGACACCCTGGGGATGGGGAGGGGGACAGGGGGGCTGCAGGGTCCCCTGAGGTCCCCAATAGCAGCAGAGCCAGTCCATGGTACCCACAGTGGACCTGGGTGGGACTGGGGATGTAGGGTGGCTTTGGACACTGGAACAGGGGCAGGAATTTGGGGATGGGGATGTGGGGACAGGAATGTAGGAACTGGCACCTTTGGGCTCAGGTAGCTCTGGGCATAGGGACAAGGGAACTGGGATGCAGGGACAGAAGGGGACAAGAACAGTGAGGATGTGGCCATAGGGATGGGATCATGTGGATGGGATCATGAGCTGGTGGGGGTGACCTGGGCCAGCATGGACTGTGCCTCAGCCCAGGGGGACCTTAGTGTCCCTGTGCCCAAGGTGTCTGTGTCACATGAATGTGGTGCACGGTGGCTGTGACACAGACATGTCCTCCTGCCTCTCCAAATCTTTTGGGGACCATCCACACTCACTTTCCCTCAAGAACTGCTGTCCCCACAGTTTGGGGACAGCCACCACACACCGTTTACCATGGTGCTGCCATCCCTGCAGTGCCACACCCCCACAGAGCCCTGTCCCTTGTCTCTTGCAACCCAGACCCTTGGCCTCGCTGGTGAGTCCTCGGGGGATGTCATGGCCCCAGCCCACTGTCCCCAGCCCTGCACTGGCCCTGGCAGGCTGGTGTCCCCTGTCACTTGCAGGTGCCCAGACCACCCAGCTCCTGGCAGTGCTGTGGGACCAGGTGACACTGACCTGCCAGGGCTCGGGGGCCACCAGTGCCACCAGCTGGTACAAGGACAGGAGATGCTGGTGGCAGGAGGGACCTGACGACTTCATTGTCACTGAGAGTGACACCTAAACGTGTGACAGACATGGAACCGGGTGCAGCCCCCCAGTGTCATTAGTAGATGGTGAAGGGGGATCTTAAATTATGAGGGTGGCCCCTGAGAGGTCAGGGTGGGCTCCACTCCATAGGTGGCCTCACACCCCTTGCGTGGCAAGAGCCTGTGCCCTGCACACAGGGACATCCCAGTGTACCCCAGAGCACCCCAGAGCCCCCACATGTCCCCGGTGCTATGGGCACCCACCTCAGAACACTCTCATCAGTGAGATGTGACCTTCCTGTCCCACAGACCCACTGGTGCTGCAGGTGTCAGCACAGGCACTTCTGGATGGGGACACCTTGACACTGCGCTGCCAGTGCCGTCAGGACATCCATCTCACCATGGTGTGATTTTACCGGGAGGAGAAGGATCACAGGGGGCCCCTCGGGAGGACTGAGCTGTTCCTGTCCCCCTTGCAGCTGTACCACAGTGGCCGCTACTGATGTGAGGGCTTGGTGGGGTCCTGGCAGTCACAGTCAGCAGCAGTGACAGTGCACAGTGAGCACCCCCACAGCTGGAACTCCAATCTCCTGACACCCGCAAAGCCACTTCCCAGTGCACTCAGAGTCACAGTCCTCACCTGCTCTCTCCTTCCTAGAGCTCTTCTCAGTGCCAGTGCTGAAGGGTCCCCCCGAGCCCACTGTGGAGTCCCCACTGAATCTCAGCTGCTGCAGCACCCTCAGCCCCCTGCAGCCCCAAGCTCCCCTCCTGCACGTGTTCTACCGGGACGGGCAGGTGGTGGGGGGCCCGCAGGGGTCCCCACAGCTGCTGGTGCCCGCCGTGGGGGTCTCCCACTCAGGGAATTACAGCTGCCAGGTGCGCTCCAAGGGTAGGGCTGTGAGGAAGAACAGTGCCCGGCTCCACGTCATGGTGCACAGTGAGTGCAGGGATGGGCACAGGAAGCCCCCACAGATCCCTCGGGGACCCCACATTGCCTGGCATCCCCCAGCCTTCCCTGACACCTGCTCTGGGGTATCCAACCTTTCCCAAATCTCTCCCTGACTCCCCCCATCCTTTCTTGGATCCCTCACCGGGTCCCCCACCCCTACATGGGTACCCTCATCCTTCCCTGGTGCATTTTTTGTGTCTTGCCATCACTGCCCCGGGTCCCTCCCAAGGTCCCCCCATTCCTGGCTCATGTTTCCCTCCATCTCATATTGAGTCCCTTCACCCCTGTCTGGGTGCCTTCACCCCTCTCTGAGGTCTTCGCACATTCCCCAGGTAACACCATCCCCTCCCTGGGTCCCCATACCCTTCCTGGTGTTTCTCACCTCCCTCTCCAGGTGTTCCCCCCCTTAACTCCCCCATCATCCCTCGGGGTTCTTTTCTAAGACCCACTACCCCAATCTCTGCGACCCCTGTCCCTCACTGGGGTCCTCCTGCCCCTCCTGAACCCCCTGTTTCCCTGACTGTTGCCTGGTGTCCCCCTCTCCTGCAGAGGTCCCACCTGCTGGGGTGTCCCTGTCAGTGCAGCCCCCCTGGGGGACAGGCGGCACCCAGGGACCGACTGGTGCTGAGCTGCTCCGTGGCCACAGGGTCAGGTCCCCTGCCCTTCTCCTTGTACTGGGATGGCTTGGGGGCACTGCCAGGCACCAGCCCCCACCTGGACCTGCACCACATTGGGGACAATGACAGTGGCCAGTACCAGTGCCAGGTCAGTGACGGTGACAGAGTGGCCCAGGGTGACCCCCTGAATGTCACCATCCTGGGTGAGTGGGACCCTTGGGATAGGAGTGACCTCACCCACAGCACCCCCTTCTCACCTCACCATGTGCCAGCCCTGTCTGTGTCCCCACAGTGCCCATGGCCAATGCCACCATCACACCTGGTGCACTGTCACATCAGGTGCAAGTAGGTGACAACATGACCCTGTGCTGCTCGATGCAGGTGGGCTCAGCCCCTGTCACCTTCACCTGGCTGCACAACTGGCAGCAGGTGGCCCAGGGCCCCCTCCTGGAGCTCAGGAACTTCGATGTGGGACATTTGGGCACCTACCAGTGCATGGCCACCAACCAGCTGGGACAGGACGGGCACCGCATGTTCCGGGCACTGAGCCCAGAGTTGGCCCTGGAGATGACACCTGGCTCATCCTAGGTCAGAGGTGGGGTCAGAGGTGGGGTCACCAGGGAGTGCAGGACCCCTGGGGTGATGGGTGATCCTGATGTGTCCCCCTCTGTTTCTTGCAGTGGCCGCAGGGCTCAATGGGGCCCTTTTGTTCCTGCTCCTCTTCATGGGTGTCATTTTGGCCTGGTACTGGTGGCACCATGTGGGTGGGTGACAATGGGGGATGGGGGGTCCCAGGGAGTTGTAGAGGTTCAGAAATTGGAGAACCATAGGTAACAACCCAAAGATGCTCAATTATGACTTTGGCTGGGAGTCCTGCAGAGTTTGGGGAGTAGCTGTAGGGTCCTGCAGGGATGTTGGGGGTTCTTTCAGTGGCCCTGTGAGTGTTTGGAGGGTCTCTGTCCCTGTTGGGTTTTGGGTTCTTGAGGGTGATTTGTCTGGGGCCACTGGGGAAGTTCATGAATTCTGAGGTGATTCAGGAATGCTTAGGGGTCCTATGAGAAATTGAGAGTCTTATCAGTGTTCAGGAATCCTGAGAGGGATCAGGGCCCTGGGACCCCAGAGTCACCCCTCCCCTCTTTGTTTTGCAGCTGCCAGGAAGTACCAGGAAAGGTGAGTGGGGGGCTCAAACCACACTGTCTCATTTTACCCCAACCCCCAAGCCCTTCCATTCCCTCCCCCACATCCCTTTTATTCCCTCAGGGCTCACCCAGATCCTCCGGCCCCCCAAGAGGAGGGGGAGGTGCTGTACACACACATCGTGGTCACCAAGAGGGCAGGGGGTGAGTATGGGTGGGACACATTCAGAGGGACACGTCACCCACGAGTGTAACCCCACCCAGATCCCACAGCCCGTGTCTCTCGTGTCCCCCCCGTGCAACCACCCTCCAGGATCCCCAGGTGACCTACGTGGAGCTGTGGGGACCCCAGGGGCGACCACAGGAATCCGGTGACATCTACAGGAATGTGCTGTGACACCAGGGGGCACTGGAGGGCACTGGGGGTCCCCACGCATGGGCACCCACTCGTGTATGTGCTGCCACTAAAACCTGCCTCTCTCCCTGCTTGTGGGGGCGCAAAGATCCCAAAGAGCTGAGAGAAGAACAATTTCCTGAAACAGCAATGAGAGAGAATAAAACCAACAGCAGCAAGGTTCAGAGTCCTAAGGGTCACATAAGGAATGATTTCCAGGGAAAGCTACCAAAAAGGAACAAACCCCAGACATTTCCCCCAGCATGTTTCCTCCACCAGAGGAACCTGGCAGGGTCCTGAACCTTCCTTGCACTGATAGCCAAAGTGGCCTTCAGGAGGCTCTGGATTCTCTTGTCCCCTGTCCCAAACTTCTCCTCTGCCGTGTTCCCAACACAAGGATGTCACAAAGACCCTCTGGGGGTTCTGGAGCATCTCTCTTTTCCAGGGATGTCGGGATCAGGCCATGGCACAGGGTGGGGTGTCAGAGACAGGAAAACTTTGATGTCTGGAGACATTTTGGAATACCTGTGTGCGACAGGAGAGGGTCCAGCCTTGCTTTTGAAGAGACAGGGCCCCCTCCATCAGTCTGTCAGCCATGGCACACTGGAGACAGAGTGATGCTCTGCCAAAGTCAGCTCCTGAGAGGCCACGTAACCAGAAGTACCACCTGGGGAGAGGGCCCTTGGTGGCCCAGCTGGCTTAAAAGGCAGAGCATGAGGTGGGCAAGTCCCTGACCCTGTCTCCTCTAGGAGTGTCTGTCCCATCCACCCTGGCAACTCATTTAAATGAGAAATATCTGCCAAGGAAAGTGGGAACTGTCCTGGAATGTAAAGAAGACACATGTCAAAAAGTTTTTTTAATTTCAAAACTGATGGGGCCTTTTAGGCAAAAGTGTAAGAAAAGGAATAACAGCTCTTCAGTGAGAAGTTTTTAAACCAGAACAGAACAAACAACACAAACTCAGAACTTTCCCTCCCGCTCAGCGCTCTTGTTTTTTGTGGCAGTTATAACCGCAGCCAGCAGGGGGCGCTGCAGGGAGCACTCCCGGCCAGCAGGGGGCGCCCCGGTCCAGCTCCATCCCCTCAGAGGTCATGGCGGCCTCGGACGGGAGGGAGGAGGGGAAATCGCTCCTTTTGCAAACTCACGGCCACCAATTGGTCCCGGCACCACCACCGGCAGCGGGCAGAAGCCGCCAAGGCAGCAGGTTGGATCCCAGTGCCCACTGGCAGTGTAGCAGTGTCCTGGGGCCAGGCACACGCCCTGCGCAACACCCACGTCCACTCTCCATGATCCCGAATGGAAGGAAGGCAGCACCTAACCCAGGCAGGTCTCGGGTCCACAACAGCACCGCTGGTGGCTTTACACCACAATTCCTGCAAACCCTCAGGCTTTCAGTCAGGTGAGGAGGGCAGGGATGGAGCAGCTTTGGGGACACCTGGAATCCAGACAGAGTCACTCCACAGAGCTCCTCCACGGCCAGGGCCAGAGCCCCTGTGTGATATTTCCAAACATTTTCCTCTTTGTTGATGGCCACAGCCTGAGCCCAAACATTCTTTCCATGAGGTTCCAGAAGGCTGCAGGTTTTGTTCAAGAAGGAGGGTCCAGTTGAGCTTGCTGAGCAGATTGTTGTGAGACTTGCAGTAGTGATGGAGCACTCTCAGTCCCTTACCAAGAGGAACAACTGATCAATTGCTGCATTTCCGGACTGGGTCTCCCACAGCCTCCCCTGCAGGGAGTTTTTCCAGCCAGCCCTGCTCTGAAAACCATCAAAGGCCCTCACAGAGCCACTGCTTGGGCTCCCTTTTTAGTTTGTGCCTCTTGCAGAGCTGAGCAAACCACAGGCAGGCCTTTTTCCACCCACAGAATTCTCACCTTTTCAGCAGCTTTAAAGCTGCAAGAATCAAAGCCAAGGGGGCAGGGGGGACCCTCAGGTCCTGGCTGCCACCTGGAGCTGGCCAGAGCAGGGCTGGGCAATGGCCATCCCTGTGCAGTGGGGCTGGGCCATGGCTGGGCCCCACCCTTGGATGGCCACCCCAACCACATCAGCCACTCCACAATACACATCACTGTCCAAGCAGTAACAACATCACAATATTTAATCAACAATATAATCAATAATGTTATATCATTTTGTATAATATCCAGAGAAAGTCAACTTCCATTAACTTGTTTCTCACAATACATATTAGTAAAGAATTGTTATTCCTGTTCTCACATCTTTGCCTAAAAGCCCTGTAATTTCAAAGCAGTAATAGTTCAGAGAGATTGGGGTTGTATTTTCCATTGTAAGGGAGGTTCCCACCTTGTTCAGCTTCCTTGATTGAGCTGAACAAAGAAATACCATTTCTGCCTAGTTTAACCAAAGAGCTGCTTTTTTGTCCCAGGAGCAGGGAACCAGGTCCTGTGCCCCCTTGGAACTGGGATGGGCACCAATAAGCCACTTTAGTGGGTGCACTGGGAGGCGGATTGCAGAGCCACTAAGCAAGTTAAGAGGAACAAATCTGATTTTGATTTATGTCCTAACATATGCTACACATGAGGTGAAAAATTACTCTGTGGGTTCTACAAGTGCTGGGAAGCCCTTCCCCAGCGAGGCTTCACACAATAGAGAATCAGGGGAGAGAAAGCTTCAGTGATCGGGCTGTGAGTGACCCCGACTGGCTGGTGGGACAGATGCCTGGGAAAAATATCTGGGAAAAAATGCCTTGGAAATTGACCTGTGGGAGGAGCCTTTGCAAAGAAAAGCAGCAAACTATGACACAACAGGAACGTTTTTCTTTGGATTTCTTGGAGGATCAGAGTCTTGCTCAGAGGGTCAGTTGGGCCCTCCTGCCCTGTGGCATTGACATTCTCTGAACCTGAGAGAAGCAGTGGGAGAAGCAAAAAATGATGCAAACAATTCTCATCTCCTTTTCTGCTCCTCTGTTTTTCACAAATGGAATGCATTGTGGGAGATTGTTTACCTGAAGGTAATTGGTGATTGGATTCTGTTGTGAGTGTTTTGATTCACTGACCAGTTGAATCCAGGTGTGTGTGTGGGGGGGGGACAGTAAACTGACTATCATGAGACTGTGTGCAGTGGAGTGCCATTGAGTGCTTGGCAGATTCAGTTTAGATGTAATGTAATATAATATAGACTAATATGGTATAATAAAGTAATTAATTAGCCTTCTGATAAGATGGTGTCAGATGCATCATTCCCCCTGGTTGTTGGGCAAAAATATCACCGATACTCCCCCCACACCGCCTTTTCCTCACGGTAGTCCTTCTTCCCTGTCTGCACCCATTCTTCCTTGCTTTGCTGCTTCCCCGAGGCTGCTCATTCCTGCTTGTCCTGGACATTCCTTCATTGCTTTCCCTGATGGAGCAGATGCTGCCTGCACCCACCCTCCACCTCTGCTGCGTTTCCCATGCTGCCCACAGCACCAAGCCTGCTGCACCTGCCCACCGCAGCCCCAGCCCGCGGCAGCCAGCCCAGAGCCACCAGTGCCGCAGCACCAGCCCACAGCCAGCCTGCAGCCATCGCTCGCCCATGCCAGAGACACGCAGGTGCCGTCCTTGGAAATCACACCCAGCCACTCACAAAAGCCATGTGGGCTCGCCCTGGCATGCAGCACACACACTCCATCTGCTGAGCTGATGCCCACAGAGCGCCCGGGCTCCTGGCAGTAACGCTGTCCCTGTCTTCTGTTTCTGTCTCTATCCTTTTCCCGTTCTACTCCCTTCTCTCCCCCTTCGGTACAAACGCTTATCCTCCTTTATCAAGAAACTGTTCTCAGATATAATATTGCCACTTTTGTGCTTCATTTTCATCTGAGAAACCTTTCAGCAAAATCTTCCCCGACTCCCCCTTTTACAGTGGGATGGGACAGGGGTAGTGGGAGGGGGAATGGGGAAGCCCTGGGTGCACTGCAAGCACTGTGAGGAGAGAATGAGGCAGTCCCTGAGGGCACTTGGGCACTTGGATGGGGCTGGGGAGCCCCTGCAGGTAGCAACAAAGGGATGGGGGAGCCCTTGGGGGTACTGGGAGAGGAAATGGGGACCACAGGGTGCCCTGTGTAGCCTCCCCCTGACTCATGACCACCTCCCTTGGAAGGATGAGCAATCACAGGAGCCATGGAGGGAGCACTCCCAGTGTCACCCAGTTCCTCCCGCTTGCCAGAGCATCACAACTTTTGGTGTAGATTTTCATAGATGTCACTGGGTTCCCACGGTTGCCTGTGCAGCTCCATGTACGTTGCCTGAGGATCCTCCACTGGGAGTGCCAGGGGGTCAAGGGGGGGCCTGTGGGAATAAGGGGGTGTGTGGAAAGGGATGGGAGGTGCTGGGAGTTTGGGTAAAAGGTATATCATGGCTGGAGGCTGCACTCACCTTTCCTGGTGCTTCCTGACATCTGCAAAGGAAAACTGGAGGGGTGAGTTTGGAGACCCAGGGGCTCCCATCCACCCTTGGGAATGCTGAACCACCACCAGACACACAATTCCTCCCAGGGCCCCCCAGTATCCCTGATGCACCCCCAGTATCCCTGACCCACCCCACTTGCACCAACACTCTGAGCCCCCAGAACCCCGAGCCCGGCAGGGAGGGGGACCCCTTATGGTACCCCCAAAATCCCTGCAGTACCCTCCAACAGCTCCCAGGGCTCTGAGCCATGGTCACTGGGGGCTCAGCCCCTCCCAAGTCAGGGGCTGTGGGTGCAGCCCTATGGCCCCCTTCTCTGGGGGCCTTCTCACTGATCTCCAGGACCCCTGCGCCCCTACGCCCCTATTGTCACCTACCCAGGCGGTGCCACTGGTACCAGGCCACAATGACACCCATAAGCAGGAGCAGGAACAAAAAGGCCCCACTCACCCCTGCGGCCGCTGCAAGTAACAGAGGGAGACACATCAGGGTCACCCATCACCCCAGGGGTCCTGCACTCCCTGGTGACCCTGTGTGACCCCACCTGCGTCCCTGTGTGTCCCTGTGTCCCACGGTGTCAGCTCCAGGACACCGGGTGTCATGGTGGCATTGTCCACGGGCACTGTGGGGACACAGACAGGGCTGAGGCCACAGAAAGGGGCTGGCAGCCGGTGTGAAGGGATAGGGATGGAGGGGATGGGTGTGGTGGGGGATGTCAGGAATGGAGTCACACCTCAGAGGGGAGAGGGGACACTGGGCAGAGGCGTGAGGACCCAACAATGTGTCTGGGAGACATGGAGGTGCCCAACCAGGGCACTCAAGGAGGCTGTGGGGGCTCCCCGTGCCCATGCCTGTGCTCATTCTGCACCGTGACGAGGAGCCGGGCGCTGCTCTACCACACCGCCCCCCCCTCAGAGCGCACCTGGCAGCTCTAATTCCACAAGTGGGAGACCCCCATGGCGGGCACCAGCAGATGTGGGGACCCCTGTGGGCCCCCCATCACCTGCCCGTCCCAGTAGAACATGTGCAGGAGGGGTCTCGGGGTCGCAGGGGGCTGGGGGTGCTGAGGCAGCTGAGAGTCAGGGGGACCACAGAGTGGGTTTGGGGGGATCCTCCAGCACTTGCACAGGGAAGAGCTCAGGGAAGGAGAGGGGAGGTGAGGACTGTGACTCTGAGTCTGCTGGGAGGTGTCTTTGGGGGTGTGAGGAGATTGGAGTTCCAGCCATGGGGGTGCTCACCATGCACTGTCACTGTCACTGGTGCTGACCGTGATGGCCAGGACCTCAGAAAGCCCTCGCAGCGGTAGTGGCCGCTGTGGTGCCGCTGCAGGGGTGACAGGGACAGCTCAGTCCCTCTGAGGGACTCTGTCAGCTCCTTCTCGTCCTGGTAAAACCGCATCATGGGTACTGGGCTGTTCCACCGGCCCCGGCAGCGCAGTGTCACCGTGTCCCCCTCCAGCAGTGCCCATGCTGGCATCTGCAGCACCAGCTCGTCTGTAGGACAGGAGACTACCATCTCACTGAGGGGCTTGAGAGAGGTCCTAGGTGGGTCCCCACGGCACCAAGGACATCTGGGTGCACTGAGGTGCACTGGGGTGCAATGGGATTTCCCTGTGTGCAGGGCACAGGCTCTCGCCATGCGGGGGCTGTGAGGCCACCCACAAAATGGAGCCCACCCAGACCTATCGAGGGCCACCGTGATGATTTAAGATTCCCCCTTACCATCTACGACTCTCACGGGGGGGCTGCGCCCACTGCCAGGCCTGTCACATGTGTAGGTGCCACTCTCAGTGACATTGAGGTGGTCGCATCCCACCTGCCCCCAGTACTTCCCGTCCTTGTACCAGGTGGTGGCACCGGCAGTCCCTGAGCCCTGGCAGGTCAGTGTCACCCGGTCCCACAGCACCGCCGGCCTCCAGGGGGGCTCCACCAGGAGCTGGGTGGTCTGGGCTCCTGTGGGTGACAGGAGACACCAGCCTGCCAGGCCCAGTGTGGGACTGGGGACAGCAGGGTGGGGACATGGCATCCCCAAGGACTCACCAGTGAGGCCGAGGGTCTGCGCTGGAAGGGAGAAGGGACATGGCTCAGTGGGGGTGGCACCGTGGGGACAGAGGCGCAGGGGTATGGGGGGTGGGGTGCTGTCCCCACCTGTCCTTGTATGACATGGACTCCTTGTGGACAGGGACACTGCAGCCACCCCTTGCTCAGGCAGGACATAGGGACACTGTGGACACCTCTGAACTGAGGATGCCACAGCCACCCTGTGCTGGCACAGGTCACCCCCACCAGCCCCATGATGCCTCCCCAAACCCTTGTCCCGCCTTTTTTGTCCCCATGTTCCTGTCCCCCTTCTCCTGTCCCCTTGACCACTCCACAACCCCAGCAGACCCCATGCTTTGGCTCTGCTGGCATTGAGGACATCAGGGGACCCCACAGTCCCCCTGTGCCCCCTCCCTTCCCCATCCCTGGGGTGTCAGGCCCATGCCCAGGGCACTTACCCCACAGGAGCAGCGCCACCTTCCCGGCAATCCCGGTGTCCCCCGCCATGTGCACTGGCTGTCGCTGCAGGGGGTGACTGTCCCCTGGGTGGTGGCTCTTTAGCCAAAGGGGAAGGAAGCGAGGTCAGGTCTCATCCCCATGCGTAGGTGGCCCTTGGTGGGGGCAGGGTGGCCACAAGCTGGGCACATGCTGTGAGCAGGGTGGGGACAGGATGGGGACAAGCCTGGGTGGGACAAGGTGGGACATGGGGTTCCCAGGACTGGGGGGCTCAGGGCCTTTGGGGAACACGGACATGACTGTCCAGGGGAATCGGGGGTTCCTGTGAATGGGGGTGCTGATGAGGGGTAATAATTGGGGATTCACTGGGCATGGGGGGGCCATGGGAATGGGGATCGTCCGGGCTGGGGGGACTCAGGGATGGGAGTGCCAGGGGAATGTGGGCTCCAGGGCTTTGGGGTCATGAGATGGGGATGCTGGGGAAATGAGGGATCCCGTGGGAATAGGGGTTCCTGAGAGAATCAAGGTCCTGGGGAAAGGGGCCTTTCAGGGGTTGGAATGAACAGGAGAGGGTTCCTTGAGAATCAGGTGCTGGGACATGGAGGTCCTGGGGAATGGGAGTACAAGGATGGGAGGCCCAGGGGAGGGCGGATGGAAGGAATCAGGGTCCCATGATTGGGATCCCTGGGGAATGAGGGTGCCAGGAATGCGCAGTGGCTTGGTGAGCCTGTGGATCAAAGCTCCTTCCCTGGCTGGATCAGATTTTGGGGTGACCCAGGGCTCAGCAAAGTCCCCCCAGGGTGCTTGTGGTTTGGGAGGGTCATGGCAGGGAGATTCTGACAGGGTCTTGGGTCTGTGTTCCCCCAGCCCCCAAGGGCTTTTCCCCTCTTTATTTCCATTTCCATTATTTTGCCTCTCAATTTCACAAGACCCCAGTTCATCCCTTCATGATCCTGGGGGGCACCTGAGCAGGGAAACGATTGAGGGAAGCCCAGCGTGGGGGAAGCAGGGTTGAAGGGTCTGCAGGGAGGGCTGGGGAGGCTGTAGGGGATGTGGATGTCTGACAGTGCCCCCCCAACACTTTCTCTTTCCTGCACAGAAGAAGGAAGAGGCCTTTCGTGCTGAGTGTCACACGGGGGAGGGCAGATTCTGTCCTGGGAGGGCACAACCAGGGGGTACCTGTCCTGGAGGGATCCTATCCCAGGGGGGACACATGCTGGACAAGGAGCTCCTGTCCTCGTGCATGGCAGCTCTGGGGGGGTCCAGAGTTCTCCATTCTTGCTCATCCCCTGCAGGATCTGAGCCAACAAGAGCAGCTTGGGAATGGAGCCCCGGGCAGGAAGGAGCTCCCAAACTCCTGCTCCTTGAAGCCAGTGGCCATCCAAGGGTGGGGCCCAGCCATGGCCCAGCCCCACTGCACAGGGATGGCCATTGCCCTGCCCTGCTCTGGCCAGCCCCAGGTGACAGCCAGCACATGAGGTTCCCCCCGCCTTCTTGGGTTGATTCCGGCAGCTTTAGAGCTGCTGCAGAGGTGAGATTTCTGTGGGTGGAAAAAGGCCTGCCTGTGGTTTGCTCAGCTCTGCAAGAAGCACAAAACCCAAAGGGAGCCGAAGCAGAGGCTCTGGGAGGGCCTCTGATGGTTTTCAGAGCAGGGCTGGCTGCAAACTGCCGCTGCAGGGGGAGATGTGGGGGAACCAGTCCAGAAATGCAGCAATATATAATTTTGTCCCTGTCCCCAAGACCCTGAGAGAGCCCAAGAACAACTGCAAACCCCAAAACAATCTGCTCAACAACCTGACCTGGACCCTCCTCCTCCTCCCTGCCTTGCTGTGGATAGACAGTGGCTGGATGCCCCACACCCACCACAGCCTCTCTCTCACTGCTCTCCACACCTGGATGGGGAGAGAAAATTGAGCAAAGGATTCCTGGGTTGAGACAAGGACCAGGAGAGATCACTCATCAAATCCTGTCACGGGTAAAACTGCTTATGATTTAGAGATATGAATTGAATTTATTGATGATAAAATCAGAGTAGGATAAGAAGTTAAATAAATCCTCCAGTTATGAACACCTTTTCTCTGTTATGAAGGACTATGTAGTCATTGGCTTTAACTATTATATCGGTTTTTGCAAATTATCCTGATATAATGCACGTTCTAGTCACTTTTTAATTGTTTTGATACACTAAAAATTGTCTGCCTTTTTACCCTAATCTCAGTGTAGAAAATAGATTTTAATGTGATAAATATTTTATAGTTTAGTGTAGGAAACACATTCTGTGCTGTTCTTGTGAGCCAGCAAAGGCTTCCTTATTATAAGGAAAGTCCTGTATCTCTCCTGAGGAAGACACAATGGTTGTCATCATGGAGACACGATGAAGGAGAGAAAGACAAGAGATACAGACTCTAGCTGGCTCACAGAATGATGTAGCTCCTTGGTCACCCACTGAGAACTTTGTTTCTCTCTTATGACCTACAGGCACTGAATGTGTCTCTTAAGTAAATGTAAATATCTTGAAAAACTATAAAAGCAACATGTTGCTCTAATAAATCTCTCTTTCACACCCTTCTGATGGAGTTGTGGTGTTTTGCTCTGTGTCGCGCTCTATAGCCACATCTGGTGCCTACTCCCCGTGATCGCAACTGGACTGTAAAAAACGGAAAGAAAAAAGAGAGAAAAAAGTTGAAGGGTACCCTAAAAATGAGTGAAGGCAGCAAGTATGCTGCAGAGGTCCAGACCTAATTCAGACATCTGACTCAAGGTGAATAATTGGGAAAAATAATGGGACATAATTTATCAAACAAGGAAAGGACTATTTTGTCCACATGGAAAACTTTATTGAAAAGGAAAAATGTTCAAGCTTCTGATTATGCTCTTTGTAGCTTACTGATATGGTGTAATTCACAGGACTTTGAAGCTGATGCCAACAATGCCTTCAGTGTCTGGGCATGGAAACAGGTTTGGAAGAGACTATGGGAAGTGATATCTAAGGGGGATAAGACGGTTGTCAATTTGGCTACTACCTGGAGACTGTTGTATGAGGCATTGAAGGAATGGAAAGCAGAACAAGATAGCGGGGAGGAACTGGAGGAGCAGGAATTAGAGCAAGAAACTGAAGTAGAGGAACAGGTGGAAGATGAGGCTGAGCCTGTCAATGTATCTCCCCCTGAGGAGGCTGCTGAAGCTGCAGTGGGGGTTCCCCCAGGGTTTGCTATTGTGAGAATCAAACGGCAGGCTAAGACTGTTTCTTGGTATTTATCTCCAGAAGACCATGTTAAACCTGTGTATAGTTCACCTGCTCAGCCGTTAATTGAAATGAGTACAAAACCAAAGTATCTTATGCCTGCACAGCAGTTAGCAAAAATGAAGTTACAGAAGTGAAGTGAAAAACAGGCTGGGTCATTGGCCCTTTTGTCTCCCCCTGGGCCATCTGCTCCCCCCTCACCCTCCCCTTGGTCGGCTGCTCCAGCCCCTCCTTTCCCTTGAGCCATCCACCCCTTCTCTGCCCTCCTTCGAGTCATCTGCCTCTGCTCAATCCCCTGTTACACCATCTGACCCCCTCCTCCCTCCTGAACTGGTTGAAAAATGCAATCCTTAACATTGTGTCCTTTTTTGTCTAGTGATAGTTCTGACAATGAACTGCCAGTTAAAAGTACACCTAAAAAGACGCAGGAATTTGTTAGACCTCGTAGCAGATCCAGGCCAGCTGTTTCTTCGGCCCTGCCTCCCTGCCAGGTGGCTGTGACTCCTCTACACTCTTTACAATTTTGGGAGCATGTGAGAATGAAAGCAGCTGAAGTGGGAGATTGGAATTTGTTATAGAAAATAGGTCCACCTAAAAGAATGGAGATGGCTGCTGCTGCTGGTGGGCTTGTGGCATTTCCTGTTTTCAAAGCTGCTCCTAATTCAGGACAACAAGATAGTCATCAGGTTTTTGCATGGAGGGTTGTACAGGACTTTCAGTCAAAAGTAGATCAGTATGGTGTTAACTCTTCGCAGGTGATGCAAGTGATTCATGTTCCATACGCTGATGTACTCGCCCCTTATGATATTGTTCACCTTTCTAGGATTCTGTTTCAGCCAGTGCAGTATGGTGTGTCTCAAGCTACCTGGAAACAAAAGGTTGAAAGAGTAGCATTGGACAATATGCAGTTACCTCAGCATGATCCACATCATGCTGTGGGAGTTGATGCCTTGCTGGGCAATGGACCATTCTCTAACCTGGATTTACAGGCAAGATGGGACCCCCTGGTTCTGGCACAGGCCCAGCAGCTGGGTACGAGTGCCTTACTTAAAACAATGGAGATGGCAGCTCCTAAACCAAGGTATATTACCATCCAGCAAGGGGTGAAGGAACTTCTTCTGCAGTTTTTGGAGAGGGTTGCTGCAGCCCTTGAGAAGCAAGTAGAAGATGATAAGTTGAGGTAAATTTTATGCAGACAGCTAGCACAGGAAAATGGGAACGATGATTGCAGGGGAATTATTGATTCTTTACCGGGAGATCCCTTGCTGTCTGATCTTGTAGTTGCTTGCTCAAAGTTTGGTTCGGTTGAGCATAAAATGGCTGCTTTGGCAAAGTCATGAAGTCCTCACCCAGATGTTCAGCTTGTGAAGAATCAGGGCATGTGAAGACCCAATGCCCTCAAACTGCTGGACGATGTGTACACTGTAGTTGGTTTGGTTATCGCCCCAGAGGAAGTTCAAAGACAGATGCCTTGGAAATATTTGGGGTTGATAGTCACCAATACACAAATTGTGCCTTAACCTGTAAAATTGGACATTGAAATTAAAACCTCTGCTGATGTGCAGAAATTGGTTGTTGCAATAGGTTGGCTTAGGCCATACTTGGGGATAACTAATCACCAACTACAACCTTTGTATGACTTACTATCAGGGATAACTTCCTCTACCGATGAGAGACATTTGACCACTGCAGCAAAAAAGGCTGTAGAAGTTGAATTGGCCTTGACATCTGGATTTGTTACAAGGATAGATGTTTCTGTTGGTGCGCAATTCTTTATTTTGAGAGATGATGAAATATCATGCAGATTGTTGTGTCGACAGAATGATAAAAGGGAAGAAAAATTGCATATATTTTGGACTGGATATTTTTATCTTTCAGATCCTGAAAAACAGCTCCAGGTCTGTACAAGCTTTTTGCAGACATCATTATCAAAGGTCGCAGATGCTGCCATGACACTTTAGGCCATGATCCTGTAACTATTGTCATACCAGTACAACAATGGTATTTTGAGTGCTGTTTTCAAAACAATCATGAGCTACAATCTGCTTTATCTTCCTTTACAGGTCAAATAGTATATAATTTACCTTCTGTCATGGTTGGACTCTGACGCAATGCTAGTGCCTCTATGAGAATACCTTCTCTCTGGTGTCTGCTGTGAGATGTGACTAGGAATAAGCAAAGCAGGCTTTTGCTTAGAAATAAAGAAAACTTTATTAAGTAAACTACAAGAAAAGAAGAAAAAAAAAAACTACAAGGAAAATGAAAACCTTACAAAAGCATTTTTCTCCTCCCCCCCACCAAATTTCTCAATGCAATACATTCTCCTAAATCACTAACTCTCAGTCTGGCGCCACTGTTTAGAATACTCAATCCTCAGTTCATGAAGAGGAGAGGAGTCCTTCTTGCACTATAGGCTTCTCCTGGAAACTCGTTGAAACTTCGTGTGCTTCTATGTCACTCAGCACTGCTTGGAAAATTCTTTGCTATTGTGACACCTTCATTCTATGCTTAGTGCTTTCACTACTATTCATGGACCAGAACTGCTTCTAGGGTTGTCTTTCAAGGATGCCTTGTTTCACTCTAAAAAAGGCACAGTCTTTCCTTCGGGACATCTGTCCCCTCTAGTTTTTTCACCCCCTGGGGCTGAGGGGTACCCACACTGAACCTTCCTGGTTCTGAGGCACTGCCTCCCCCTAAATGCAGTCTCTATGTCACAGGAAAAAAAATGGTTCAGTCTATGGCTACACAAGAAAAGTACGGCCAAAAGGCTACTCTATCATCTCTCCCCTCACTCAAGAGTCTTCTCTACTTTCTTCGTGGCTAATCCCTTCTTATCTCATTGCTTATCTCTCTTCTCATTCAGCTTCAGGAGGATCAGCATTTGCAAGGTCTCAATCATGCAAGAAAAGGGTTAAAAATTTCAGTCTATGCTTGTCTTAGAGCTCCGGAACTCCCATGCTGCTCTGGCCAGGCACCTTCTCCCCACGCTCCCCCCTCTTCTCCTTCTGGGCCGGCCGCTATCAAATTCAGATGCCGGCTCTCCCTCTCTCTCTCTCCTGGGGAAGGGGGGAGGGGGGGGGGGGGCTGCCCGATGTCTCTTGGTGCATCCTCAAGGGCCTCCTCACCCCCCCATCTCTGTCCAGGCCCAGGCCTACTACATGGCTGCCTCTTCCCCGCCCAGCAGCAGCAGCTGGACGGTGGAGGGAGATCTTGACTTCTTTCCCTCGAAGTCTCAAGAGAGCTTCCCATGGCCGCAGCTCTGGTTTTTAACTCCTGTGTGTTCTCAGAGGTGTGTCCAAACCTCACTGGCTACATCAGGTGCCAATATTAAAATCTGAGCACCCATTGGTTTGACTACAGCATCCCAGAATTCCCATTTCCCTGTCAAACCAGCACACCTTCTCACCCTATTTTGAATTTCACTAAGAGGATTCCTTTTCAGGGGAAACAACTTTGCTCCTCTGTGCCAGGGGAAGCTGTGACAGTTTTTAGCTGTGACAGTTTTTACAGATGGATCAGGAAGAACTGGAAAAGCTGCTGTAGCCTGGAAGAAAGATGACCACTAGAAATATGAAGTAATGGTTCAACAAGAGTCTCCTCTATTAATTGAACTTTGTGCCATACTCTTAGCCTTTACCTTATTTCCTACTTCCATAAATATAGTTACTGATTCTGTTCATGATGCTAACTTAGTAATACAGTTGGACCAAGCTGTGTTGTATAATGTAAAGGAGAAACCATTATTTGTTATGTTGTTGAAATTGTGGACTGTTATTCATAATTAAAAGCATTCTTATTTTATTATGCATATTTGTAGCCATACATTGCTACCTGGATTCTTTGTTGAAGGTAACACCTATGTGGATTCGCTTGTGGCTGCCTCAGCAGTAAAAATGGTGCCTAATGTGTTATAGCAAGCTGTTCTATCTCACTAAATTTTTCATCACGGTGCTCAGACACTACAGCAGCAATTTAAATTATCACATAGTGAAGCAAAGTCAATTATTTCTTCTTGCCCTCATCGTCATACATCTCATGTTTCACAATATTACGGTACTAATCCTAGAGGCTTACTCCCTTTGCAAGAATGGCAAACAGATGTTACAAAAATGCCTGATTTTGGCTGTCAAAGTATGTTCATGTTACAATTGACACCTTTTCTCATGCCATGGTTGCCTCAGCGTTGGCAGGTGAAACAGCTCGGGATGTTATTTATCATTTTTGCCACACCTTTTCCATCTCAGTTGTTCCATCACATATAAAGATGGATAACAGCCAGGCATATGTTTCAAAGAAATTCCAGGTGGTTTTTTTGTGCCTGGGGTGTTGATCATTCCACTGGTATTCCTCATGCCTCAACAGGCCAAGCAATTATTGGACGTGATCATGGTGTGCTGAAGTGCTAGGTACAAAAACAAAAAGAGGGAATGCAAAGGGAATCGCCTCAAGTGAGATTAGACAAAGCCATTTATGTCTTAAACTTTCTACGTCCTTTACCTGACTTAGATGTGTCTCCTATATTCTATCATTTTCTGTCTTTGAATTCAAAACAGCCAAGATTTAAGAAAGGTATTAAGGTATGGGTAAAAGACTTAATCACAGAAAGGTGGACTGGCCCAGTGGAATTAGTAACATGGGGAAGAGGATATTCATGCATTTTAACAGAAAATGGACCTCGTTGTGTCTCTGTCCATTTCGTTAAACCTTATTTGGAGCACAAAGAAAAGGACGGGATGGGTAGTTCTACAGCAGAAGCAAAATGAATAGGTAATTGCGTTGATTATTAGGTGGATGGAAGCATGGACCCTCAAGGAATGTATGGGAAAGATGGTAATTCAAGACAGAGTAAAGGGAGTTACAGGCTTACCCTGAAAATCAAAAATTTAAGGTAATGGATGTTACTTTTGCTTCTTTTCTTTGAATTCTTTTATAGAGAGGTTGGTAGTACTGAGAAATGTGTCTTGTACCATTTCCTTTTGCAGGGCACACAAAGTTCCACAAATAGGGGAATTTGATGTACCTCAGGGAGAAATATTGCCTTTGCATAAGGGATGAATTAGTAGCTGAAGTCCAGACTTCGAGCAACTAGGTTGGTTATGAGAGCAGCAACCAGTTGTAAAGTTAAGTGGATGCTACTTGGTTCTAAGTGGTGACTAGGCAGATGCCTTGGTCTCTGATTCTGTGTGGGAGAAAGTTATTTGATTAGAGGTGAAGGTGTCATTCTGCTACAAATGTGTCATCTGAAAATTGTGAGGTCTGTAACGGTATTTGAAGATCTGTTTTTATGGGCCTTGTTTGTATATGAATGTTAGGATTGTGAGGGTGTATGTTGTGGAGTTGGAAGAAGTTGGTTATCTGTAAGTGAATGAAGAATGGATCCTCTGTCTGCTTGGATTATTGCAAGGACCCTGCAAAAGTCCTTAGCAGTTGTGTTTGTGGGTCAAAGACAAAAAGGGGGAATTGTAGGAAAGGCATTTTGTGCTGTTCTTGTGTGTCAGTAGAGGCTTCCTAAAGATAAGGAAAGCCCTGTATCTCTCCCGAGGAAGACACTGAGGCTGTCACCACAGAGACATGATGAAGGAGAGAAAGTTAAAAGATACGGACTCTAGCTGGCTCACAGAATGACGTGGCTCCTTGTACACCTACTGAGAACTTTGTTTCTCTCTTACGACCAATGGACACTGAATGTGTCCTTTAAGTAAATGTAAATATCTGAAAAACTATAAAAAACTATAATAAATCTCTCTTTTACATCCTTCTGATGGAGTTGTGGTGTTTTCTGCTCTGTCTCGCTCTGTAGCGACACCCCCACAGTGCCCCAAACCAACCCCTTCCTGAGGTCCCCCCTCTTCTTCTCCAAGTGTCCTCTCTCTGAACCCCCATCCTTCTTCAGGGTTCCTTTCCATACCCCTCATCTCTGCGCCCCCACGCCCTCACTGGGGTTCCCCTGCCCCTCCCTGACACACCCCCAGGTCCCTCACTGTCCCCTGCTGTCCCCCCCTCCTGCAGAGGTCCCACACTCAGGGGTCCCCCAGTGGGCGCAGTCCCCCAGGGACACAGGTGGCACTCAAGGACCACCTGGTGCTGAGCTGTGCGGTGGCTGCTGGGACAGGTCCTCTGTCCTCCTGGCACCGGGAGGGCTCACGGGCACTGCCAGGCACTGGCCCCCACCTGGAGCTGCGCCATGTTGGGGACAATGACAGTGGCCAGTACCAATGCTAGGACAGTGTGGCTGAGTGTCCTCTTGAATGTCACCTTCCTGGGTGAGCAGGACCCTCAGGCTAGGGTTGACTCCACCCACAGCACCCCTATTCCACATTGCCCAGTGCCCTCAGCCCTGTCTCTGTCTCCGCAGTGCCCGTGGCCAATGCCACTATCGCCCCTGGTCCCCTGGCACACCAGGAGCATGCAGGTGATGCCGTGACCCTGCACTGCTCAGTGCAGGTGGGCTCAGCACTTGTCACCTGGCTGCACAAGGGGCAGGAGGTGGCTCGGTGTCCCCTCCTGGAGCTTGGGGATATCGATGTGAGACATTCAGGCACCTACCAGTGCATGGCCACCAACCTGCTGGGACAGGACGGGCACTGTGTGTTCAAGGCACTCACGACTTAGGTGGTCCTGGAGGTGACACCTGGCTCACCCTGTGTCACAGGTGGGGTCACGCAGGGTCGCCGGGATGTTCAGGACTCCCAGGGTCCAGGGTGTGTCCCCTCTGTCCCCAGCAGTGGCTGTGAATATTGGCAGGACCCTCCTGTTCCTGCTCCTGCTCATGGCTGTCATCAGGGGCTCTCACTGGTGGCACCACGGAGTGAGTGACAATGGAGGGGATGGGGGTTCTGGAGTGAGGAAAAGCCCTCAGAGTGGGGAAAGAGATGGGCAGCACCCAGGTCCCCTGAGCTCAGGGAAACAGAGCCCAAAGTGACCTTGGCTGGGCAATCTAGGAGAATATAGAGGGTCTTGGTTCTGCTCCAGGGCCATCCAGAGTGGGCTTTGAGGAAAATTGGGATGGCACTTGGACGTCCAGGGAGGTTTGGAGAGCTTCCGGAGGGCTGAACAGAGATGTTGGGGAGCATTTTGGGGTCCTGGGAGTGTTCGGGGATCCCTGCCAGAGCGGTGCCTGGAGATGGCCACAAACCCTGTGCCGGACAGGAAGGGCCATCCGTGTCCTCCTGCCCATCTGCTGCTGGCTGCACTGCTGAGGGCTCCCAGGTGTCTCTGGATGGGGCTCCTCTGGAGCTGCTTTGGGGCTGCGACGCTGCTGCCGGCAAGTTTGGCCAGGCTGGGGGAGACCCTGAGAGGCCGAGGCACTGCTAAGCCCTGAGCAATTGGCTGGCAGAGACCATAAGCAGCCCCCTGGCAGCCGCCTTGATCCCAACAGCCGGCTGCTCTGGCGCTCCCAGGTCGGTGGCCGGTTGCAGGGACCCCCTGGAATCAGGCGTAGAACCCTGGTCCTGGCCTTTCAGGGCTTTGAGGCCAGCTGTTGTGGGGCTGGGCGTGTGCCCTCCCAGTGCTCCAGACTGGAGCCCCCCGCCCCTCAGCCTTAGGCATTGAGCTCCACTGCCTGATATCCAAGTCTTGTTCCTCTTGCTGTGGGGAAGGCCGAGCTCTGCGGCTTTAGGCCCCATGGAGCCAGAAGAGCAGCAGCTTTGAGCCCACAGGGGCCACAGAAAGGCCCTCTTAGACCATGGACATTCCTGTCCTTCCCAGGCCAGGGACACATGAGAATGCAGCGGGCACCTTCAGGGTGCCACGCTGGCTTTGCACTGGGCCACCTCCCTGTGCTGTGCACGGCTGGCTCTTTGCTTTGCTGCTCTCGGCTTTGTGTCGTCGCACTCCTCTGGCTGCCTGCAGCCAGGGGCAGCCCTATCAGGAGGGTGAAAGGCCCCGTCTCTAACATCTCAAGGGGGAAATGGAGCTCTCCCAGCCCTCAGCCCATGCTGTAAGCAGAGCAGAGCCTTTTCCAAGCCCCGATGGCTTTTTGCCTGCTTCTGGCCCCTGGCCACCATGGCCCACTGCACCCGCTCTGAGTCACCTACAGCATGGCTGGTGCCTCTTGATTTGCCGACCCTGGGATGTGAGGCTCACTGAGGGAAAGGTGGCTGTCCCAATGCTGAGGGCACACGTGGCTCACTGAGCAGACTTGAGGCTTCCCCAGCAGCTTGCAGGTGCCTTATGTGTCATGTTACAGTGCTTGTGCTCCTGCCTCTTCCTGTCCCTCTTCTCACCCTCATCCAACCTGCACCCTCTGACCTCCCTTCAATAAACCCTGTTGCATCAGACACGGTGTCAAGAGCCCTCCTTCGGCTGCCGGTTGAGCGCACATTACAACCTCCAGGCCTGGGAGCAAGGTGGGCTGGGGGAGCTGGTCTCTCTGACCAAGAGGAAACGGCTCTCAACAGCACCTGCCCATGGACATTCCCCGCACCAAATAAAATCATCTCCAAGTTTAGCTAGTAAGCTAGTAAGGTATAAACCATCAATTGCCTGGAAATCTGGCACTAGTCTCTGAGTTCCATTAGGTTTCTTTATTGCTGATCTAGCAGTGTTAAATTTTGACTGCCATTCTTCCAATAGGCCTGATGTCAGGGATTTAATTGACTGTTGTCTCTATTCCTTTCCTAGCTTCTAATCTTCAAGGGTATTGCTTTCTGACTACTGCCCTAACTCTTGTCTGTAGCTCAATTTTCATAGGGTCTGCTCGTTTTGATTTTCCTGGGCTATCAGTATCCCATACTCTTGGGTACACCTGATTCAATACTTGCTCTAACTAGTTATTCTTGTTTGTTGGTCTGGTGTCAATTGCCAGTCCTACTACTAAAACCGCTCATTTGTCTTCAGGTACCTTCCATTGAAGTTTTCTTTTTCTAAACGGAACTGTTGCTTCTAAATTTTCAAGCAAATCCCTGTATAGGACAGATTTGGGTGAGTTTGGTAAATAAAGAAACTGATGTATTCCCATGTTCTTCTTGATTTTACATCAAAGTGGTTTCAGGAAGAATGCATTTTCTGGCTGCCCTGTAGTTGCTCCTATTGCTTGAAGATAGTTTTCACTTTTGGGTATCAGTGCTTGAATCAAGAGTGAAAATGTGTCTCCATTATTTCTTAAAATTTCAACTTCTTCATCATTGTTTAGCTGTATTTTAAACAGGGTAAGAATTGCCAGTCTCAATCATTTCTTATCATCTAGAGTGGCTGCAAGAGTTTTGTGTACTTTGTCTGCTAACTCTGGGCACTGGCCCTATTTCCAGTGTCCTGATTTCTTACAAGATGCACATTGATTTGGCCCCAGCTTGGTCTGTGGCTGCTTTGAACCTCCTCTGCCTCTGCTATTTTCGCCCCTGCCTCTGCTTCAACCACACCTACATCCGTCCTCTCCCTTGTGCTGATCCAGAGCTGCCACCATGGCTGCAGGGAGCTCTTTTTCCCTCTCTTGACTATCGTACACTTTCTACTTTTGATGTAGTGTCTAAAAGCTTGCGTGACTGCTCTATGTTCTTTGAACACTTCTCAAACTGAGATGGGCTTGGTGCTGTGACCATTTCCCTGGGGTGTTCCAGTTCCTGTTTATTTATCAGTTATCGTAGAATCGTTTGTTTTCATGTACCCCATATTTTCCCCAATTTGGTTTACCCCTAGGTTTTGCCCTCCCTCAAAGCTGTCTCCCTCATGCCATTCCCCACTCTTTGATCCAGCTCCTTACTGCCTCTCAAGATAATCCAGCTCTTCATTCCTGAACCTTCCCTGTCACTTTTGCCTTGGACCAATCCCTGACTGCACCACCCCTTTGGAATTCCTCCATTGCTGGAAGCCCCACAGGCCCATGTGACCTACCCTCTCCTCCCATCTGTCCTAATTAGTCCCAAGCAACTGATGGAATCCCCTCGCTCTTCCCCTGCAGATTCCTTATTGCTCAATCGTTTGTATCCACCCCCTGAGTTGTACCCCGATAAAATCCTGTGCACAGAATTGCTGGCGGCTCTTTGCTGCTGAATCCTTCCCTTGGAATAAACCTTGGCCTGTGGAACCTCACAATCGAGGAGCCTCCTCCTTCTCTTTGGCCTGCTGCGTGCTGCAGTTAGTGCATCCTGAACCACTGAGCAGTGGCTCACGAGGGTCAGCCGCGGGCAGGACCTACGCCTTGGCCGTTCCCCACTCCTGGCGCAGCGCCACAGTTTTCCCAAGAGCCAGGCCGGGCTCCGCTGGGCTGCGTCAATGGGGAACCCATCCCTCTGCCCGACAGTGCTCTGGGTGAAAAACCTTGATCTGATAAGGAAATGAAACTTGCCCTGTCCCAGCTCCCTGCCCTTTTCTCCAGTCCTATCACTGGTCCCAACAGTGATGAGAGCTGCAGCAGCCCCTATGATTCCTCTCAGGAGGATGTTGAAGACCACAATTGTGCCCTTTACTCTCCTGCAGGCTGAACAAAGTGGCTTCAGCTGCATCTAGGGCTTCCCCTCCAGGCCACACTCCATCCTTGCAGTCCTCCTTTGCATTCTGACTAATGGTTTCATATCTTTTGATATTGTACTGCCCAAAACTGCGCTCATCTGCTTCCAGCGCTTCTCTTGGCTGCTGCTTCAGGGTGTGGGCACCATCATCAGACACACAGAACAGCTTCTCCTCCCAGAGTTGTCCTTATCCTCCACACTTCCACGTCTCTGCCTTGATGTCCGCTGGGGAACTTGCCTATGTTTGGCCGCTCATTGCTGTGCTCAGCAGGGACACAGTTTTGTTTGGATATGAGCTGCCAGAGCAAGACATGCAGCAACTGAAGCTGAGAATAGCAGAGGCTGGGAAGATGCCGTTTTTTCCAGAAGGTGGGAAAGAGAGTGAGAAAAGCACAAGGAAATTTCAGACTGTTAACTTTGCAATCTAATTGCCCTGGGAAACTCAGCAATGGATGGTGCTCTGGTGCTACTGCCAATGCCTTCCATGAGAAAAATTCATTTCAGGAAGGAGCAACATCATCTGACAGAGACCAAGTGTGCCAGCAGTTGCTCCAGGTGCTCCTGCCATCAGCCCCTGTAGGAAAGAGGCACAGCCCCCAAGGCACATGGCCTTTGGCTCTTTCTGGCACAGAAGCCCCCCAGGGGCACAGGTCTCTGGGGCAGGAGACAGGCACCAGCACTGCCAGGGCTCGTGGGGTGGCAGGTCTGCTTGGCCGGGGACTCTGCCACACCTGCTGATGTCAGCGCTCCACAGGCCCCAGGCTTCAGAGCAGCAGTCGTGCCCGGGCCCACACGTTCCTTGTGCATGTCACACCGGCAGCTTTAGGACGGCCATCAGCCGGGACGTGTCCCAAGGAGGCTGTGCCAGCTTCCCTGCAAGGCCCCTTGCCCTTCCCAGAACGGCTGCGTTGGCAGCCCTGGGGGCTCGTTCTGCTGCCCTGAGCCCACAGAGCATGGCAGCGTTTGCTGATGCTCTGAGCCATTCTTAAAGATCCTGTCAGCCTGGCTTAGACTCCTGGGGCCAGCCATTCCTTCCAAACTGGGCCACTTTGGGTGGGCTGGGCGTGGCCCCAGGGCAGGCGGCAGGGTGTGCAAGGACCCTTGGTGACAGGTGCCGCACAGTCACTGTGACATGGAACAGGTTTCCAAGGGCCCTTTGTGACACGGGGTGACATAGGAGTTGGAGGTGACAAGAGCACGCCACAGTGCTCAGAGCACGCGACGGGACAGGACGGGACAGAGCGGTGCCGTGAGGAGCCCCCGCACAGCGTGCTCATTCGCGTCCCACCCGGAGCTTTTCTGAAGCCTTGCTCCGGCAGCTGAGCTCGAGGCCAGACCACAGGACTTGCTGAGCCGTGGTCTCCCTGAGGCTTCTCTTCTGCAGGTGCCCTTGAGGCCATATCATAGTCCTTGTCAGGAGTCCCCTGTCCTTGTGGCAGGGGCCCTTGAGACCGAGTGCAGGACTTGCTGTCCTGTAGCCTTCCTGATGCTTCTTACTTGAAGGTGCCTTCCAGGCACCACTGCAGGACTTGGTGACTTGGAGCTTTTCCAAGGCAACTGTCCTGCAACTAGCCACAAATCCAGGCAGAGACACAGAGCAGAGACACCCGGCAGTGCCTGAGCTGGCCTGGGTGGAGGAGGAGGAAGAAGGCCCTGGAGCTGCCCCGGCACAGCAGAATGAAGAGGTTGTGCCGTTCCAGCCACCGCAGGAGGGTGAGTGGCAGAGCTGGACCACAGGACTGGTGCCTGCTGCCAGCTTGGACCCCATGCCGTGCCGTGCCATGCTATCCCCTGGGGACATGCCCACGGACAGGACGGAAGAGGGGCCGGGCAGACACCCCGCAGTGGCCGTGCTCCATCCCCTGGGGCATCCTGGGGCTCTCTCTGCCTGGGGATCGCAGGACTGGGCGATGTTCCCCGGCCTCTCCCGTAGCCTCTCATCTCTGGCTGTGCTCACTCTTTGCCAGATGCAGCCCTGGAGCACACGCAAGAGCAGGAGTCCAGCCGTGGCCGCTTCTGCAGAACAGCGCAGGTACCTGCAGCCACCCCCACCTGGGCTGGGCCTGTTGTCCCTGCTCAGCCCAGCACCGTGTGTGCAGCACTCCATGCAACATCCCCGGCTTCTTGCCCTTCTCCTACAGTTTTTTGCAACTTCCTCAAGAGAATTGAGGAGGAAGAGACCATCGCCACGGGCCTAGGCCTCAGACCATACTCACCCATCTTCCTCAGCAAGACCAGTGCTGCCCTCCTGTGTATGCTTGTAGAGGAAGATTTTTACACTCCAAAGCAAGTAAGCAGCATGTGGCCAGGCTTTGATCCTCCCAGGAATTGCTTGGCCTCCCAGTCCACGCATGCTGCTTGCTGTGAGCCTTTCAGGCCACATGGCAGTGGAGTGGGAAGGGAAGCACTCCTCTGGGGAAGCTGGGAACATTGCTCCCTCTGGCAGCTTTCCAAGTCTCCCCGTGCCTTCTCCAGGTGCCTGCCATGGTGAGCTACATCCACCAGTGGCTCATGGCCAATGATTGTGCTGAGCACAGGCTGGACAAGACCCTGCTGGATCTCACGGAAGCACAGCCAAATGACGCAGTCATCACGCTCCTGCGTGTGGCCCCATCCTGTGACAGGTATGGGGCCCATCTGCCCACAGGGCTCAGGCCTCCCCAGCCCAACACCCTGCACAGCCTGCCCCACGTGTCGGAGCAACAGAGAGTTCCAGGGCCCTCTGGATGCTCCCTTTCCCAGCCCTGTCATGTCAGCCCCTGAGTCTGCTGCCATGCTCCCTTGCCACATCTCAGGGCTCTGTCCCCACAGGGCTGGGCTGTCTGGCTGCTGCTGGCAGGGGTCAAGTGGGCAGAGGCAGAAATGGCAGCCAGCTCAGCTGCCCCCAGTGCTGTGTCTGACATCCCCCTGAGACACAGCTCTAACCCCACAGAGCTGCCATGGCCATGTGAAAGATCATCATGGGCTCAGCCAGGACTGCAGAGCTGGCACAGCTGATCCTCCTGGATGTGCTGGGGAGCTGGCCAGAGTACAGCACCTGCACCTCCAATGGGGACGAAACGGGTGTCTTTGCCGTGGCTGTGAGTTTCTGACACTGGCCTTTGCAGGCCCCAAGGCTGCCTCTCCAGCAGCTCTCCATCCTCCTTCCCCCACTGCATCTCCCTGCCTCAGGCGCTGGCCTGAAACCTGGCCCAGGGGCAGCTTCAGGCCCACCAGGCCCCGTGCTCCCCCTGCCAAGGTCTCTCCTGGCCTCTCCCTGCCATGCTCGGGCCCTGCCACACACACACCTCGGCACTGAGCGCTGTCTCGGGGGGCTTTGTCCTTTGCAGGCAACTGTGGTGATGTGGAAGATCCTCCAGGTGCCCTGTCTCCCACAGATCTTGAAGGTGTATTTCCGTCGTAGGAAGGAGACCAGGACACCAGATGGTTCATCACAGGTCCAGTTTATTAACGAAAGCATCAAACACTTATACAGCAAATAATAAGCTCATGAATATTCTGTAAGCCAAGCAATCTATTGGTTAAACTATACCATTAACTCATCCACATTCCTTTGGGCCTACGTTCTCTACTTCTCACACCTCGCTGTCCATTTCTTTATCATACTCCGCTAGGCCCAAGGACACGTTATCTTTGCAGGTGCAAGATTTGGAATTAACCACGGTCTTGTACTTTTCCATTCTTTAGCCTGCTACTTTCTCAACAGACACCCGGCCTGCAAAAAGGCCTCTGCCCTAGTTAGGACATCTTTACCAAATTAATTCGGCTGTGTCCTCTCTCCTCAAGCCACTCTTTGACAAAACTCTCCACACTTCCCCCATTTTGTTCTTGGGCAAGAAGGCTAGTCTGCCAGGTTCTTTCTATCATTCGGCTAACCATATTTTGAATACAATTAAAAATACAAGGCAAAATAAGCAAAAGCAGCAAAATCACACCCTGTAACCCTATAGCATATATCACAAGGTTTCTCAGCCATGGTCCAAGTCCTAAGCTTTTAAGCCATTCGTCAATTCCTAAACCCTCTTCTTCTTTGAGATTGTAAAGTCCCTGCTGTAATTCTTTTATCTTCGCATGAATAGACACAGAGTGATCAGACAAATTCATGCAACACATTCCCTCAAACTCTTCACATCCATGACCTTGTGCTAAAAGCAAAAAATCTATAGCAGCTCTATTTTGCAAAACAGCATGATTAACACTTTGCACATCTGCGGTTAGCATATCTAAAATTTGTGATGTCTTGTCTAGCTCATCCTTTGCCCAGCCTCCCAACTTCTTTGCTAAGTTCATAGCTTTATTTGCAGCTCCTCCTGGCAAGATAGTTGAGACTACCACTTATTTAAACTCACTCCAAAACTGTGGGCCTCCTATCCGGCTGCAGTCCAAGTTATGCAGGCTGCGTCTCCTCCTGCTTGAATTTTGACTGAGTTGCGTTAATGAAGACGCACTGGGGTGAAACAATGACAATTTCCCCAAATAGCAAGGTCCACCCTGTGGCCTGACTGGTATACCATTCCAAGCTCTGTCTCCACAGATTAGAAATATCCCTGCGGGTAATTTCCTCGGTGACCTAATGTTAGTGCCTTTACATTGGCTATAAACCTGTTTGGATACTGTATCCAAACTAAGGGATGAATCCAGGGTAGCCCATACATCTCTAGGCCGATATAAATTCTGTGGATCTGAGGGCTCAAAACTGAACCATCCGCCATTTGAGGTGTTAGTTATACTGGCGTTTGCACTTCCAAAGAGATCTAGCTCCTCTGGAGGAGAATACAGGGTGGTATTAAGCGATAAGATTATTAAGCATTGGCGGTAATCGTCACTTTGACCTGCGGTGTAACCTGGCGTGGATGGTTTAATGTTTGTCATATTGCACATGCATAGAGTATGATTATTGATCAGACTGCAAAATTCCCGAGGAGACCACACTGGAAGACCCACCAAGCATGTTCGAAATGGATTAGTAACCCCCCCAAGGCTAAGACAAAGCGAAGATTGGTTAGTTTGATTAGCAAGCGTTATCCATATGTTATCTCTTGGCTGATTAAAGCGCATTACTTCTACTGCCCCATCCGCCACAGCACTGAGCAGTATAACAAAAATAAGCCTCAATTTTCTGGTTTCTTTCTCGCTCTCCTTTTCTTATCTGTCTTTAACCTCACTGATCCTAACTCTTGTAATCTAAATTCCTGAAGACTCTCAATGCAGGAGTCCAATGCCTCATCGGGATCTCCTTTAATGGGTCCTATTACAGAATGCTGTGTTAAAGGCACCAATTTTCTACACCTAGCAGAAGCTATGTATGACTTACTTTGAGCCTTAACTCTTTTCACAATACACTGTACCTCCCACCGGTAGTAGGCCAAGATTTTCTGCTCAGGAGACTCGTAAAGATTTAAAGCTAGAGCCGTATCTAGCCCCGTCTGTCTCCTTACTTCCCTTTGCCAGTCTTCCCCCCATCTTCCCCCCATGTGTAGTCATGCTTGCAGGTGTTACACCATAAACCCCACATCCCGGACTGTTCCAACCAAAAGGTTTTACCACAACCCCCACAATATAAAGCTACCCACGCAGCACAACAGGGGCTGCGACACTCAAGGCAGCGTTCCCTCACTGGTCCTTTTATGTAGAAGGTTGATAGTGCTTCAACCGTGTCAATCAGCTCCTTGGCCGTCCGGTAGCGGCGTGTCACTGCTCTGTTCACTGCTTTTGAGTGTCCCCTCAGTTGCAGCAATAAGGATTGTAAGATCAGCGGCAGCTTCTTCTTCAGGTGCTCCTTGTCCCCCTCCGTAAGGTTGTTCACCAGATGCTACATTAAAGACAGGTTAAGTCCACTTGGCAGGCACCCACAAAGACCCTGTTGGTGAGGAAACACAAAGATATCCCCGGCCCCAATATAACATTTTTGCGGGTTTTTCCCATATCCCTGTGCTTGGGTTCTTATACTTCACCCAGACCTCCATTTCCTTAATAGTTTCCTGACTTGATCTCAGGTGATGTTTAACTGCAGGGGGGGGCATTGTTCTCCCCAAAAACACATCAATGATTGATCACATACAAAACCTAGTCAGGCATGCTTGTGGGTCCTTTAAATCCTGGTGTTTGTCAATATATTGTTTGAGGGTACCATTTGCTCTCTCTACTATCGCCTGTCCTGTGGGGGAACGTGGAATACCTGTCACATGCTTGACAGACCATTGGTCCAAAAACTTTCGGACCCTAGCACTTGTGTAAGACGGACCATTATCCACTTTGATACCTTTTGGAACTCCCATGACAGCAAAGCATCTCAATAAGTGCCTGATCACATGTATCGCTTTCTCTCCTCCCTGAGCTGTAGCCCATATGTAGTGGCTATATGTATCTATAGTAACATGCACACATTTGAGCCTACCAAACCTAGCTACATGCATGACATCCATTTGCCATTTCTCATTCATTTCTAAACCTTGAGGATTAACTCCGCAGCCCAGACCTATTCCCCCATTATGATAGCTGCATATTGGACTAGCCCTGACAATGGCCTTGGCTTCTGATAAGCCCAAATCAAAGTTCCTCGCCAACCCTTTTGCATTTTGATGATATCTACTATGGGCTTCTCTTGCTAAGGTATGCTTATCAACAGGACAAGAGTTATCAATGGGTAAGGTAACCAATTTATCTGCACGCTCATTCCCTTCTCCTAGGCCCTCGGATCACTTATGGCTCCTGATATGGATTACAGAGTACACCGCACTTCTATCCCGGAGAGCTTTCCTTAATTGAACCAGTAACTCATACAGCCGTTTGTTATTCACTTCCTTAATTGCTGCTCCTTCTATACGTCTGGCTACTCCAGCGACATACATAGAGTCTGTGACCACATTCAAGGGCTCATGCAGGTTGGACATTGCCCATACTACTGCTAACAATTCTAAGGTTTGTAGGCTGTCTGCAGGGTCTGCTGTAAGAAGTTGATGCTTCCATTTTCCTTTTTCTTGCCAAGTAACAGCAGCACGTCTCGATTTCTTCCCTGCGTCTGTAAAGGCTGTGGTGGCTCCTTCTATGGGTCGCTCTCTTCTCAGCGGCCAAGTGATCCAGTCCCATTCTGTCATCCATTGCAGGACCCTGGGCACTAACTTGCTTGTCTCCACCTTTGCAGATGATGTCAATAATGCTTCCTGTAAGTCCACTGAATTAACCAGGTACCAGTCCAGTGTCTCTTTTTCCATGGGTAGCCTAATGGTGGCAGGTTCTCGACGTCCACTTCAGTAATTCTGAGACGGCCTTTTTTAATCAACGCAGCCAATTGTTCAATTTTTGAAAATACTGTTCTTTTATGTTGTAATGGTGGTGACAGCCATTCCAATACCTGTATCTCTCCTGTTTTGTTCTCATATTGGAAGAGAGTGCCAAGCAGGTGACAAGGACTATTCCAAACGGTGAGGTCAATAGGGCAATCTAGCTGTCGACAGGACACATATCCTTGTTGTACACAATTACTGATTTGATGTAGGGCGGTATGCTGTTCCTTCGTGAGGCATACAGGGGTAGTGGGGTCAGTGCCTTTTAACAAGGGTCCTAGGGTCTCCAACAAGTGATTTGGTACTCCCACAATGGGTTTTAGCCACTGTAAGCCTCCTAGCAACTTTTGAGCATCATGTAAAGTCTTAATGTCCAAGTGCAGTTCTAATTTTTGGGGTGCCACTGTTTGGTCCATTAGAGTCCATCCCAAATACTTCCATGGTTTTGTGGTCTGAATTTTCTCTGTGGCAATAACAAGTGAAGATGCTGCAAGAGTGTCTCTGATGCTGTCAACCGGTAAAGGGGAAAATGGCTGTTGCTGCGCAAACAAAATATCATCCATGTAATGATATATTATGGTAGCTGGCCACTGCTGACATAATGGCTGTAATGCAGCGTCAACATAAAGCTGGCACAACGTGGGAGAGTTCTGCATCCCCTGTGGAAGTGTCATCCACTCAAATCTTTTGTCTGGTTCCCCACGATTTATTGCTGGTAGGGTAAAGGCAAACCTCTTCATGTCATCAGGATGCAGTCCAATAGTGAAAAAACAATCCTTTAAATCAATGATTAAAAGTGGCCAATCTTGAGGGATCAGGGCTGGATTCGGAAGACCAGGCTGCAAGGCCCCCATCGGTTCCATCTGGTCATTCACAGCTCGTAGATCATGTACCAGGCGGTATTTCCCTGACTTCTTCTTGATCACAAAAATGGGCGTATTCCACGGACTCGTTGAGAGTTGTAAATGTCCTTGCTCGTATTGTTCCTTCACCAATTCATGGGCATGCATAAGACTCTCCCCTTTCAAGGGCCATTGCTTAACCATCACCGGTGTATCTGCTTTCCAGGTGAGTGGAATGGGGAAAGTCCAAGCAATGGCAATTACCCCAAAGGGTGGTGATTGGTCAACACCACCCCCAGCTGTGTTAAAACATCCCTGCCAATCAGGCAAGAGACTGTAGGGCGCAACTGAAAGACTGAAAACACAACAGACACTTGTTGCCCATCAATGCGCACTGACAGAGGTGGTGTTTTGCTTGCCAAAGTAAATCCTCCTACTCCCGTGAGCATGTTTGTTGATGGGAGCAGGGGCAAATGCTGTGGCCATGCTTCTGGTGATATAATGCTGGTGTCTGCTTTCGTATCCAATAATCCATAAAGAGTTATGCTCTGATGTCCATGGGTAATTTCAACTCTTTGTTTTGGCCTCTCTTGAAGATCTACAGTCAGGAGTGTAACACCAGTAGAGCCAAAACCCTTTCCATCCCGCTTCTGTCCAGTAAACGATGGAATACCCAATGTCATCTGTGGCAGTGGTACCAATTGTGCGACGCGTTGTCCTTTGGTTATCTTTATTGGGGGATAAGGGGTGTAAGCCATGATTTGTATTTCTCCGGTATAGTCCGCATCTATGACCCCAGGTAATACAAATAGTCCCAGCATGGATGTTGAGGACCGTCCCAGCAATAAGGCTCCACATTTTTGCCCTTGTAGTGAGAGAGGACCGTTTACTCCAGTTGGTATCCTTTCAGGCCGGTTCGTCATTAATGTGACATCTACTGCTGCTGCTATGTCCAAGCCGAGGCTGCCTGCTGTTGCTGGCTTCAGACAGAAGGTGGCGCTGATGTCACGGTGGCAGCCTGTGTCTGGGCGCGGCCGGCAATCACGCTCCGACGACAGTTTCCCGATCGGCGCCAGCAAGCCGTAGTGTTGTGGGAGCTAGATTGGCAGCTTTGGCACCACAAGCCAGTAGCTCTGCATTCTCGGCGCATGTGTCCCCCATTGCCGCATCGGTAACATTTGGGGTATGTTCTCAAGCCTCCCTGCGTGACTGCCATTGAGCCATTTCAGAGAGGAGCAAGAGTGGCTAATACCTGATTTTGAGTGGATTCTGCTTGTTTTTGCAGCCCTACTCCTAATTCCTTTATTGCATCTACCAAGAATGCTTGTGAGGCTGCTGGCTGTAACGCCATTCGCTCTAGCGCATCCTCAATGGTCCAATTTGCTCCCAGAGTGGCTAGCACCCTTTGCGTGGCCGGATTGCTATTCTGTAAGGCACACTGCTTCAATAGCACCCCCTTCATGTATTCTGCAACGCCAGCTCTGTCTATAGCCGCAGCTGCTTTGTCAATAAAACTCCCAAACGATTCCTCTCTGCCTTGTTTTATGCCCATGTACGCCAGCAGCCCTCCTGGCTCTTTAACCCTTTCTATGGCAGCACGTACCAACCGCATGGCTTCTCCAAGCTTATCTGCTCCTGATATCAACTGTGCCTTTGTGCGCAAGTATGCCCCTAAGCCCATGAGCTCATCCATTGTCACCTGATGCAACAGGTCCCCCTGAGCTCGCTGTGTCGCAACCGACTCATTAACCAAAGCTTGCCAATGCGCATTAAACAACAACTGTTGATGCTGAGTAAACATTAGCCGCACTATTCCCCTCAAATCATTTGGGCACAAAATTTGCGTATTAAAGAGGTATTCTAGCATCTGCCTAACAGGTTCGCTTTTCACCCCGAACTGACTAACCGTGGACTGCAACTGGGATAACAACTTCCAGTCTAAAGGGGTGTACTCCGCGAGATTCTGTGTGTGGTTCCCCTGAGCATCATACTGTGGCGTGTATGTAACCGGACAGGCAAGAGCAGAAGCGGCCTCCATTGCCTCATTATCCCCCATTTGCATTGCCTCTTTTGCCAGAGCAGCCCAAGCCTCTCTCCTTTGTTTAGCCATCTCCCACCATGGGTCACTGAGTGCCCCTGGGATAGGATCTGACTCTCGGAGCGTTTTGCGCTGTTGCCGCCTCTGCGCAGGCCGTTAGGGTGGGGGAAGTGGCAGGCTCAGCTCGCGCTCTCTGCGGGGAGGCGGCAGGCTTGGCTGGCGTTCTCTGCGGGGGGGCGGCAGGCTTAGCCTGCATTCCCTGCTGGGGGCAGCGGGCTTAGCTCACTCCCTCTGCAGGGGGGCGGCGGGCTTTGTCTGCGCTCTCCTCTATCCACCAGCTCGTCCTCCTCCTCCAACAGAGGAGGTGCAGACAGCCCCCCCGCGCCTGTAAGAGGATCCTCCATACCACACTGTTGTGAACCCATCGATATTAACACCTTGTTTACCGAAGGTGCGAGAGGATTGTCCTCACGACCATACCCTATATTTTTCTTATGAGCTTCTGTCGACCTTTCTGCCGCCTTATGCTCAGAGACACGTTGAAGTAGTGCGTTGTGAACCACGCGCCATAGCTTGTCCAATTTCTTTGCTGTTTTATCATCCTCTAACACCGCCTGCCACAATATATCCCCAAACTTTCTCCATTCAGCGAGTTCATGAACTGTATGAGGGTTAAGGAAAACCCCTTTAGCATAACCGTAGGCTAGCAACCCTGGGAGTTCCTTTTTTAAATCTATCCCCTTTACCCCTCGCCTTTCGAAATACGCGGCGAAGAGTTCGTATGCTGCTTGCCTATCCATACCATTTTATTTCGTGAGAGCTCTTGCAGCTTTCCAGGCTCCGGCAGCATGTAAATGCCTTGAGTCACCGATGTGAACCCCAAGGGTGCTTCAAAATTCCAGCACTGTCCCGGCTGCGAACAGGACCAGCTCCAACTTCCTCGACCGTGGGACGTTCTCTCCCCCTTTTTCTTTTAGTCGAGATGAGGGGTCAGCATTCGGGGTTACCATGTGTCGTAGGAAGGAGACCAGGACACCAGATGGTTCATCACAGGTCCAGTTTATTAAAGAAAGCATCAAACACTTATACAGCAAATAATAAGCTCATGAATATTCTGTAAGCCAAGCAATCTATTGGTTAAACTATACCATTAACTCATCCACATTCCTTTGGGCCTACGTTCTCTACTTCTCACACCTCGCTGTCCATTTCTTTATCATACTCCGCTAGGCCCAAGGACACGTTATCTTTGCAGGTGCAAGATTTGGAATTAACCACGGTCTTGTACTTTTCCATTCTTTAGCCTGCTACTTTCTCAACAGACACCCGGCCTGCAAAAAGGCCTCTGCCCTAGTTAGGACATCTTTACCAAATTAATTCGGCTGTGTCCTCTCTCCTCAAGCCACTCTTTGACAAAACTCTCCACACATTTCCCCCGCCTATTTGTGCATCTCCTCTTCCAAGTGTTCTTCAGCACTCTGGATATGCCAGAGGAGGTTGATACATTCTGGAAGGCATGCCAGGAAGAGCACGGCCTTGCCACCAGCCCCAACAGGTGCTCCATCCCACTCCTCCTGATCCTGCCACGTGGCCTGCCAAGGAGCCAGTGCTGCCAGTGTGACCTGGGCTTTGCTGTGCACACAGGTTTGCAGTGAGCACCCTGAAGTCCCTGCTCTGCCTTGTCCGCTGTGAGGATGTGGTGGTGGCAATGGAGCGCAGGTGTGCCTGGGACACGCTGCTCTCTCTTGACACTCACCACTTTGCTGTGGCTCTGCTTGCCAGGTGAGACCCCCTTCTCTCCACTGCCTCTGACATTGCTGCTCTGTGCCCAGTGCCCCACAAAGTATCCGTGGTGGCCATGGGTCAGAGGGCCTTGTCACTGAGGGACGGCCAAGCACACTAGAAAAGGCTGGCAGAGGAGGGTGCCCATGAGCAACCAACTGCCAAATGACCCACGTCCCCTTGCTGGAAGGGTGCTGGGGAAAGATGAGAACTGGGTGAGTCACGCCTGGGAGAGGTTTGCCCCACTGCATCAGGGTCTTGTTTCCTTTTTCCCCTCTTTAGAGAAATTCACTGCTTAGCCATCCACTTTTGTTCCGCAGTTGCATTCTACCTGCTCGCCCTGCTCGGCAAAGAGATGCCATACTGGGATTTCCCTGCCCTGGCATTCCTTGTGGAGGTGAGCCTCAAGGCCAGCGCTGCCTGGCTGAGCAGCGTCCCAGCCCTCTGGCCTCTCGCAGCCACAGCTGCCAGGACAGTGCCCGTGCCCTGTGCTGCTGCCTGGGCCCGGCCCTGTGCACTTCTGGGCTCCTGCTGGCCGTCTCCCCTGTCACTGCCCTGTGCCTTTCAGGTCCTCGAGTGCCTGGACATGAGGGAATGCAGTGACAGTGTTCTGGAGATCCTGGCACAGAACCTGCAAAGCGAGCACATGGTCAGGCGTTACTTGGCACTCAGAGGCCTCATAGTGCTGGGCAAGAATCCCTTGATGGTGAGAAGGGGACAGTGGCTGAAGCCGTGCAGGCAGCGTGGGGCTGGGCAACGCAGTCGCTTGGCCTTGCCTGGGCTTCGAGCGCTCAGGCAGCTGCTCCCAGCTCTCCTGCCTCCTGCTTCAGCTGCCCCAGTGCTTTGGGACAGGCCTTTGGCCTCTGGGCCCTGCGGCAGCAGGGTGGCCTTTCACAAAGCCATGTTGTGCACAGGCTGAAAAACTGCGGAGCCTGACTGAAAGTCTTGTGGAGCTCTTGGGGGAAAATCACAGCGACATGATCAGGATGAGCATTCTTCTACTCAGATATTTGCTTCTGGATAATGGTGCTCCAATAGCCACCCCCATCGCCCTGCAGCTGGCTGAGGCGCTCCTGCCACTCTTTGACAGCATAAGGCTCTGTGCCCACAGCCACAGCCACTGGCTGCTGTCCGGACCCTTGGTGCCCTGTGCAGATGTACGCCTGTGCCCTGGGGGACCTGAAGCAGCTGATTTTGCCCTTTCCTTTCATCCAGGATGATATCCAGGTGCAGCTGAGCTCCATGGCTCTCTTTCAAGAGATGCTGGACTTATTAACAGAAGAGGGAAGAAAGGCCCTCAAGTCCCACGTGCACCAGAGCCTACTCCCTCTCTACTTCCACTGCCATGATGAGAATCAGATTGTTGCTGAGGTGAGCAACAATCAGCAACAATGTGATTGTGGCCAGCTGCTGTCCCCCTGGCAGGGGCTTGGGCTGCCTCCCACCCTGGCACATTGTGGGCTGCAGCCTCCTCCAGCCTGTGCCACTGGGATGCTCCTGTGCCCTGGACTCTGGGGCCATCTGTGCATCTCTGTCCCTCTCCAGGACTCCCAGGAAATGCTGCATTCCTCAGCCAGATTCCTGAAGAGGAGAGATATAGAACAAATGCTACACGTGGATCAGAGCTTTGGGGAGTGCCTGGTAAGAACAGCAGAGACCTCCCAGCCTCAGCATGGCCAAGGTCCCTGAGGGCGGTGCTCAGTGTGCGGGGCTAACAGCTGTGCCCGCTGCTGCAGCCAGAGGCCGCGCGGGTTCTTCTCCAGGCTCCCGTGGGCCTGAGTCGGGTGCCCATGGAGCCCCGGCCCGGCGGGGCTGCGGAGCGGCACCACGGCTCCCCGGGCAGCAGCAGGCCCTCCGCCCCTCCCCTCGGAAGCCCTTGGCCAGCGGCTGCTGGCCGCACCTCAGGGCTCCACAGGCAGGCGAGGCCGGCGATGAGCACAGGCAGCGCCTGGCCCAGGAGTTGAGCCCGCACCAACCCTTCCCTCCTGCCGCTCTCTGCAGCTGGCAGAGGACAGGAGAAGAGCGGCCGAGCACCTGCGCTGGGCCCTGTGCTACCTGCGGAGCCCACAGGAGCCCCTACGAGAGGCAGCCGTCAGGTTCATGAGTGAGTCCCGAGCCTGTGCTCCTGCCCGGCCCGGCCCGCCGCAGCTCGGCTCCGGCCCCGCCTGCTGCCCCGGCAGTGCCAGCCTGGCCCGGCGCCGTGGAGCCCCACCTGGCCTGGGCGTTGCTGCCGCCCTCTGGCAGCCGTGCCCTGGGGCGGCAGCGTGCGGCAAGGGCCCGGCTGAGCCCTGCCGGGCCAGCAGCCCGTGTGGCCACAGCGCCGGCAGCAGTGCTGGTAGGGAGCTGTGCCGCTGGGGCCGTGACAGGCTCTGTGTTCACAGGCATGGCCGGGCAGCACCTGAGGGGGCAGCAGCAAGAGCTCCAGCTGATCTGCACTGGTGAGTGAGTGAGGGCAGCGGGCTGACCGCGGGGGCTGGAGGGGGCAGCTGCAAGCCCTGCCCCGGCTGCGGAGGGATCTGCACCCGTGGGCAGAGCAGACAGAGATATCAGGGCCACGTGTGGCATTCGTGGCCAGAAACTTTGGGCTGATCCCCTTGCTCCCTGCTCCCTGCGGGCCATGGCAAGAGACAACCGGGATGGCCCTGGCAGGGGGCTCTCCTCGGCTTCCTGCATATGCGGGATCTGACCTTGCCTCTGTTCCTCTCTCTTGCAGCCCTTGAAGAAATGGCATACGACAGCAGTCTTGCAATCAGAAATGCTGCCATTGAATCTTGTTTAGTTCTCCGAGCCGTACAGAGAGCTCCCTACTCCCTGTGGCGTAAGCTGCGAGATCGATTCCGCAGTGCATAACGGCCTCGTCTGTGCGGCACTGCCTTGCTGTTCTGCTGGAGCTCTGCAGAGAGATGATCTGGGGCCATTTAAGCCAGCAGGAATCTTCTTTTTCTTCTTTAAGATTTTTGTGTTTGCATTTTCATTGTTGAGTATGTAAATATAAAATATCTTACAATACACAGAGTCCCAGCATCTCTCTTTTCCTGCGCAAGTTCTGTAGGGCATAAGAGAAGAGGGGGAAAATATTGCTTGTACTCAGCCAGCTGCCCAGCTGTGCACTGTTGTTGGGAAAATGGGCAGAAGTCTTTTGGCCTCTGGTGGTTCTGCTGAAGCCTTTGTGCTGCCCACAGAGTGGCTGGGCAGGGGCCGGAGCTGCGGGGATCCCTGCCAGAGCGGTGCTTGGAGATGGCCACAAGCCCTGTGCCGGACAGGAAGGGCCATCCGTGTCCTCCTACCCGTCTGCTGCTGGCTGCAGTGCTGAGGGCTCCCAGGTGCCTCTGGATAGGGCTCGTCTGGAGCTGCTGTGGGGCTGCGGCGCTGCTGCCGGCAAGCTTGGCCAGGCTGGGGGAGGCCCTGAGGGGCTGAGGCACTGCAAAGCCTAAAGCAATTGGCTGTCAGAGGCCATAAGCAGCCCCCTGGCAGCCGCCTTGATCCCGACAACTGGCTGCTCTGGCACTTCCAGGTCGGTGACCAGTTGGAGGGATGCCCTGGAATCAAGCGTGGAACCCTGGTCCTGGCCTTTCAGGGCTTTGAGACCAGCTGTTGTGGGGCTGGGGGGGTGCCCTCCCTGTGCTCCAGACTGGAGCCCCCCGCCCCTCAGCCTTAGGCATTGAGCTCCACTGCCTGATATCCAAGTCTTGTTCCTCTTGCTGTGGGGGAGGCTGAGCTCTGCGGCTTTAGGCCCCATGGAGCCAGAAGAGCAGCAGCTTTGAGCCCACAGGGTCCACAGAAAGGCCCTCTTGGACCACGGACATTCCTGTCCTTCCCAGGCCAGGGACACATGAGAATGCCGCAGGCACCTTCAGGGTGCCACGCTGGCTTTGCACTGGGCCACCTCCCTGTGCTGTGCACGGCTGGCTCTTTGCTTTGCTGCTCTCGGCTTTGTGTCGTCGCACTCCTCTGGCTGCCTGCAGCCAGGGGCAGCCCTATCAGGAGGGTGAAAGGCCCCGTCTCTAACATCTCAAGGGGGAAATGGAGCTCTCCCAGCCCTCAGCCCATGCTGTAAGCAGAGCAGAGCCTTTTCCCCAGCCCTGTTGGCTTTCTGCCTGCTTCTGGCCCCTGACCACCATGACCCACTGCACTCGCTCTAAGTCACCTACAGCATGGCTGGTGCCTCTTGATTTGCCGACCCTGGGATGTGAGGCTCACTGAGGGAAAGGTGGCTGTCCCAATGCTGAGGGCACACGTGGCTCACTGAGCAGACTTGAGGCTTCCCCAGCAGCTTGCAGGTGCCTTATGTGTCATCTTACAGTGCTTGTGCTCCTGCCTCTTCCTGTCCCTCTTCTCACCCTCATCCAACCTGCACCCTCTGACCTCCCTTCAATAAACCCTGTTGCATCAGACACGGTGTCAAGAGCCCTCCTTCGGCTGCCGGTTGAGCGCACATTACAACCTCCAGGCCTGGGAGCAAGGTGGGCTGGGGGAGCTGGTCTCTCTGACCAAGAGGAAACGGCTCTCAACAGCACCTGCCCATGGACATTCCCCGCACCAAATAAAATCATCTCCAAGTTTAGCTAGTAAGCTAGTAAGGTATAAACCATCAATTGCCTGGAAATCTGGCACTAGTCTCTGAGTTCCATTAGGTTTCTTTATTGCTGATCTAGCAGTGTTAAATTTTGACTGCCATTCTTCCAATAGGCCTGATGTCAGGGATTTAATTGACTGTTGTCTCTATTCCTTTCCTAGCTTCTAATCTTCAAGGGTATTGCTTTCTGACTACTGCCCTAACTCTTGTCTGTAGCTCAATTTTCATAGGGTCTGCTCGTTTTGATTTTCCTGGGCTATCAGTATCCCATACTCTTGGGTACACCTGATTCAATACTTGCTCTAACTAGTTATTCTTGTTTGTTGGTCTGGTGTCAATTGCCAGTCCTACTACTAAAACCGCTCATTTGTCTTCAGGTACCTTCCATTGAAGTTTTCTTTTTCTAAACGGAACTGTTGCTTCTAAATTTTCAAGCAAATCCCTGTATAGGACAGATTTGGGTGAGTTTGGTAAATAAAGAAACTGATGTATTCCCATGTTCTTCTTGATTTTACATCAAAGTGGTTTCAGGAAGAATGCATTTTCTGGCTGCCCTGTAGTTGCTCCTATTGCTTGAAGATAGTTTTCACTTTTGGGTATCAGTGCTTGATTCAAGAGTGAAAATGTGTCTCCATTATTTCTTAAAATTTCAACTTCTTCATCATTGTTTAACTGTATTTTAAGCAGTGGCCTGCTAGGGTAAGGATTACCAGTCTCGATCATTTCTTATCATCTAGAGTGGCTGCAAGAGTTTTGTGTACTTTGTCTGCTAACTCTGGGCACTGGCCCTATTTCCAGTGTCCTGATTTCTTACAAGATGCACATTGATTTGGCCCCAGCTTGGTCTGTGGCTGCTTTGAACCTCCTCTGCCTCTGCTATTTTCGCCCCTGCCTCTGCTTCAACCACACCTACATCCGTCCTCTCCCTTGTGCTGATCCAGAGCTGCCACCATGGCTGCAGGGAGCTCTTTTTTTTTTTACACTTTCTACTTTTGATGTAGTGTCTAAAAGCTTGCGTGACTGCTCAATGTTCTTCGAACAATTCTCAAACTGAGATGGGCTTGGTGCTGTGACCATTTCCCTGGGGTGTTCCAGTTCCTGTTTATTTATCAGTTATCGTAGAATCGTTTGTTTTCATGTACCCCGTATTTTCCCCAATTTGGTTTACCCCTAGGTTTTGCCCTCCCTCAAAGCTGTCTCCCTCATGCTATTCCCCACTCTTTGATCCAGCTCCTTACTGCCTCTCAAGATAATCCAGCTCTTCATTCCTGAACCTTCCCTGTCACTTTTGCCTTGGACCAATCCCTGACTGCACCACCCCTTTGGAATTCCTCCATTGCTGGAAGCCCCACAGGCCCATGTGACCTACCCTCTCCTCCCATCTGTCCTAATTAGTCCCAAGCAACTGATGGGATTGGGACTTCCCAATGCAGATTCCTCTTCCTCTGCAGATTCCTTATTGCTCAATCGTTTGTATCCACCCCCTGAGTTGTACCCCGATAAAATCCTGTGCACAGAATTGCTGGCGGCTCTTTGCTGCTGAATCCTTCCCTTGGAATAAACCTTGGCCTGTGGAACCTCACAATCGAGGAGCCTCCTCCTTCTCTTTGGCCTGCTGCGTGCTGCAGTTAGTGCATCCTGAACCACTGAGCAGTGGCTCACGAGGGTCAGCCGCGGGCAGGACCTACGCCTTGGCCGTTCCCCACTCCTGGCGCAGCGCCGCAGTTTTCCCAAGAGCCAGGCCGGGCTCCGCTGGGCTGCGTCAATGGGGAACCCATCCCAGTGCCTGACTGTGCTCTGAGTGAAAAACCTTGATCTGATAAGGAAATGAAACTTGCCCTGTCCCAGCTCCCTGCCCTTTTCTCCAGTCCTATCACTGGTCCCAACAGTGATGAGAGCTGCAGCAGCCCCTATGATTCCTCTCAGGAGGATGTTGAAGACCACAATTGTGCCCTTTACTCTCCTGCAGGCTGAACAAAGTGGCTTCAGCTGCATCTAGGGCTTCCCCTCCAGGCCACACTCCATCCTTGCAGTCCTCCTTTGCATTCTGGCTAATGGTTTCATATCTTTTGATATTGTACTGCCCAAAACTGCGCCCATCCGCTTCCAGCGCTTCTCTTGGCTGCTGCTTCAGGGTGTGGGCACCATCATCAGACACACAGAAGAGCTTCTCCTCCCAGAGTTGTCCTTATCCTCCACACTTCCACGTCTCTGCCTTAATGTCCGCTGGGGAACTTGCCACTTTGTGGCCGCTCATTGCTGTGCTCAGCAGGGACATAGTTTTGCTTGGATATGAGCTGCCAGAGCAAGACATGCAGCAACTGAAGCTGAGAATAGCAGAAGCTGGGAAGATGCCGTTTTTTCCAGAAGGTGGGAAAGAGAGTGAGAAAAGAACAAGGAAATTTCAGACTGTTAACTTTGCAATCTAATTGCCCTGGGAAACTCAGCAATGGATGGTGCTCTGGTGCTACTGCCAATGCCTTCCATGAGAAAAATTCATTTCAGGAAGGAGCAACATCATCTGACAGAGACCAAGTGTGCCAGCAGTTGCTCCAGGTGCTCCTGCCATCAGCCCCTGTAGGAAAGAGGCACAGCCCCCAAGGCACATGGCCTTTGGCTCCTTCTGGCCCAAACAGCCCCGGCATCCTGAAATGGGGAGTGCCAAGAGGGGGGAGCTTTTGGCATTGCTAGGACTGCCAGCACCCTGGGCAGGGTGGGCACCGAGGAGAAGGGGGACCCCTAATGTAAGGCCCCGTGACCCCAGCAGCTGCTACAGGGGGGAACCCCAAACACCACAGGGGAGCGACCAGGGACGGGGACCTTTTCTAGGGCTGAACCTTAGTGTTTGGGCGGTTTTTTTGAAGCACAGATTGCCAATGACTTTTAGAAATGGACTTGGGGAGAGGGACCTTCAAACTCAAAGTGCTCATCCCTTGTTTTCCCCAAACCAGGATTTTCCATTGCCAAGCCCTAGGAGGCTGCGAGGAAGAGGAGGATGCCCCAGGACACTGATGCAGATGAGGAGGAAGTCAGTGTCCCTTTCCCCATCTGTGCTGCTCCATCTCCCAGCCCGGCATGGCCCTGGCTGCAGCACAGCCCTGGGGGGATCTCCTTGCCCTTGCCTGTGGCACGGAGGCAAATCCCATCCCGTCCTTGTCCTTCCTCCCCCCGGAGCAGGAGCTGAGCATGGAGAGCAGGGAGGACAAATGCCCATGGCAGAACCTGGTGGAACAGGCCGTTTTGAGCGGCTCCACAGTGCAGGAAGCCAACAGGGAGGAAAAGGCCTGGAGATGCCGCACGAGGAGGGGCTGCAAACGCAGCTGGCGGGGATCTGAGGGGGAAAGAGCCAGCCTGGGCCGGGAAGGTGGCAGGAGATCGAACCAGAGCTCGGAGATGGTGTTCCACGAGCAGCTCCATGATTGGGAGAAGCGCCACACGTGCGTGGAGTGATGGAAGAGCTTCAGGTGGAACTACAAGCTCATCGAGCACCAGAGGATCCACACTGGGGAACGACCCTACGAGTGTGGGGAATGTGGGAAGAGCTTTAAGGACCATGACACCCTTATCAGGCACCAAAAGACCCACACTAGGGAGAGGCCTTACAAGTGTTCCAAGTGTGGGAATAGATTTTGGTTCAACTCCCATCTCCTCCTGCCCAATCTGTGTCACACAGAGGAGGGGCCCTTCTTCTGCCCTGACTGTGGGAAGGGATTTAATTACAACTGCCAACTCATCACCCACCGGTGCATCCACACTGGGGAGAGACCCTACAAGTGTGGAGAATGTGGGAAGAGCTTCTCACAGAGCTCTCATTTGACCCGACACCAATACAGCCACCGGTAAGGGAAGCCCTGCGAGTGCCCTGAGTGTGGGAACAGCTTCGTGCTCTGCTCCAGCTCCATCCCCCACTGGAGGAGACACTTTGGGCACAGCCCTGGTGACCCACATTCCCTGTGATCCATGTTGGGAACACACCTGGCTTCTTATTCTTTTGGTTTGGCCTTAATTTTATTGTCTTTTCCATCTCTTTGCAGTCCAAAAGCGAAGTGGGATCGGATCTTACACCTCAAAACCACTCAAATCACACTGAAAACAGCTCAATCTTAACACAAAAGAGTTCAATCCTACCTCAAATTGCTTGTTCCCACCTCAAAATCTCAATCCTATGCCAAACTCACTCCATTCCACAGGTACCAGAGTGAGATGGGGTTGGAAGGAGATTGGGAGAAATGGGATCCCAATTCGGGAGCGATAGGATGGGATGGCAGCTTGGGAGCGGTCAGATGGGGATTGTGTGGGGCTAGGTGCGTGGGATGTATTTGATAGCAAATAAAACTCCCAGACTTACTGCTTTCCCTCCTGTTCATGTTCAGTCCATTGCAGTTCTGTTTGCAGAGTGCCGCCTCCCAGAGTGTCCCCAGAGTTGCCACCCTTGGCCTGAGCTGGCCCCTTTCCCCTCATGGTTCTGCCCTTTCCTGCCCCCTTTCCCCTCACAGTTCTGCCCTTTCCTTGCCCCCTTTCCCCTTACGGTTCCTGCCCTTTCCTCGTCCCCTTTCCCCTCACAGTTCTTCCCTTTCCTTGCCCCCTTTCCCCTTATGGTTCCTGCCCTTTCCTCGTCCCCTTTCCCCTCATGGTTCCTGCCCTTTTCCTGCCCCCTTTCCCCTCACAGTTTGGCCTTCGGGAACAGGGGAGGAGGAGGAGGGAGGGAGGAAGAGGCTGAGCGGCAGCAGAAGCAGCTGGCAAAGGGGAGACGGAACCCTGGAGTCGCTGCAGCCCTGGGAGCATCTCCCTCCATCCTGCAGGTGCCTGGGCAGGGGGAGCTCGGCCCAAATCTGCTGGGGGGTGCCTGGGTTTGGGGTTTTTTGGAGGGAAGTTTGGAGCTGGCAGGGGTCCAAAGCTGAGCCATAGGTGGCCCTCAGGGGGACATCCAGGGTCCCCAGGAGGTGTTTTTGGAGGGCTTAGGGGCCAGCAGTGGCTGCTCCCAGTATGAGCCCAGTCCCTCCCAGTCATTCCCTATGATGACACAATTTGATCTCAGCACAGTCCCAGTTCTTCCCAATTTCATCCAGTGTGTTCCCAGTTCTCCCAGTTGTCTCTAGCATAGTCCTGGGCACTCCCAATATGATCCCAGTCTCTCCCACCAGGTCCCTAGTCCTTCCCACTTGCCCCCAGCATGTTCCCAGTTCCCCCAGTACATTCCCAGTTGCTCCCAGTGTGGTCCCAGTCACCACCCATATGGGCTCAGACACTCCCAGTATATCCCAGTTGCCCTGAACATCCTCGTAGTCATTGCCAGGCACTCCCAGTTACCTTAGGGTGGTTCACTTGCCCCCAGTTTTATCCCTGTTGCTCCCAGTTCCTATAATTATGTCCCCAGTTGGCTCCCAGCATGGGCCTGGTAGCTCCCAGTAACCCCCAGTCAGGGTCCAATGACACCCACCCTGCTCCCAGTATGATTGTAGCCACTTCCAGTATGATCCCAGTCACTTGCAGTCTAATCCCAGTTGCTCCCAGACACTCCCAGTATGATTCCAGTGCCCCCAGTGTGATCCCAGTTGCTCCCTGTCAATGCCAGCATGACCCCATGTGGTGGTTTGAGCAGGAAGAAGTGGGAATTCTGGGATGTTGTGGTCAAACCAATGGGTGCTCGGATTTTGATATTGGCACCTGGTGTAGCCAGTGGGATTTTGGACACACCTCCGAGAACACACAGGGGTTAAAAGCAGAGCTTCGGCCCTGGGAGGCTCTCTTGGGACTTCAGGGACGGAGGTCGGATCTCCCTTCCCCCGTCCAGCCGCTGCTGCTGGGCGGGGGAGAGGCAGCCATGTGGTAGGCCTGGGCCTGGACAGAGATGGGAGGTGAGGAGGCCTTGGAGGATGGAAGGGGGGAGGAGCCCCAAGAGACATTGGGCAGCCATGCCCCCCCCCTCCCCCCCCCCCTTGGAGACAGACAGAGAGAGAGAGAGTGCAGCCTGTGTCATTATCTTGAAACTCAGTAAACATGTGCTGGCAGCGGGCAGCCTGGCTGAGGAGATGGGGGGGGCGGTGCAGCCAGGAGTCCAGCCGCCTGGAGGAGTTTTTAACCCTTTTTGGACAATGAAAACCTTACAGAACATTAAACCTTCCTAGACGAGTGATAAGAGTGGAGGAGGACGAAGGAAATGAACAAGTGATGGAGGTCTGGACCAGAGAGAGAGAGAGAGAGTGAGAGATGTTGAAAGAATGGAGAAGATGGAGTGGCATTTTATGCTGGACTCTTTCGTGTAGCCGTGGACAGAGCCATGTTTCCGTGTGATACAGAGACTGAGTCTAGGGGGAGAAATGTCCCAGTGCCAAAGAAGATTCAGTGTGGGTACCCCTCGGCCCCAGGGGGTATATAAAATATGGGGGGGACAGATGTCCCAAAGGTGGAAAGGTGAGATACTGTGCTTTTCTGGAACTGGACAAAGCATCCTTAAAAAGACAACCCTGGAAGCAGTCCTGATCCCTGTTTGGTGGTGAGAGCACCGGAACAAGGACGGAAAAGGCCACCACGACACATGGAAGGACTCCCTCTCCTCTTGAGGAACTGAAAGTTTGAGCATTCTAAAGGGTGGTGTTGGACCCAGAACTGGTGATTTTGGAGGATGTATTGTATTGGGAATTTAGGGGGGAGGAGGGGGAGAGTGTTTTTTGTGAGGTTTTCATTTTCCTCATGTTTTCTTTTTTTCTTTTGTGTGTTGTTTAGTAATTGTTTCTGTATAGTTTAGGTAATAAACTTTTCTTTATGTTTAAGCTGGAGCCTGCTTTGCTTATTCCTGGTCACATCTCACAGCAGACACCGGGGAGAAGGTGTACTCATGGGGGCTCTGGCTTTGCCAGGCCAAAACCATAACACCCCAGTAGCCTCCAGTATGATCCCAATGACTCCCTGGATCTCCTAGTTTGTCCCAGTTGCTTCCAGCTTGTTCCCAGTCACTCCCACTTCTTCCCAGTTGCTTTCAGCATCATTCCAGTTGCTCCCAGTCAATCCCGCCATGATTCCAGTCACCCTCAGAGTGATCCCAGTTGCTCCCAGCACGGGCCCAGCTGTTCCCAGTGTGGTTCCATCACTCCTCTATGGTTACAGACACTCCCAGTATTGTCCCAATCGAACCCAGTTGTCCCTGCTCTAGTCCCAGTCACTCCCCATATGATCCCAGTCCCTCCCAGCATGGTCTCACTCACTCCCAGTTACCCCCAGTGTGGTCCCCGTTCTTCTCAGCATGGTCCTGGTTATTCCCTGTGTGGTTCCAGTCATCTCAGTATGGTTAGATATTGAGAGTTTTTGCAGATTGAGGAGTTTTTGTTAGACAACGGCTATATTCAGCTGATGCACAATCCAGCCTGCTTGTACTAATGGACAATGGACACATGCACACACAATGAATAATGGACATATTCAGAAATGGGGTTGGTATATCCTTGAAAGAGATACAAGAAGAGTCATCAGGACTCAGCCAGTTTGTCAGCAAGCTTGGGAAAGTAAGAAAAAAGTGAGCCATGGGTGGGTGTCCTGGGTTGACTAAATGATGCTTTTATCTCCAATTGTCTCATTCTGTTTATGCTGAAAAATAAGTTTTGCACCTTTAAGACTTGTTGCAGAGAGTGAAGGGGGGAAAGAAGAAGCAGCAGGTTTTTTTTCAGATACTGCACTCACTCCTCCACATTCCTGCTCCGGACTGTGTTGTCTGTGGATGGACAGACAGTGGGACAGAGCTCTCTTTTGCTTTTAGTTTAGCTAGCTGAGGCAAAGGAGACAAAGACGTTCCCTGGACTGTGGCGTTTTTTCCCTTTTCTTTAGACTTGTTCAAACCTGCTCTTGACTGAACACCAGCAGAGCACCAGCAGCTCCACCTGTGGCCACCAGGCTGGGCCTGGCCTGCGACATTTCCAGCACTGGAGGGACTGATCAGAGACTGAGTGAGCTGAGCTGCAACCCAGGGAGGGACTTTCTCAGTTTTTCATCTCTTTTGGAGTAGCAAGGGGTTTTATTGTTTAACATTGTTTACGTTTTATTGTTTAATAAACAGGTTTTTTCCACCTTTGTCCAAAGAGGTATTTTCTCCTGGACCAGTTGGGGGGAGGGGCTGATTTAATCTGCTTTCCTACTGGAGCCCCTTTGGGATTCTCTTCCAAATTTGCTTTGAACAAGGACAAATACATCTATTGGCACCTAACGTGTGGCTCAAGAAGGTGGAAAAAAGCTCTATTGATTGTGTGTTGGTTGTTCTCACACTCTAGTGAGTTAAAGCAGTCAGTAGCCATGTTGCTTGAATTTGTAATGTCCCTTGGGGTGGAGGCCTTCATGTGGTTCTGGTCTCTAGACCTTTTTGAGGTTTCAATACCTTTCTGGTCACTAGGATTATTGTCCATAACCCGTAATTTTTACGGTAGTGCGGCACAGATTGGAATAGCTGTTGTGCTGGCCTTGGTGATAATGATTTATAGGGTGTTTACAAAGATACTGGAGTCTGTTTACAATATTTATGGTTTATGGTTTCTTCGTCCTACCCTGCATCCAAGTTCCAGTAGTATGTTTTGGGAATTTATTAGTAATTGCACCCAGTTTGTTGGAGGAGGAGCAGGGAATGAGGCTTTCCAGCCTTTCCTTTCCTTCTTCTCCTTTGAATCTGTTATGTCACTTTTTGAGAATGTTCAGTTTCCCCTGAATGTTAAAGAGACCATCTTTCTGGTATTTAATCTGGTATTTAATCTGGTATTTAATCTGGTATTTAAGCTTCCTCTATATGATCTGCAGCTTCTCTAGAATGACGGCTGAGATATCCAGAGGAGATGGTGAGACCCCTGACCCAGAAGCAGACCCAGGCATGAAAAATCCTGAGTGGTGTGGAGAATGGGAAAATACAGGCTAAACCCTGAAGGAATTTTCTGATCCTGTAGTCTAGGATTTTCCACGGGAACAAATTCAGAACCCAGGTGAGGTGGGGAAATACCTAAAAACGAAGTGCCATGATCATTCTAAAGAGAAAAGGCTCATTGCAATAAGCTGGGCCCTGGCCTATGCTTATCACACTCTGTTAGATGGTGTAGGGCAGCAGACAGAGGCAGGGGGGCAGGGAGATAAATCAGCAGCTATCCCAGTCAGGCTACAGCCAACAGCCCAGGCTTGAAGCCAGCAGCCAAACCAGATAGTGAGCCTAAGCCAGCATCTAAACCAGACAATAAGCCTCAACCAATGGCGGTTGCTACCAGCACTAGAAGTGGGAAATGCACTGACAAGACCGATCGACCAGTGGAGGATGATGATGATGATGATGATGATGATGATGATGATGATGATGATGATGATGATGATGATGATGATGGAGATGATGCAGGAGAAGGACCCTCAATGCCTCCTGACATAAAATCAGGAGTCAAAGCAGCAGGCACAAGATCAGAAGCCAATATTGAGTCCTTTTCCCTGAAGGACCTTCGTGGCCTACAGAAGGATTACACCTGATGACCTGATAAAGCTATAATTAGTTGGCTGGTCCGTCTCTGGGATGCTGCAGGCAAGGCTACAATTCTGGATGGCACTGAAGGGAGGCATTTGGGATCCCTGTCACATGATCCTGTCATCGGCCAAGGAATGATGAGGGGGACTAGTCCTCACAGCCTCTGGGCACAGGTCTTGGAAAATGTAGCACAAAGATTCCGGTGTGCAAATGATCACTATATGCAACAAACCCAGTGGAAGACCATAAAGCAAGGGATCCAACACTTAGAGAAATGGCAGTGGCAGAGATTATCTTCTCAGATGATGTAACAACTAGGAACCCAGACTTGGTACCATGCACGTCTGTGATGTGGCAAAAACTCGTACAACTTGGGCCACATGAATATGCTTCTGCCTTAGCCATAATGAAGCGGGATGAGAGGGATGAGACTGTGCTGGATATGGCAAAGAAGCTCCGAGCATATGCAGATGCTGTACATGGCCCGACACATGCCAGAATCGCAGCGGTAGAAACACGTCTGCAGAACTTAGAGGATAAGATAGAGGAGAATCATAAGAAGCTTAGAGAGGAGATTAAAGAAGACCTTCTCCAAATTTCAGCAGTACAGATCAGAGGTTCTGGTATCCAAGGCAGACGTTTCCCAAATGGTGAGAGAAGGTACACCCCACAAGCTGAGCTGTGGTTCTACCTGCGTGATTGTGGGGAAAACATGAGAAGGTGGGATAGAAAACCTACTGCTGTTCTGGCACAACGGGTGCATGAACTGATGGAAGCCACCAGAAGGAAAGCAGCTCCAGTTGCCTGTAGCCGAACGGCCAGGTATGATGATGATGATGACATGTCTGATCCCCTTGAAGGAACATCCAAAACATATGCCCAGGGAAAGAAGGATAACCAGGCTTAGAGGGTCCCTGCCTCTAGCCAGGTAGAGGCCAGGGAAAATCGTGTTTTCTGGTCTGTGTGGATTCGTTGGCCTGGCACACATCAGAACCACAAGAGTATAAAGCTTTGGTAGACACTGGTGTGCAATGCACATTAATCCCATCAAGACATGTGGGGACAGAGTCTGTTTCTATTGCTGGTGTGACAGGGGGATCCCAGGATTTCACTTTGGTGGAAGCTGATGTGAGCCTAACGGGAAATGAGTGGAAGAAGCATCCTATTGTGACTGGCCCAGAGGCCCCATGTATTTTGGGCATAGACTACCTTCGAAGCGGGTATTTCAAAGACCCAAAAGGACGCAGATGGGCATTTGGAATAGCTGCTGTAGAGACAGAGGGCATCCATCAATTGAACACCTTGCCTGGGTTGTCTGAGAATCCATCTGCAGTAGGATGCCTGACGGGAGAAGAGCAACGAGTGCCAATTGCCACTTCCACAGCGCATCAACAACAGTATAGAACCACTTGAGATGCTGTGATCCCCGTCCATAAGATGATCCGAGAGCTGGAGAGCCAAGGGGTGGTCAGCAAGACCCATTCACCCTTCAACAGCCCCATTTGGCCTGTGCGAAAACCTGAGGGAGAATGGAGATTGACTGTGGACTACCGTGCATTGAATGAAGTGACTCCACCACTGAGTGCTGCCGTGCCAGACATATTAGAGCTCCAGTATGAGCTTGAGTCCAAGGCAGCAAAGTGGTATGCCACTACAGACATTGCCAATGCATTTTTCTCCATTCCTCTGGCAGCAGAATGCAGGCCTCAGTTTGCTTTCACCTGGAGGGGAGTGCAGTACACCTGGAACCGACTGCCCCAGGGGTGGAAGCACAGCCCCACCATCTGCCATGGACTGATCCAGACTGCACTAGAAAGGGGTGATGCTCCAAAACATCTGCAGTACATTGATGACATCATTGTGGGGGAACACACCTGCGGAAGTGTTTGAGAAAGGGAAGGAAATCATCCAGATCCTCCTGGGAGCTGGTTTCGCCATTAAAAAGAGCAAAGTAAAGGGACCAGCTCGTGAGATTCAGTTCCTGGGAGTAAAGTGGCAAGATGGACAGCGTCAGATTCCTACAGATGTCATCAACAAGATCACAGCAATGTCTCCACCCACCAATAAGAAAGAGACACAAGCTTTCCTGGGTGCAATAGGTTTTTGGAGGATGCATATTCCTGAGTACAGTCAGATTGTGAGCCCTCTTTACCTGGTCACCTGCAAGAAGAACAATTTCCAGTGGGGCCCTGAACAGCAACAAGCCTTTGTCCAGATCAAGCAGGAGATTGTTCATGCAGTAGCCCTTGACCTGGTCAGGACAGGACCAGAGATAAAGAATATGCTCTACTCCGCAGCTGGGAACCATGGCTTGTCCTGGAGTCTTTGGCAGAAGGTGCCTGAGGAGACTTGGGGTCGACCACTGGGATTTTGGAGTCAAAGTTACAGAGTCTCTGAAGCCAACTATACTCCAACAGAGAAGGAAATCTTGGCTGCCTATGGAGGAGTCCAGGCTGCCTCAGAGGTAATAGGCACTGAAGCACAACTCCTCCTGGCATCCTGACTACCAGTGCTGGGGTGGATGTTCAAAGGCAAGGTTCCTTCCACTCACCATGCCACCAGCGCTACATGGAGCAAGTGGATTGCTCTTATCACTCAGCGCGCCCGTACAGGTAAACTGAATCGCCCTGGGATTTTGTAGGTAATTACAAATTGGCCTGAAGGTGAGAATTTTGGTGTCACAGATGAAGAGGAACAAGAACCAGTGACACGTGCTGAAGAGGCTCCTCCCTATAACCAACTGCCACCAGAGGAAACACGCTACGCTCTTTTCACTGACGGTTCCTGTCGCATTGTATGGATGAATCGGAAGTGGAAACCAGCTGTATGGAGCCCCACACGACAGGTTGCACAAGCTACCAAAGGAGAAGGTGGATCAAGCCAACTTGCAGAACTCAAAGCTGTTCAACTGGCCCTAGACATTGCAGAAAGAGAGAAGTGGCCAAAGCTCTACCTCTACATTGATTCACGGATGGTAGCCAATGCTCTGTGGGGATGGCTGGAGAGGTGGGAAAAGGCTAACTAGCAACATAGAGGGAAACCAATTTGGGCTGCTGATGAGTGGAAAGACATTGCTACCAGGGTAGGGAGGCTACCTGTGAAAGTCCGCCATGTAGATGCCCATGTACCCAAGAGTAGAGCCAATGAGGAGCACCAAAACAATGAGCAGGTAGACCAAGCTGCAAAGATAGGGGTGTCCAAAATAGACCTAGATTGGGAACATAAGGGAGAGTTATTCCTAGCTCGATGGGCCCATGATGCCTCAGGCCACCAGGGCAGAGATGCCACCTATAAATGGGCACGAGACCGAGGGGTGAATCTAACTATGGACAGTATTTCTCAGATTATCCATGATTGAGATGTGTGCTGCCATCAAGCAGGCCAAGCGAGTGAAGCCCCTGTGGTATGGTGGGAGGTGGTCCAGGTACAAGCATGGGGAGGCCTGGCAGATTGACTCCATCACACTGCCCCAGACACGCCAGGGCAAACACTACGTGCTGACCATGGTGGAGGCCACCACTGGATGGTTGGAAACCTACTCTGTGTCTCATGCTACAGCCTGGAACACCATCCTGAGCCTTGAAAAGCGAGTACTGTGGAGACATGGCACCCTTGAGAGGATTGAGTCAGACAATGGCACTCATTTCAAGAACAGCCTTATCAACACCTGGGCTAGGGAACATGGCATTGAGTGGGTTAACTATATCCCCTACCATGCAGCAGCTGCAGGAAAGGTAGAGAGGTACAATGGACTACTAAAAACCCAGTTGAAAGCTTTGGGTGGGGGATCTTTCAAAAATTTGGAGCAGCATTTAGCATAGGCCACCTGGTTAGTTAACACCCGAGGTTCCACCAACCGAGCAGGTCCTGCCCAGTCTGAGTCCCTGAATGTAATAGAAGGAGACAAAGTCCCAGTGGTGCATATCAGAGGTTTGTTAGGGAAGAATGTGTGGATCAATTCTGCCTCGAGTACAGACAAACCCATTTGTGGGGTTGTCATTGCTCAGGGACCAGGTTGCACAGGGTGGATAATGCAAAGAGATGGAACAACACGATGTGTACCTCAGGGAGATCTGATTGTGGGGTAAGAATGATATGCAATATCACTGTTCCTTGGATGTTACTGCCATTGTCTGTACATTAAACCATACAGACATGAGATAGAAGGAAATGTGTAAGAGTTGAAGGTCTGGGCATGTGGAAGATGGAGAAGGAAATGTGTAAGTGTCGAAGGTCTGAGCAAGTGATAGATGAAGCTTTAATTGACTAAAGTGAAAAGGGGGGATCCCGCAGCTCTGTAATATAAGGCCTGGATTCAGTGGTCCAGTGTGGGGATGTGATGAAGGTATGATGGGTATTGCTTGTAGATGGAAATTTTGTATGAATAATGCATGATGTGTTGTAGTATGTTGATGATATGGGGATAAGGGGTGGAATGTCCTGGGGTGATGTTATGATGCTTGTATCCCCATTCATCTGTTTTGTGCCTTTAAGACCGACTCTGAAGAGTGGAAGTTTTGTTTGGGTTTCTCTTATCAGGGACACAGAGATGGGCAGTACATAGGGCTGTTTTGGCTTCTTGCTTTCAGCTTGCTGCTTTGCTTGCTCGCTTTTCTGCTCTTGCTTCTGCTCTCGCTTTTGCTTCTGCTTATTAGCTAGTTTAGCTAAACAGTCCAAATTCCTTCCTGGACTGTTTCTCCTCTCCTGTTTCTGTGACCATCTTGAACCTGCTCCAGACTGGGACCTGGGAACATCGAGAGCTTGCACCGTTTTGGCCTGCAGCATCTGCCCCAGTGCCAGAGGGACTGAGAACAGAGCAACCACCCCCGAAAGAGACTTTCTGATTTTGTCATCTTTCTCAGAGCAGTGTCATCGGGTATTGTTCATTTTGTGTGCTGGGGGGTGTTGTGCCTGAAATAAACAGGTTCTTTCCACCTCTCTCCAAGGAATTTTTTCCTGAACCGGTTGGGGGGAGGGGCCGTTTGGGTTTTGCTTTCTGGGGGGGCCCTCCTTTGCGGATTCTTTAACAAATTTGCCCTAAACCAGGACAGTTGGACACCTCTGGATTTGCCTTTTGAGCTGTGCCAAAAATGACAAAATCCTAAGGAAGGCTGTGCATCTGCCCCCACTCTCTCCATTGCCCTTCCTAGTCATGGCATGGGGGGCCTGAAGCAACTCCGGATGGAGGACAAGATGAAGGGCAGTCATGGCCCAGCCCCACACAGAGGTGAGGGGGGAGCTGGGCCAATCTCTGCTGGCAGGAAGGGTCTTGGGGCAGCCCAGAGAGGCTGTGCACATTGCCAGGGAACAGCTGTGCCCTGCATGTGCCCCTGCAATGAGCTTTGCTGCTGCCAGTGCCCCTGGAGCTGTGGGGCTACTGAGCTGTGGGGCAGGCAGAGGAGCAGGAGGGTGCATGTGCAGCTGAGCCATTCCTGGAGAGCACAGGGCTCTGGGCTCCCTGCTGTTCCAGGGCAGCCCAGAGGCCAGGCTGTGCCTGTGCCGGCTCTGGGCAAGTGGCTCAGGGTTTTGCCCTGGCCTGCCTCAGTGTCTGCCAGCAGGAGCATGTTTCCCTGTGCAGCTGTTTACACATCTCCAGGAAATGTGTCCCATGAAATACAGAGCTTCAGATGCTTTAAGTTTGCATGGTGGCCTCTGCTAAACTTTGCCTCTCTGTTAAACTTTGTGTCTCCATTTTGCAGATCTGGCTGGTTACAGTCCTACCAAGAAGTTTTCTCCGGACACTTCCGATGCTCCCTCACCCACAAAGTCCTTGCCTCCCGTCCAGAAGAGCTCTCTTTCCTCCAAGCTCAGGAAGAAGCTGCCGCCTGTATGAAGAGTGTTTGAAGAATAGGATTGATGCATTAGGCTTGATAGTTACAGCTGTACATATGTTCTGATCTTTAGATGTAGTTTTGAATTATTGTGTTTTGATTGTATCTTTAAAATTTGGTGACATATTTTTAATAGTATATATTTTATTTTGATGATGAAAAAAAAGTAAATTAAGAAAATAAAATTTAAATAAACCAAGAGGAGAATGTGAGACCAGGACCTGCTAGCCTAGAGATTAGGGGAGTGCAGCTCATTCAGTGCAGCAGTGTCTCACCACATCCTTTCCTCATTGGGCCTCTCCTCTTCCTCTTTTGCCATGGTTTCTTTGTGTCATTTGTGCTGGTCTTTGTTTCTTGGCATTACAACAGAGTCTCCTGTTGACCTGTTTGGGGGACAATGGATCCAAAAGATCCTGTCTAGTCAAAGGTTTTCTACCTAGGTGTGTTCTGTGCTCACCAAAGGCTTGAGCAAAGAAACCAAGAGAAGTGTGCCCAAATCCCAAAGCTTTGCTCCTTTGCAATCTCCCACAGATCTGGCTCACAGGTGTCTTCAATCACAATTCCATAGGTAAGAAGAGGTCATGGATTTCACTGGGAAATGATGCATTGCTTTGGCAATCACCTGTATGTATGTTTACCCGGGAGAGCACTCCAGCTGTGTTGTTTGCACCTTGTTTGCAGAAGGATGAGTGCACTGGGAGGCCAATAACAAGTGACAAGGTTCCTCAAATCTGCACTGCAGCCTGGGTGGCATTCAGCCCAGAGCTAGGGGATCATTTGTTCCCATGGACCAGTGCTTGCCAGTGGAATGAATTCCTGCACAGCTGGAAGAAGCAATTCTGGATTCAGCTCCAGCTGTTGGTGGGCTGCATGATCATTGACAATGATGCCCTTCCAGAAATTATTCTGCAGTTTCCTTTCATAGTCATTTGAGGCTTTTAAACTTCACATTTCAATTTGCTTTGCCTTAGGGAAAAACTCTTCTGGGCCCAGTACAAACTGTAACCTTTTGGCAGCCAAGTCTTCATGGTTGCCAGCTTCTGATGTTACAGAATGTCACCTGGCTGCATGAGTTTTCTTAGCTCTGGGTCTGGTCCTGGTCTAGTAAAACAGTTGGTAGCTCTATACCTTCCTTTCTCTTCCTCCCTCTTTTTCCTTATTTTTCCCTTTTTCCCCAGTTCCTCCTCAATGCATTTTGCTGTGGTTATTCAATAAAGGTACATTTGTTTTGGTTATAGCAGCAACTCCCTGTACCATGTCGGTGTTTTTTGCGCTTTGAGATCAACCCACAAACTACCACAAAACCCGTTCGTAAGGACAGATCGTGACACTGGTATACATACTATAGAAACCTTCTATCAAACCTTTAAAATTCTCTACAAATTCATTTCCAACATTACTGGGTCTGGCACCGCCCAGATCTGGTGTCTGCTGCCACCACCAGTGCCCAGATCTGGAAATTCCCTTGTTCTGGCATAGCCAAGTCCAGAAATTTTCTGGCAAAGAAAGCCAAAATCTGGCAATTTCTGTTGCCGGCACCAGCAATGCCAAGATCTGGTGTTTGCTGCCACTGCCTGTACCCCAGTCTGGACATTTCTTATTCCAACACAGCCCAAGTGCAGCAATTCTTTGGAAAAAGAAGACAAAAGGCAGCAATTTCCTGGTGCCAAGACTGTCACCACCCAGACCTGGTGTTTGATGGCACCGCCCATGGCCAGATCTGGATATTTCCCTGTGCCCGCCACAGCCCAAGTGTAGCAATTTGCTGGCAAAGAAAGCAAAACCAGGCAAATACCTGGTGCCTACACTACTCTGATCTCATGTTTGCTGACACCGTCAGTGCCCAGATCTGGAATTATTCAGATGCCTGCACAGCATAATTCCAGCAATTTCCTGGCACAGAAAGTTAATATTTGGCAATTTCTCAGTGCCAGCGCAACCCAAATGCAGCAATTTTCTGGCAAAGAAAGCCAGAACCCAGCAGCTTCCCAGTGCTGCCACCAGCACCACCCAGGTCTGGTGTTTGCTGCGCAAGTGCCCAGATCCGGAAATTTGTCAGTGCTGGGAAATTACCCAAGTGCAGCAATTTGCTGGCACAGAAAGCCAAAACCCAGCAACTTTCTGCTACTGGGTCTGGCATCGAACACATCTTGTGTTTGCTGCCCCAGTACCCAGATTTGGAAAATACCTGGTGCCAGCACAGCCCAAGTCCAGTGATTTGCTGGCACAGAAAGCCATAACTTTGAAATTTGCAGGTTCTGGCTCCAGCACCATCCAGCTCTGGTGTTTGCTGGGACCGCCAGTGCCCAGATTTGGAAATTTCCCGATGCCTTCACAGCCCAGGTCTAGCAATTTGGTTTTAGCTAGCTTAGGCAGAGAAGTTCCTTTGGACTGTGACTTTCCTTTTTCTTGGAATTGTTTAAACCTGCTCTGGACTGAAAACCCAGAAAAACACCGGCAGCAGCTCACACCTGTGGCCCACCGAGCTCTGGGACGCTGCATTCCAGCACCAGAGGGACTCAGGAGAGACCGAGTGAGCCAACTACAACCCACAAAAAGGACTTTTTGAATTTGCCATCTCTTCAGCACTGTCAGAGGTTTTATTTAATGTTATTCATTTTTCATGCTTGTGAATACTTTACTTGTTAAATAAACTGGGGTTTTTTCACTTTTCTCAAGGGAAGTCTTTTCCTGAACTAGTTAGGGGGAGAGGCCGCTTGAACTTGCTTTCTGGACGGACCCCTTTTGGAGGTTTCCTCCCAAAATTTGCCCTAAACCAGCACAAACAGTCACAATGAAAATTTCACCAGTGGCATAATTTCATGGTGGAAAGTCTTGTGACCGAAGCTCGACCTTGCTCTCCATGAGAGATTCTTGGGAAGAACAGACAGGAGAAGATTCCTGGAAAACTGAAACAGCTTTCCAGAAGGGAAATGAAAATGAAACAAACAATCCAAGATGTTTTCCTCTATTAATTTCTATGCTCCCCTTTTCCATGTTGCAATACTTATCCATCCCAGTAATTCCAGATTCACCTCACCTCTCAGATCAGTGACTTAGTGATTTTTAGGTGGTCTAAAATACCATGAGCCACACACAGTTTTCCTTCCCCTGTTTTTACTGGAAAGCAACACTGGAGGTATAAGTGCAGTGCTGGGGTCAGGTAGGAATCCTACCCCAAGGGAAGGTGGCCCGACAGTGTTTGACCCACAGCAAGGACAATGCACAGCAGCAAGCAAGGGGACCGCTGTGCCAGTGCACAGGATTCAGGGCTCTGCATCCAGGCTCAAGGCTGCAAAGTTCCCGTGTTTGGTCAGACAGAGGGGCTGTCCCCGGGGCATGCGGGGCTCGAATGTGGGGCTCGTGGGGCGAGCGGGGAACGGACACGGGGACGAACGGCCCTGGTGCTTCAGTTGCAGCGGCGGCAGCGTCAGCGGCAGCAGCAGTGGCAACAGCGGCGGCAGCAGCAGCGGAAGAAGCAGCAAAAAACAGATTCGTTTTCTCTCTTTCTTTCTCTTATTCTCTTTCTTTCTTTCTCTTTCCCTTTCCCGCTGTCGGGCACCGTTCTCTCGGGGTCCCTTGCCCGGCGTCCCTCTCCCCTCCCTGCCTCCCTCTCCCCATGATGGGCCGGGCCATGCCCCCGTCCCGCCCCCGGCCCCGGGCGGGGCTGCCCCATGCCTGGCCCCGGCCGTCCCGCCGCGGTCTCGCCTCCACCCGGCTCTGGCCGTGCTGGCGGTGGCGCTGCCGGGCGGGCATCAGTGCCGGGGACCGGGGCGGCATCGCCGCCGTTTGCCTCCGCCTGGCCCGAGCCCGGCCCCGGCCCCGAGGAAGGCTCCAGTCCCAGCCCTGGTCCCGGCCCCAGCTCCTCCCGGGGCCCGCGGAGGACACAGGCAGCGCGGCCGCTCCCGCTGCCTCCGCTGCAGCCTGAGCTCCGCCGCTCGGCAGCGCGGCCGCCAGCCCCGAGCCTCCCGTGCCGCGTTCCGAAGATGGAACGCCTGGGCATGGCTGGCCCAGGGTGGGTGAGGGGCACTCGGGGGCTGTTGCTGGCCCCGGACCGAGCGCTGACCGCCGCGTCCCGCCCGCAGGTGAGGCGCAGGAGGCCCTGGAGGAGCAGCACCGGCTGGGCTCACTGCTGAGGTGTGCTCCAGGCACAGCCATGGAGCAGAGAGCCCCGAGAGTGCCCAAGCTGGCCTGGGTGGAGAAGGAGGAGGAAGGCAGCCCTGGAGCTACCCCAGCGCAGGAGATAGAAAAGGTGGTGCCGTTCATTCCACCGCAGGAGGGTGAGTGGCAGAGCTGGGCTGCAGGGCTGGAGCCTGCAGCACACTTGGTCCCATCCCATCCCATCCCATCCCACCCCATCCCACCCCACCCCATCCCATCCCATCCCACCCCAACCCACCCCATCCTATCCCATCCCACCCCATCCCATCCCCTGGGGAAATGCCCACGGACAGGACAGAAGAGGGGCCGGGCAGACACCCCCCAGTGGCCCTGCTCCATCCCCCTGGAGCATCCTGGGGCTCTCCCTGCTTGGACAGCGCAGGGCTGGGCTGTGTTCTCCGGCCTCTCCCACAGCCCCTCAGCTCTGGCTGCGCTCGCTCTTTGCCAGATGCAGCCCTGGAGCGCACACAAGAGCAGGAACGCACCCGTGGCCTCTTCCACTGAACAGTGCAGGTGCCTGCAGCCACCCACACCTGGGCTGGGCCTGCTGTCCCTGCTCAGCCCAGCACCTTGTGTGCAGCACTCCATGCAACATCCCTGGCTTCTTGCCCTTCTCCTACAGATGGTTGGCAAATTCATGAAGAGGATTTGGGAGGAAGAGACCAGCGTCATGGACACTGTGCTCAGAGTGTACCCTCCCATCTTCAAAACCAACACCAGTGCTGCCCTGCTGGATATGCTTGTGGAGGAGGGTCCTTCCAGTCCAAAGTAAGTAAGCAGCCTGTGGCCTGACTTCCATCCTCCCAGCAATTGCTTGGCCTCCCAAGTCACGCCTGCTGCTTACTGTAAGCCTTGAGGCCATGGCAGTGTGGTGGCAAGGGAAGTACTTTTCTGGGGCAGCTGGGCACATGACTCCCTCTGGCAGCTTTCCAAGTCTCCCCTGCCTTCTCCAGGTGCCAGCCATGGTGAGGTACATCCACCAGTGGCTCCTGGCCTATGATTCTGCCGAGCACAGGCTGGACGAGGCCCTGCTGAATCTCACCAAAGCACACCCGGATGATGCAGTGGTGACGCTCCTGCGTGTGGCCCCATCCTGTGACAGGTATGGGGCCCACCTGCCCACAGGGCTCAGGCCTCCCCAGCCCATCACCCTGTACCGCCTGGCCCAGGTGTGTGACCAACAGAGAGTTCCAGGGCCCTCTGGCTGCTGCCTTTCCCAGCCCTGGCACGTCAGCTCCCGAGCCTGCTGCCATGCTCCCTTGCCACCCCTCAGGGCTCTGTGCCCACAGGGCTGGGCTGCCTGGCTGCTGCTGGCAAGGGCAGCAGCTGGTGGTCAACCTGGGCCCCTAGGAATGCCCAGGCCACGGTGCTGTGTCTGAGACCCGCCCTGAGACAGAGCTCTAACCCTGCAGAGCTGCCATCACCATGTGGAAGACCATCATGTGCTGGCCCAGGACTGCAGAGCCAGTGCAGCTGATCCTCCTGGATGTGCTGGGGAGCTGGCCAGAGTGCAGCACATGCACCTCCAATGGGGATGAAACGGGTGTCTTTGGCCTGGCTGTGAGTTTCTGTAACTGGCCTTTGCTGGCCCCAAGTCTGCCTCTCCAGCAGCTCTCCATCCTCCTTCCCCCACTGCATCTCCCTGCCTCAGGCGCTGGCCTGAAACCTGGCCCAGGGGCAGCTTCAGGCCCACCAGGCCCCGTGCTCCCCCTGCCAAGGTCTCTCCTGGCCTCTCCCTCCCCTGCTCGGGCCCTGCCACACGGACACTTTGGCACCGAGCGCTGTCTCGGGGGGCTTTGTCCTTTGCAGCCAACCGTGGTGATGTGGAAGATCCTTCAGGAGCCCCGTGTCCCACGTGTAGTGACGCTGTATTTCCCCCACCTGTTTGTGCATCTGCTCTTCCAAGTGTTCTTCAGCACAGAAAAGATGCCAGAGGAGGTGGATACCTTCTGGAAGAAATGCCAGGAAGAGCATGGCCTTGCCGCCAGCCCCAACAGGTGCTCCATTCCACTCCTCCTGTCCCTGCCATGTGGCCTGCAAAGGAGCCAGTGTTCCAAGTGTGACCTGGGCTTTGCTCTCTGCCCACAGGTTTGCAGTGCAGACCCTGAAGTCCCTGCTCTGCCTTCTCCAGTGTGAGCACGTGGTGGTGTCAATGGAAGGCAAGTGTGGCTGGGACACGCTGCTCTGCGTTGATACCCACCACTCTGTCGTGGCTTTGCTGGCCAGGTGAGAACCCCCTTCTCCCCATTGCTCCTGGCATTTGTGCCCTGTGCCCAGGCTGTCCCACACAGTCCCCGTGGCTGTGGGCCAAAGGGACAAGGGACAGCCAAGCAGACTGGAAAAGGCTGGGAAAGGAGGCTGCCTAGGAGTGGCCACATCTCAAAGGGCCCAGGTCCCCTGGCAGGGTGGTGGGGAAAGACAAGAACCATGTGAGTCAGTGCTGGGAGAGGCTCCCCCCCCCCCGCCCCGCCCCCGGGCTCAGGATCTTAATGCCATTTTCTGCCTTGCAGGGAGATGTGCCATGCATCCAGGCCCTTGTGTAAAAGCATCTTATGATGCCTCCTTGACATGCTCAGTGAAGAGATGCCATACTGGGATTTCCCTGCCCTGTGCCTTGCAGGTCCTCGAGTGCCTGGACTTGAGGGACTGCAGGGACAGCATCATGGATGTCTTGTCATGGCAGCTGTGGAGGGAGTGTGCAGACATCAGCAGCCAGCTGCTCAGGGCCCTCCTCCTGCGAAGGGACCATTCCCCGCTGGTGAGAAGGGGGCAGTGGCTGAAGCCGTGCAGGCAGTGTGGGGCTGGGCAACGCAGTCGCTTGGCCCTGCCTGGGCTTCGGGCGCTGCGGCAGCTGCTCCCAGCTCTCCTGCCTCCTGCTTCAGCTGCCCCAGTGCTTCAGGACAGGCCTTTGGCCTCTGGGCCCTGCGGCAGCAGGGTGGCCTTTCCCAAACTTGCCTTCCACGCAGGCCAAAAGAATGCGGGGCCTGACTGAAGGGCTCGTGGAGCTCCTGCAGGTCAGGGTGACCACCATGCTACTGGACTATCTGTTCCTGGATAATGGTGCCCCGATACCCAGCCCCATGACCCTGCAGCTGGCTAAGGTGTTCCTGCCACTCTTTGACAACATAAGGCTCTGTGCCCCCAGAGAGGCAGCAACGGCCACTGGCTGCTGCCTGGACACTTGGTGCCCCGTGGAGATGCAGGCCTATGCCAATGTGGACCAGAATCAGCTGCTGCTGAGCTCTTGCTGCCTTCCTGTTCTACAGGGTGACAGCCAGGTGCAGCTGCTCTCCATGACTGTCTTTCAAAACTTGATGTCTGCTGTAGAAGAAGAAGGAAAAACGCCCCTGATGACACAAGTGCTCCCACTGCTCTTCCACTGCCATAATGAGAATCTGCATGTGGCAGAGGTGAGGACTCGTGGGCTACTGCTGTCCCCCTGGCAGGGGGCTCAGCTGCCTCCTGCCCTGCGCCTGCTGAGAGCTCCTGTGCCCTGGGCTCTGGGGCCATCTCCGCATCTCTGCTGCTCTCCAGACTTCTCAGGAAACGCTGCTTTGTGCAGTCAAGTTCCTGAAAAGGAAAGCTCTTGAAAAAACTGTGAAGAAAGAGAAACTCTCAAAGTTTGCTGAGCTCCTGGTAAGGATGGCCTGCAAGCCCCAGCCTCAGCCTGGAGAAGGCACCTGAGGGTGGTGCTCAGTGTGCAGGCCGGGCAGCTGTGCCCCTGCCTGGTGCTGCAGCCAGAGGCCCTGCGGGCTCTTCTCCAGGCTCCCGTGGGCCCGAGCCGGGTGCCCATAAAGCCCCGGTCCGGCGGGGCTGCGGGGCGGCACCGTGGCTACCCGGGAACCAGCAGGCCCTCTGCCCCCTGCCCTCGGAAGCCCTTGGCCAGCGGCTGCTGGCCGCGCCTCAGGGCTGTGCAGGCAGGGGAGGCCAGGGCTGGGCGCAGGAGCGCCCTACCCAGGGGCTGAGCCCACACCAACCTGCCGCACTCTGCAGCTGGCAGAGGACAGGAGAAGAGCAGCTGAGCACCTGCGCTGGGCCCTGCGCTACCTGCAGAGCCCACAGGAGCCCCTGCGAGAGGCGGCCATCAGGTTCATGGGTGAGCCACAAGCCTGTGCTGCCCTTCCCCTCCCCAGCCCGCTGCAGCTCGGCCCCAGCCCCACCTGCTGCCCCGGCAGTGCCAGCCGTGCCCTGGGGTGCCAGGGAGCCCCGCCTGTCCTGGGCATTGCTGCTGCCGCCCTCTGGCAGCTGTGCCCTGGGGCGGCAGCGTGCGGCAAGGGCCCGGGCTGAGCCCTGCCGGGCCAGAATCCCCTGTGGCCACAGCGCCGGCAGCGCCGCTGGCAGGGAGCTGTGCCGCTGTGAACACACAGGCTCTGTGTTCACAGGCATGGCCAGGCGGCACCTGAGGGGGCAGCAGCAAGAGCTGCAGCGGATCTGCACTGGTGAGTGAGGGCAGCGGGCTGACAGCAGGGACTGCCAGGAGGAGCTGCAAGTCCTGCCCCGGCTGCAGAGGGCTCTGCTCCCGTGGGCAGAGCACACTGAGATTTCAGGGCCACGTGGGCCATTCGTGGCCAGCAGCTTCGGGCTGATCCCCTTGCTCCCTGCTCCCTCCTGGCCATGGCAAGAGCCGGCTGGGATGGCCCTGGCAGGGGGCTCTCCTCGGCTCCCCGCCAATCTGGCGTCTGACCGTGATTCTGTTCCTCTCTCTTGCAGCCCTTGAAGAAATGGCAGATGACATCAGCCTTTCTGTCAGAAGCCTCGCTCTTCAAACTTTACACATTCTCAGGGCAGAAGCTACAATTCGATATTCCATCTTGGAGGACCTGGAAGATCGGCTCCGCAGGGCATGGAAAAAAAGGCTTCGTCTCTCAGGGCTTGGCCGCCTCTGCTGCTGGAGCTCTATGGAGAGATGATCCCAGAGGCTCTGTCTGCTGGGCCCTGAGCCAGCAGGGATTTTTCTTGTGTTCAAGACTGTTAATTTCTTCTTTTGTTTTCCTTTATGATGTAAATATAGAATGTGTTCCAATAAACAGAGTCCCAGCATCTTTCTTTTCCTGCCCAGGGTCCGTAGGGCATAGGGGAGGAAGGGGAAAAGGGTGCTTGTGCTCAGCCAGCTGCCCAGGCATGCAGTGCTGCAGGGAAAATGGCCAGAAGCCCCTTGGCCTCTGGTGGTTCTGCTGAAGCCTTTGTGCTGCCCACAGAGCGGCTGGGCAGGGGCCGGGGCTGCGGGGATCCCTGCCAGAGCGGTGCCTGGAGATGGCCACAAGCCCTGTGCCAGGCAGGAAGCGCCATGTGTGTCCTGCTGCCCGTGTGCTGCTGGCTGCCTTGCTGAGGGCTCCCAGGTGCCTCTGGATGGGGCTGCTCTGGAGCTGCGGTGGGGCTGCGGCGCTGCTGCCGGGCAGCTTGGCCAGGCTGGGGCAGCCCCTGAGGGACTGGGGCGCTGGCAAGCCCTGAGCAATGGGCTATCAGAGGCCACAAGCAGCTTTTGTTTGCTTTGGGATCACCGTGATTTTGGGGGGCAGTGCAGGGGGGAAGAGAGAAAATGTGGGCTTCCCTCAGCCATGGCTGGGTTTTTCCCTACCATGTAGGAGTTGGGCCTTCCTCAAGGCCCTGACAGAGGTAAGAGATTTTCCCTTTTTCCTTGTTTTCCCTTTTTGTATCTAATCTCTTTTCAATAATGTGTTGTTTGTTTTTCCAGAGGAAGCATTCCAGGTGGTCCAGTGTGGATGGGGAAGTGCTGGAGAGCAGCTGTGGCGTGGATGGGCCGTGCCCTTTGAGAAGGCTGAGGACATGGTTTGGGAGCAGCTTTTCTTGCAGCCGTGGCTGGCGTGAGGTGGGTCTCTGTGTGCTTGGCAGGGTGGGATCAGAGCTTCTGGGAGATGGCAGCAAGCACAGGAGCATCCTGCTCTGGGCAGCTGCTGAGGGCTGGATGTGCCATGGCTGGCTGCAGGCTGGGCACGTGTCCTGCCCTCCTGCTCTGCTGCCAAAGGCAGCAGGGATGGGCGGCTCTGGGCACAGCTCTAGGCACAGCCAGAATGGCCTGGGCACCACAGGCCTTGGCACAAGGGGACAGGAGCCCTCAGCTGACGGGCGGTTTCTGCTTTCTCTCCTTGCAGCCGGGCTCTGCGGGTGCTGAGGCTGCTCTGGGCTCTGCCAGGGCTCTGCTGGGCTCAGCCCTGGGCCCAGCTGGGCTGGCTCTGCCCTCACATTGCTCTGACAGCTTTGCATCAGACGAGCCCATTGCGAGCACAGCGCCTGAGCTTTCTGCTTTGGCAGGTGAGTGAGACTCTGCTGCAGGCCCAGGGACTGCAGCTGGGAACACACATCCAATTGGCAAGGACCCAAACTCTCCACATCCTAGCTGAATGCCTGGATCTGTACAGGGTGTTTTGTCTGTCCCATTCTTCCTTCTTGATTGGCTGGAATTGTGCAACTGCACTTTATTCCTCCTCTAGAAGTGCCATGAGTGGGCCAAAGCTGGCGAGTGGGCCATGCTCCTGAGGCAGTGCAGGTCTGGAGGTGATGGATGGAGAATTGCCCTTCTGCACTGCCAAACCAGAGCAAAAAGCCGTAAGTGAGACTTAGTTTCTCTTTGAAATCCCTGACAGCTTCAAAAGGAATGTGCAGCTCATTCCCAGGCTGAGAAGGAAGGTAATCTCCTAAGGGATTTGGGCTTTGACAGAGTTTCCAATGCCAGTCCTGCTTGGAGCTGGAAGGGCACAAAGCAATTTCCTCTTGCTTCGACCACAGTTTCAAATAACAATGTTGGAAACAAAGCCCAAAATCTTTTAAGAGGTTGCTGAGGTCACTAAGATGGATCCATGCCATCAGCACATTTACAATGGAAATAACTGAGTTCTCTTTTTCAAAAGATCATTTATTTCTTAATGCAAAGAATGTAACTTTGCATGTATGTTTTGGTTTTTTCACTACCATTATGTTATGTTTTTTCACTAAAACTTGGATTTTGTTCTTATCTTTTACAATTAACTTATTTTTTTCCTTTTTCCTTTTTCTCCTTTCTATAGAAAACATGTTCTATCAAAGGAATGTCCATTGCTCCTGGTTCCCATGTGGAGCAGCTCCCTTCCTGCTGGCTGAGCTGCTCAGGCACAGCCTGGCAGCTCCTGGCCCTGCAGGGCTGAGGCTTTTCCCCATTGCTGGGCACAGACTGATGGAGCAGCACTGTTGAACACGGGCACACAGAGGGACCAGCAGCAGCTGCCCTTGGCCACCTGAGGCTCCAAGGCCCAAACTCTGAGCAGCCAGGGCTGGAAGAGACTGGCAGGATCTGATCCCTGACTCTGGGCAGAAAGGGCTGCACAAATGACCCCACAGCAGCAGCAGCAGCAGCAGATGGAGCTGACTTTGAGCACAGCCGCTGCCCCTCTTCCCTCCCGTGTGCAGCAGTGTCACAGCAGCCTGAGGCACCTGGGAGCCCCCAGTGCCAGCAGGGACTCGAGATGGCAGCCCTGGGCTCCTGGAGGCTGGGCAAGGAACAGAGCTGGGCACGCCCTGTCCATGGGGAGCTTCCAGATGGAAAAGGCTGCTGTGCCCAGGCAGCTGCAAGGGCACAGAAAGGAGGATCTGGAGCACCGGATCTGTGCCAGTGCCACAGTCCTGGGCAGCAGCCAGCGAGCCCTGGGGGAACAGAGGGCACAGCAAGAGGGACAGAACCAGGCAAGGGCAGAGACTAGGAAGAGCCAGGCCTGGGAGCAGGAACAGCTGCTCCATTGCACTCTTGGAGAAAGCTCTTGGCTGGTTCAAAGCGCTGAAAGGCAGGAAGGGCAGAGAGGAGGCCACAGCAAACAATGCTCCTGTTTGCACAACCTCCCTTCTCCGTGTCCCAGAAGGAATTGCATGGACTGGATTCATCTCTCTGAGTCGTCTCATTCAGCATGAGCAGCTCAGCACCAGGAGCTGAAGGAGCTGAAGCCTCAGGCCACAGGAGCTGGGCAAGAGGGAACTTTTGGAGCAAAGTAGTGCTGCTAAAATAGACCCAGCGAAATGCATTGGATATAATCATGGAATCACAGAATCCTTTCTGTTGGAAAAGCTCTCTGAGCTCACCCAGTGCAGCCGCTCACCCAGCAGTGCCAAGCCCAGCACTAAACCACGTCCCTGAAGTGCCAAGGCCTGGACACCAGCCCTGAGTGAGGCCTGGACAGCAGGCCCTGAGCCAAAGGCGGCCTCTGGATGAACCTTCCAAGCAAAGGTTATCTTTGTATCTGCTCCCTAATGAAATATGCATGGTCATTAGCACTGTGATAGATGTAGCCACTCATTAGTGAAACATGTATTGACCTTTGTGTATTTAGAAGCCAGACAAGGCCATGAAATCTGACATCTGGCCTTGTTTGGGGCTGTATGGTCAAAGTCACCTCCCTTGGTTCCTCCTTGAGCCCTGGCCAGGCTTTGGGAGGGACCCAAGAGGAGGATGAAAGCAGATGTTGCCACACTAGCAGTGCTGTCAGTTTGTTCATTCAGCGCTGTCAGAGCTGGGCCCTCTCCCAGCAGGGTTGGAGCCTCACCTGGGGCTGGAGGCACCTGCAGGAATTCCCAGTGCCCAGGAGTGGCTCTGCAGCCCTTGGCTGTGACAGCTTCCCCAGCTGCTGTGTGGGTCTGGGGGATGGTAAAGGCTGAGGGCAAATGCTGCTGGATCTTTCCTAATCACTGAAGGCAATCTTTGGTGGGGATGGTTGGATGCATTGCTGAGCTGCTCCTTTTGTGATTCTTTGCTGCTCTGAACTGCAGGAAATGACACTGATTCCTTCAGTTGGAGCCTGTGTCTTTGGTGCTGACCCTGCCCACTGGTAAAACAAAACTGGCACAGTCTGGCCAGATGCCAACAAATGTCACTTGTTCAGTGTCAATGTGAGGAATCAGTCCCATCAGAAATTCCCAGCTGGGATTGCTTCCCAGGGAAGCTCCAGAACTCCAGAAATTCCCTGGAGTTCCCTGGCTCTGGAGTGGGCTGAGGTCAGAGCCCCATGGGAGCAGGGGGGCAGTCGGGTAAAAGAAGCTGCATCCCTGGATGGCTTCAAATGCATCCAAAAATTGCAAGTGGAAAAGGAAAAGACCTTGTGGGTTTAGGCAGACAAAGATGAATTTGTTAAGAGTACATTGGAAACAGCACCTTCAGAAGGAACAATTATTGCTGGAATGCTCCCACATGGAGCAACACAAGAAGGTTCTAATCTTGAGCTCAGATGCATTTGTGCAAGTGAAATATTAATATAATAAATAACTATATATATATATATATAGGATAATGAGACCTTAATATATATATTTATCTTTTATATATGTCCATATCTATCTATATCTATATTTCTCTATCACTATCTACATATAAAATGATCATAATGTGAAGTAGTGCTGACAATGCTAATTTGGTAGCTTTGGCTGCTCAGGGATGTAACACTAAATACTCTACAGAACAGGACTGGCCAGGACCTTAATGTCAGTGGCCAACTTTGTGAGATTGTATACAATGAAAAATAGGAAGGGATGAAATTGGCTATTTTTACAGGGTTTGCTGATTCTGTGATGCAGAATGCTTTGTCTGTTCCTGTGAAAAATACAGGGATTAAGCCTGCAGGGTTTTTCATGTTCCAGACTATGCAGAAGCTGCAGGACTGGTTGAAAAGGTTGTTAAAAGAGCAGTTGAAAAAATGAGGAGATGGAACCTTTGCCCATGGAGAACCCATCTCCCAGATGTGCTCAATGCCCTTCACAATGGCCCACGGGGGAAATGGAAATGCCCTGGCTGTGCACGGCTGCCCCCAATTTGCAAATCCAACCATGGGCAGTGAGACTTGGGCTGCCTGGGAAATTGTTCTGTCTGTGATGGCCCCTGGCAGGGCCAGCCCAGAGGCTGCAGGGCTGGGCCTTCATGCATTGGAATTAATGAGGAGAAATTCAAAACAAATGAGAGCTATCAATACCGAAACAGGAATTAAGATTCCTCCAGGACACTTTGCTTTGGTAACTGCTCCCTTGGAGCTTGGCCTTGCAAAGTGTTATGTCAAGGCAGGAGGAATTGATGCAGAATATCCAGGAGAAATTACAGTAATTCTGTTAAACTATAGTGACCAGGATTGGATTATTCAACCCCATGACAGGGTAGCACAATTACTGATCTTGCAATTTTAAGAACGATTTTGAAAAAAGGAGATTCAGCTCAAATCACCACCGTTTGTGGAGATAAAGAGTTTGGATCCAGCAGCCCTAATAATGGAGCCAGAGTGTGGGTCCAGAGGCCAAATGGCCCTTCCGAGGCAGCTGAAGGAGCAGCTCCTAGGAAAGACAACTCTGAGTCCTGAACCCTGGGCAGGAACAATGGGAATGTGTCCCTGCAGCCAGGGATTCTGTGTGAGAACAAGTAGATTTGACAGGAGATTGTTTTACACATCCTGCCAGACCAGATCTCCCTGTTTGCCCCAAGGGCCCCTGTGGAAAATGCTGTGATCCACGGGACTCCATGGGAAGGTTGCTGTGACACTGAGGGACTTGCACAGGAATTCCATCCAGGAGCCTGGGTGCCCCTCAGGGACTGGGACCCGGCCCCTTCCAGCCAGAGGGGAAAGGGCCCCCCAAGCCTTGTTAGCCACAGACAGCAGGGTAAAGCTGAACAGCAAAGGGCCTCAGGGCATTATTCTGGAATTAAAAAGGTGCCAGCTCCATGCACAACAGAATTCTTGTTCCTAACTCCAATGAGATTGAGAAAAAAGAATGAAGAACGGTGTCACTAAAGTACTCCTGATGTCTGTAAGGTGTACTTTGAGAGTCAGCCAGAATCTTTGTCTGCCACAAACACCTCCAGAGTTTCACCAAGGGATTGGTCATCAAAATGTAATGATGAGTTATGATGGATTGCTGAGCTTATCCTTTTGTAATTCTTTGCAGCTGCGCATGATATAAATGACACAATTCCTTCAGCTGGGGTCTGTGTCTTTGGTAGTGACCCTGCCCACTGGGGACACAGGGCCCCCTCTTGCCTAAGTGTTCCCTGGGAAGGCAAAAGCCCTCCCTCCAAAAAATTCCCTCCTTCCTCCCTGTTCCCCCCTTCACACCTTGAGCATGATGTGCTCTGGTCTGAGGTATGCCCGGGCTCAGTTGGGGTCCCCTGTCCTTGCTGTGTCCCCTGCCCAGCTACCCTGCAGCCCCAGCCCCTCCCCAGCGTGGCTGACGAGGGGCAGGACAGGCCTTGGCTGTGCTGCAGCTCAGCAAGAACAAAACCATCTCTGCGTGCTCAGCCCCGTGCTCAGCCCCCGGCCCAGCAGCGTCTCAGTGCCAGGGGCTGTGCCCTCAGTCCCTGCCAGGGGTTTCCATGGCAACTGCCAGGCCAGGTGACCCAGGTGTTCCCCCCAGTGCCGGTTGCCATGGGAACAGTGCCCAGCCCTGCCCCTTTCTGTCTGGCTGACCTGGCCTTTGGCCCTGGCAGTGCCGGTGGCTGCTGGTTCCTGGTGCCTGAGCGGCCAGCCCGACACAGGGCAGGTGGCCATGGCACAGCCCCCAGCAAGGGATCCCCTCTGGCTCTGGGCACTGACACCAGCCCTGAGCAAGGGGCCAGGGCAGCTTTCCATGGCCACCAACCATCACAGCAGCTCTGGGCATTGGTTGCCATGGCACCAAACCAAGGAACGGGTCCCTGTGGCCATTGCCATGGCACCTGGTGGCACCAAGGAGTGTCTCTGCAATTGTACCTGGAACAGCCCTGGCAGCGCTTTGTCCCAGGGTTGCCATGGAGCTGAGGACAGCAGCAGCTGGTGCTCTGCAAGGGCCCTGGGGCAGATGGGAAGGAGCAGCAGAGCAGGGGCTGATCCATCCCCAGTGCGCTGCACAGCCCAGGGCAGCGTCCCAGAGCGTCTTCATGGAGCTGCCCACAACATCCCCCCTCTGCAGCCCTGGCCTCTCCCCAGCTCACACAGGTGCCCCATCCTTGCAGGCACAGACATGGCAGCACTGGCTCAGCAGCCCCTGTTTGCATTGCACAGAGCAGGGGGAGCACCCCCATGCTGTTGGTGTGGGGACATGAACCTGAGGGAGCACAAATGCCATCAGCCCTGGGGCCAGTAAGGGCTGGGGCATGGCAGGGAAACCACCCAGGTTTGTCCTAGCCTCTGCAGTCAGGCAGAAAGTTTGTTCCCATCAGCTGGGAGTGCCCTGTGAGTGCCATCCTGTGGGTGCCCTGTGATGGCACTCAAGGTGATCTGTTCCATAACCTTGCTGGGCACCCAGGTCAGGCTGACAGGCCTGGAGGTCTCCAGATCCTCCTTCCAGCCCTTCTTGGGGATGGGCTCACACTGGCACCTCCAGTCCTCTGGGAGCTCCCTCCTGAGCCAGCACTGATGGTAAATGATGGAGTGCACCCTGGGGAGCTCATCCACAGCTCCCTCATTGCCCTAGGATGGATCCTGTCTGATCCCATTCACCTGTGAGCATCTGAGTGGCTCAACAGGTCACCCACTGCTTCCTCCTGGATTCCAGGGGCTGTTCTGCTCCCTGTGCCCATCTACCAGCTCAGGAGAGCACTTGTCCTGAGGATATCCTCTCCTACTATTGAAAATTGAAACAAACTAGGGGTAAAGTAGCTCAGCCTTTTCCTTATCTTTTGTTACTATATTCTCCACTGCATCCAATAAAGAGTAGAGGTTCTCCTACTCCTCCTTTTTGCTATTATTCTTTTTATAAAAACATTTTTATTCCTTTTGCAGAATCCTCCAGGTTAAGTTTTAATAGAGTTTTCAACTCTCAGCTTTTCTTTCTGTATGACCCAGCAACATCCTTAAAGACTTCCTGAGTTGCTGGTCCTTTTTCCACCCCTGAGTCTCCAGAAAAGCTCCATGGGCAGCCAGGCCAGTCATTTTCCTCACTAGCTCATCTTCTGCCGCACTGGGACAGGCTGCTTCTTCCCCCTTATGATGACTTTCTTGAAATGTGTCCATCCTTCCAGGACCCTGTTTGTTTTTAAGGTCTGTTTCCCTTAAAGCAATCAGTACCTGATTAGGTATTCCCCAAATCTGCCTCCTAAACAGGCCAAAGTCTGCCCTTCCTATTTCCAGTGCAGAAGTTTTGTTGCTGCCCCTCCCTCTTTCACAGAACATTGAACACTTCATTATTTCATGGTCACTGTGCCCCTGGCAGCCTCTGAGCCCCACATCTGCCCACAGCCCTTCTCTGTGAACAGCAGCAGACAGAGCTTTCCTTGGCAGTGGGAGGGTTACCAAAAATTTGGTAAAACAGAAAATTCCTTAACCCCAATGTAGCATTAAAAGAAGCAGCATTCTTTATTCAGCTGGATGCACATGGGAGAGCTCCTCCCAAAGCTGTGCATGCTGAGCACAGGAAAGTTTCTGTTTATATTCTGTATTTTGCATACATATTCATTGATTGTCCTGGACTAAAAATACATATGATAATCATTTCCCTAAAATCATTAATATATTTCCCCTCCCCTTTACCCATGCATTCTCCTGTCCTGGGGGTCTCCCTGGTGGTCCCTGGTGCTCGTGGACCCCAATGTTCCCGTGGGCCTGGCTGAGCTGGCCAGACACTGAGGCTGCTGAACTTCCAGTTCCCCTTCTCACACAATGGGCACTGTGCGGTTTCCACAGGCCTGGGGTTGTGGAGAACAAGCTCCAGGTGTGAACTCACCTGGTGAAGACAATTTATCATCTGGTACCATGTGGTCACAGAGTGGGCTATGACATCACAGAGTGGGTTAGGTGAGGTCATCGAGCAGCCATGGCATCATAGTCTGCCTCTGTGACATCAGAGATCCAGCTGTGACATCACAGGGCAGAGGTCTGACATCACAGTGCAGACTATGGCATCACAGACTCTGGTGTGACATCAGAGACCAGCTGTGTGACATTGGAGAATGGGCTGTGACATCACAGAGCAGGCTGTGACATCACAGAGGGGCTGTGTGACATCCCAGCAGGGCTGTGCCAGGTCACTGGGTTGGTCACTCTGCCCCAGCTCCCCCTCACAGTTTCTCCCAACAACTCCAATGCTGTCCATGCCCAGCAGGGTCCCTGTCCCCTGGGATCCCCCCAGCCCACCTGGAGCCACAGCCTCCACCAAAGGATGTTCCACAGGATCCACCCCAGAGCCTGACATGGGGACAAGGGGCCAGGGCTATGTGACCAGGACATCAAGGACGGGATTATCCAGGTCACTCTGGCCTGGGTTTGGTTGCCCAGGGCAGGAAAGATGTCTGGCAGCTGGAGCAGGGTCTGGGAAGGGCCTCCAAGGTGGGGCTGGAGTCCTTGGGCTGTGAGCAGAGGCTGAGGGAGCTGGGTTGGTCCAGCCTGGAGCAGGGAAGGCTGAGGGGCTCCTCATCCCAGCCTGGCAGTGCCAGCGAGGAGGGGATGGAGAACACAGAGCCAGGCTCTTCACCAGGGGGTCTGGGGGGAGTCAAAAGCCAATGGGTGGAAGGGGAAAGAGGGGAGATCAGCCGGGACATGAGGAGATGAAATGAGTCAGGCTGCTTTCAGCATTTCCTCAACACCAAGAGCAGCCTGACCTCCCTTCTCCATCCACCACTGATAGATTTGCAAATCAGGAATTGTTTGAGCTGTTCTGTTCTCAGTCCAGGACAAGAATCCTGATACAAGAACTTAATTGTGTTTATATCTATCACAGAACCACATCAGTCAAAAATTAATTTTAGTATGCAAATCAGTTGTGAACAGTGGACTCATCAGACATGCTGGGACATTGCACATAGCTCAGGGAAGAATTTGTAATTGTGTGATTGTTATTTTAATGGTGTAATTTTTATTAAGTCATATCCTGCTCGACTGTGGTCTGTTGGCTAGGTCCAGTGTGGGCTGGAGGGAGCTCAGATTTGCACAAGGCTGCTCTGAGTGCCATCCTTGGATGGGGAAAATGGTGGGGGTAGGGACAGAGTCTGATTGATTGTCAGCCATGAAAGGTCTTGATTTTCATACCCAGTCAAACTGCATGCTTGGATTCAATGTCAATTGGAGATTGCACATTTCAATGAATTACTAGTAAAAAAAAAAAATTCCAGGACCTAAAAAATATTTTCTTGCTGTTTTTTTTAAATTCAGGGTATTCACATTGAATTGGCTTCTGAAATCTGACTAATTAACCACACATTTGATTTGAACACTTAAATCAAATTATTCCCAGAAGCTTAGCTTGTTTAGCTGTTCTGAATGTTAATGAGCCCTGGGACACTGAATTCCTGCACTGAAGAGCTGAAGGCTGAACAAGCCTCTGGAGCAGGAAAATTCAGCAGCAGCCTCCAAGGTGCTGAGGATGTCAGCAGCCCCCACTGAGGCCATCCCTGCCCAGAGACCGTGGGGGAATGGGCAGACAAGGGGAGCGCCCCTGGGGCTGGAGCAGCACAACTCAGAGGCAGCAGCGGCTCCAGCTGGTAAATGGAGTGTGGAATGTGGCTGGGCCAAGCAGGACACACAAGCCCTGACTTCCATCCAGTAGAAAACTCTGTCAAGGAGATATTTAAAAGGAATTACAATTGTTTCTGTATTCTGAATTGGACTTCCTGGAGAAATACCAACAAGAGATCCTCAGGAGCTCAAAACAACAAAACAGTCTTTAGTGGCAACTTTAGAAAATCAGAGAATTTTTGGCAAAAGATTTAATATGACATTCAATCAACACAGAACACTTCTTAAGGCACTGACTTGGCCCATTCAGCTTCACAAACGCTAAGCTATTTGAATTTTACATTACTCAAATTTGCAAAAGGACCAAAATAGAAGAAAAGGACAGAAAGAGAGAGAGGCAAAAAGGATACAGAGGAGCATACACAGAGGTACCAGCTCCTGGATTCCAGTAGCGTTTAGATGGAAATTCCAAGAGGAGGTAGGGTCAAGATGAGTGCTTGCCTTGTGGTCAGCCTTCAATCCCCCTTGGTCATCCTGGCCCCTTCCCCCAGGTGGGACTGTGTGTCATTTGGTCCCTTAGGAGCTGGGCTGGGGCTGCAGAGGTGGCTGTGGAGCATTGCCTGTGCTGTGCCAGGGACTGGCAGCCACTGCTGGGCTGGAATAGAGGCTCTGGGGGGATTGGGGTTCCAGGGCAGGGCAGGGCTGGGGTTCCAGGGCAGGGGAGGGCTGGACCTGCCCCTTCCTCCCCTATTGGAATAAGATCCCAATATTACCAGGTAGATTGTGCCTGGGCTTGTCTGACCCCTGCTCCTGGGCCAAAGGCGGCAACTGTGGTGTTTCACCTCAGAGACACTTTTGGCTGGATGGATGGTGCAGCTGAGCACCGAAACAAGTCCAGGCTTGTGGAAACTCAGTTTGCCTCAGGTGGGAAGGGTTCAGGCTAAGGTGAGGAGGAAAAGGAGACAGATTCTGCTGGAGAGTTAATATCAAGAGTTTATTCCATGGTCACAGACATCTGAATCTTAGGTAACAGCTCCAACAGAATCCCGACCGCATGGCCTGAGTGACTTTTTAAGCTCCCGGGGGAGGGGGAGGGAAGGGACAGGTGAGCCACCAACCAGGTGGGAGGGGCAGGGTCTCAGGCAACGATGACACCCAGACAGACCAATGACCTCTGGGCACAGGGGCATCTTTTGAACCTGACCAACCACACGATGGCCTTGCTGGAATGTTAAGACTGATTGACAGCCCAGCAGGGGGCTCGGGGGAAGGGGAAGGGGAAGAGAGATATTGCCACACCTGGGAAGGGGCTGGAAAGTTTAAAACAGGAAATTGCAACACACTGCAACACTCCCCACACATGAAATGTCTTGAGCCAAGAAACTCCTCCACTCTGTCACAATAGGGAATACTGGAGGTGAAATCCCAATTCTGGCCATGGGCACCTAGATAAGAAGGACAGTTCTTTTCCTTAGGAATGAAAGCCCCAGTTCTCAGTAAATTTCTGGTTTGATTGTTTGGATTCTGTTTGGTTTTGTTCTTGCTTTGTTTCCTTGTTGTGCCTGAAGTGTCCAGTCAGGAGCAGAGTGACTCTTGCCAAGGAACTTTGTGCTGCTGTCCCTTAATATTCAGTCTGGTTTTTCTGCTCCCTTGCTGGGGATTTTTTCAGCACTCTCAGCCCCTCGTTGGTAGCAGGGTGAAGGAGCCCTGGCCCAGGCTCTGGCCCTGCGGGACACGGAGACGCTGCCGGGGGGTCCCTGTCCCCCTGTGCCACCCTCAGGGTGCCGTCCCCCCGTCCCCATGTCAGGCTCTGGGGTCGATCTCATGGAACATCCTCTGGGGGAGGCTGCGGGGCTGGGGGCGGGGGGACCCGGGGGGACAGGGGACCCCGCTGTGCACGAGCAGGGTTGGACTACTCTGGGGGGAGCTGTGAGGGGGGCTGGGGCAGAGTGACCTCCCCAGGGACCTCACACTGCCCCTGGGATGTCACACAGCCTCTGTGATGTGAAAGAGATGCCTGTGATGTCACACTGCCCCTGTGATGTCACACAACCCCTGTGATGTCCCAGAGCCAACTCTGAGACGCCACGCTATGATGTGATACAGCTGCTCTGTGATGTCACAGAAGTCTCTGTGATGTCAGAAAGTCACTCTATGATTTCACAATCTCTACTGTGATGTCACAGCCTGCTCTATGATGTTACACAGCCACCCAGTGTTGTCACAGCCCACTCCCTGATGTCACAGAGCCACCTTCTATGATGGCAGGATCTGCTCTATGGCCTCACACCCTACTCTATGATGTCACAGCCAGCTCTGTGATGTAACAACCCCCCTCAGTGATATCACAAACCCTCTCTGTGATGTCATACTGACACTCTGTAAGGTCACAGCACATACTGTGACCTCACAGCCTGCTCTATGGTGTCATACAGCCATGCCATGATCTCACAGCTTGTTCTGTGATGTCACACAATCCCCTCTATGATGCTGTAGCTGCTCAGTGACCTCATACAACAGACTCTGTGATGTCTAGTAGATAGGATTCCTCTCCCCATAACACCTAGTGATAAGGGATCACCCAAGAATGTAGTCCCCCCTAACATTAGTAACTTTTGACTCCTTATTAACCAATTACAGTAAGGTAAGACTCCCTGACGTAGAGAAAAAACCTTCCCGAGTATAAAACCCGACGAGACAGGACAATAAAGGCCTTTGAACCGTCCACCACACGGGTGTTAGCGTGTGTTCTTGGCCCAAGTGACCCTAGAGAGTTTGGGTCGCCGTGCCGTTTCCTCAGAACCGGGTCGCCTAACCTTGCATCAGAAGGCAACAACTGGTGCCAGAACCCGGGATCGAACCAAGGCCCAGAGAACGGGGATTCGCCTGGAGAGAGGACGGCGGCTGCACAGCTGGCCTTGTGCAGCAGAGGGGACGCCCTCGAATCATAGAAGCAATTGCAAAAGTAGTAAGTGAGGTGCATGCACAATAGAGAATTGAATGTAAGCTTAAAGATATGACTCTCGCATTGCCGAGATTGATTAAACTGAGAGCTCTAGAAAGCCCCGTAGATATTTTACACCCGGAGATGTGAGATAATTGTACGAAAACCGTGGCCGAAGATACCATGTGTTCAGGCTCGGAGAAAGCCCTAAAATCATGGGGCAGAGTCATCCGGGCTCTACAAAAAGCTCGACGAGCAAGAAACCAAGAAAACTGTGAGAAGCTGTTTAATAGCTACTCCGCAGTTGGGGGTGGGAGCTACGACACAGACCACCCCAGAAAGTGATCAGATTGAAGATGAAGATGTGCGGAAGCTAGGCACGTCCCACCTCCCCTCGAGCCCGAGCCCAAAACCCCCGAGAGACCCCCCCAACCCCCCCGCGGAGCCCGCCAGATCCCAACCCCCCCTCGGACCCTCTCGACAAAACCGCGACTCCTCTACCCGTCCCCCACCCGCCGATTGCCAACCCGACGCAAGAAGCAGAGAATCGGGCACAGTGTTTTTAGAAGAAGCTAGCGGAAGAGGCGCGGGAAGTGGCGGGACAGTCAGAAACCGCCCAGATCGATAAAATCTCCCCGCCGCCGTATGGGCTCGAAAATGGCGACCGACCGCGTAGTCAAGGCAGAAGAGAAGAAGAAGAAAAAAGCAGAAATACAGTCAGCCCACTTAACATCACATGAACAGGCGAGCCGGGAGGGGGGGCGGTCCCCGTGGCGGAGGGTGAGACCAATCCAAGCGCTCTATTCAAATTAAGCCCGTATAAGGCAAGAACCTCCCCCAGCAGGAGGCAGGGAGACCCCAGGGGGAGGGAACAGTCCGCCCCCCACAGGAGGGGGCGAAGTCAGAGCCCAAGAAAAAGGCAGAGCAGCCCGGAAATGCTCAGTCTTTCAGCTTCTGACTCCGACTCAGACTCGAGCCAAGACGAGTCTGAGATGGAGTTCGGGAGCTCCGATTCGGATTTTAGCCTTAACAGAGGGAGAGCAACAGCATATAAGGTCACTAGTCGCAGCGCTCCCGCGTGGGTGAAGGGGTCATCAGAGAAAGACCCCGCTTACAGACTGGCGAAAAATAAAGATAGCCTGTGACGAGTACACCCCTTCAGCCAAGCTAGTATTCCCAGTCCGCATGGGGAGGGCAGGCGAAAACCAAAGAAAGACCTATTCTCCAGTGAATCCAAAAGAGGTACAGGCAATTATTAAAGCGATTGCAGACAAAAGAATTAATTCTGCCATGGTCACCACACTTATTGATGGCGTTTTTGGGGGGGATGACATGGTTCCCTTTGACATCAAACAAACGTTCAGAATGATTTTTGATGGGGCAGGAATGATTACTTTTAAACAAGAGTGAGAAGATCAATGCACAAAGGAGTTAGCCCAGATAACAGGACCTGATCATCCACTACACGGCTCTAGTATACAGAGATTGATGGGTAGAGACCCCACTATGATCACCCCCCAGGCCCAAGCTGAGAGATTAAGGGCCCATGAAGTTATGACAACCACCCGAGCTGCCCGAGAGGCCATTCGTTCTGCTTCCAAAGTAGTGTCTAACCCTGCCCCGTAGTCCACCATAAGACAGAGCGAAAGTGAGAGCTTCACTCAGTTCGTGGACAGGCTTCAGGCAGCATTAGATTCCTCCTCATTACCCTCAGAGGCAAAGGGTCCCGTGCTAGCAGACTGCCTACGCCAGCAATGCAACTCAGTCACCAAAGACATTTTAAGATCACTGCCACCTGGGGCTAACATAGCCGACATGAACAGACGCGTTGCAAAAGAGGAACACCTTGCTCCCATCCAAGCAGCAGTCCACACTGCAATAACCAGTGTGATGGCGTGCCTTAAGTGTGGCCAAGCAGGCCACTTGGCAGTAAACTGTCCAGAGCCAAGGCGCCTATCAGCAGCTGCTCTACCACACCAAGAGGAATTTAGGGGACCGTGCTGGGCATGTGAGAAGTAGGGTAGAACCCAAGTGTCAACGGTGTTTCTGTGTGATTTTGCTGTTAGAGCTTCTCTCCAGAGGGCAAGCCAGCCCAGATCACTACCCCCATTAGCCATTCAAGTGAGTCATGCAACACCTTAGTAGTGACAAAGTGCTCAGAGAAATCACCACACCAAACACCCCATCCTTCGTGCTCCGCATCACCGACCTGTTTCCAGGACGACCAAAGGTAGACCCCCATTCCCCACACGTCACACACATGTACCTATCCTGCTAGTGCCCAGCTTCAAACTCTGAGAAAAGCTACTGCAATCACCTAGAATAGAGACATTGTGCGCACTGGAGCTGCGAAAACATTGTCACAGATGCCAGACCGTCAGGGCCTGGGTGGGATCCACAAGAGCCCGACAAATTCTTACACTTCACCTAGGCATCCAGCGGCTGCAAAACACCCCCCTTCCTCCACGAAAACTTTTATCAAAACCACCATAAAATCCCCGAATTTCAGAAAAGCACAGACTACAACATGACAGTCTTGCAGCCACATCACCCTAGCTGGGCAATAGACAGAACGTGGACAGTAGTCCTTCAAAGGTCAAAAGAGAGAGTGAATGTGTGAATTATTAAGCTCCAACCATCAGCACCCCGAGCGGTCGGACCCAACAAAGTGATTAAAAGTGTGCCAAAAGGGAGAAATGCGACCTACCCCAAAGCCTTGCCCACAAGGGTCGCGGATATCCCGACCAGCCATGCAGAAGCCTTTCAGATAGGCCGTTCAGCCGGGTCAGACTCAGACCCAATCCTTCGTATGTTAGAAGCTACCTTCCTATCCCTGAACGAAACTAACCCTAACCTAACCGAATCCTGCTGGCTTTGTTACGATGTCAAACCTCCCTTTTATGAAAGAGTCGTTCTAAACACTCCCTTCAATTACTCCACAGCAGATGCACCCAACCAATGTAGATGGGACACCCCCCACAAAAAAATCACCCTGAGTCAAGTCACAGGCCAGGGCAGATGCTTTAGCAATGCAACCCTAGCTAGGCGGAAAGGCAGCGTCTGCACCGAAGTTGTCAAACCCAATGAGAAAAACAATAAGTAAGTAGTCCCATCTGCATCTGAGATGTGAGTCTGCCAACAATCTAGAGTGAGTCCCTGTGTGTTCCTTGCCAAATTCCATGACTCTAACGACTTCTGTGTCCAAGTTCTGATTGTTCCTATGGTCCTGTACCATGCAGATGGAGAAGTGTATCACCTTTTTGAAGAACCCAGCTGGCTCCACAGAAGAGAAATAGTAACAGGTATAACTATCGCAATGCTGCTGGGCCTAGGAGCGGCCGGAACGGCCACAGGAGTCTCAGCCTTAGCGACACAGCACCAAGGACTGTCACAGCTGCAAGCAACAATTGACAAGGACCTGCAGAGGATCAAGAAATCCATCTCCTTTCTAGAGAAGTCAGTCTCCTCACTCTCAGAAGTGGTCTTGCAGAACAGGCGAGGTCTGGACCTCCTGTTCATGCAGCAAAGGAGCCTGTGTGCCACCTTGAAAGAAGAGTGCTGCTTCTATGCAGACCACATGAGAGTCCTGAGAGACTCCATAGCAGAACTCCAAAGCAGACTGGCTCAGAGACAGAAAGACAGAGAAGCCCAACAGAGTTAGTTCAAGTCCTGGTTCAATCAATCACAATAGTTGACCACCCTAATTTCTACCCTAATAAGTCCATTAGCAATGCTACTTTTAGCTGTCACCTTCAGACCATGCCTGCTGAACAAGCTAGTCTCATTCATTCAGACCCGCCTAGAACGGGCCAACATCCTGTTCATAAGCCGGCAACAACTGCTGTGAATTCGACCAGAGAACACTGCCAGTCACAAGATTTTCTACCCAAGTTTACCAAACCCCTTTCTTTGTCAACAACCTCATGCCTCATCTCAGTACCTATGGATATGACTACTTCGTTCATTTGTGAAAAAGCGGGGGGAGATGTAGTAGATAGGGTCAGGCGTTCGGAAAATCTCGCGATGAAACGGAAAGCAGCAGGACTCCTCTCCCCCTAACTTGTAGTGATAAGGGATCACCCAAGAATGTAGTCCCCCCTAACATTAGTAACTTTCGACTCCTTATTAACCAATTACAGTAAGGTAAGACTCCCTGACGCAGAGAAAAAATCTTCCTGAGTATAAAACCTGACGAGACGGGACAATAAAGGCCTTTGAACCATCCAGCATACTGGGGTTAGCGTGTGTTCTTGGCCCCAGTGACCCTAGAGAGTTTGGGTCTCCGTGCCGTTTCCTCAGAACCAAGTCGCCTTGCCTTGCATCAGAAGGCAACAGAGCCCAATCTGTGACCTCACACAGCCCACTCTGTGCTGTCACACAGCCCCTGGCTGACATCACAGCTGCTCTGTGCCTCTATGACACAACCCCAGAGGTGCTGCTGTGACACAGCCCCCTCTGGGCCATCCCACAGCCCCTGCCAGTGCTGAGCCCCTGTGAGCTCTGTCTGTGCCCTGCTGCTGTCCCTGAGGGGCCCTGGCATTGCCCCAGCCCTGCTGGGCTGTGCACAGGAGCTGCTCCTGGCCAGAGCTGTCTCTCTGCAGTGCTGCCCTTGCCAGGAGCTGCCTCTGGGCCAGGAGCCCAGCCCAGCTCAGCAGCACAGACACAGCACAGGGACTTCAATGACCCTCTGGGGCTTTGCTGCTCTTTGCATCAGACTCAGTCCCTTAGATTGTGCTTAAAAAACTTCTCAAAAACTCAAAAATAAATTGAAACACAGAAGTTTTCTTGAAGGGTTAATGGGTCCCATTGAAGGACAGGACAGAGAAAGTGTCCACAGGTTCCAGGTAGATTAGAACACTGGTGGCAGTGATGACAGCTGGGGACAAGCAAGGGAAACGTGTCTCTGGTGCTGAGCAAACCTGCGCCTCTGTCCCTGCAGGCTGTCAGCATCCCCTGGCTGCTCCACCTGGCTGGGCGCTTCCTTTGCTGACAGCTCTGCCTCCTGCCTGCCTCTGCCTGCCCACACAGAGCCTTGGGCTGCTCCAGGCTCCTGCTGGGGACGTGCTGCACCACAGCCCTGCCCTGCCAGGGAAATTCCTTTCTCCTGGTGTCCACTCTGGGCCTCCACATCTGCACTTGGTGCTATTAGGTCTTCTTCAGGCTTATTCCTACTATTAAGAAAAGCTCCAGCCTCTCTGAAACCCTTCCATCCTTCCCAGGCTATTCCCTTTCAGTCCTCAGTCTCTACTCCACTGACCACAGAGGCCGCAGAATCTCCCTGCTGGTTTTGTGTTGAGGCCTCCAAACCCCATTCTGGGAGATTTTTGAGTCCTCTCCAAGGTCTGTGAAAAAGGAAAAATAGCTTTCGAAGTTATTTTGTCCTAAATCCTACAGTGACAGAAAACAGGTCAGTATCTTTAAACTGAGTGGGGACAAATTAACATTTGTTAGAAGGAGGAAATATTTTACAATTAAGAAAGTGGCAGGAAACTGCATCTGTTTTTCCAGAGAAGTGGATTCCCCATCCCAGGAATTGTCCAAGAGCAGGAGCTTTGTGCAGCCTTGCCCATTGAAACACCCTCATACCCAGTGACAGAATTCCTGCATTGTAGGTTCTCTGATGTGCTGGAAGCCCTCACAACGCTTCTGGCCAGAGTGTCTGCTGAGGGCAGCCAGACTGCTGCAGGGGCAGTGACCTCACAGCCATCACCATGGCAGCCCTGTCCCCTGGGCCTGGCTCTGCCCTTTCCTCTGCCCCTGCCTTGGCTCTGCTGGCATGAAGAGTTTTGTCATTAATATCTTGTCCCCAAGGTGCTGGGGCCAATGGCTTCCCAGTTAGGCTCCTGGAGCAGAAGTGGCTTTTCAGAGCCCAGCCAGGAATGAGCCCTGAGGCAGCAGCTCTGCAGTGGTGGCCACCAGGCCGGGCTGCCAAGGGAGGCTTCTGGCCATGGCCTGCAAGCAGCTGCTTCTGCCAAGGTGCCTTTGGTGCCTCAGGCTCTCCCTGGCACAGCTCCCAGCACAGCACTCTGCCCTTGTGCCCGAGCCCTTCCCTGTGCTGGGGTTGGCCTGGGGCTTTTCCTGCAGCGAGACCTGCCCTGCTCATGGCACAGGAAAGGCAGTTCCTGCTGGAGCAGGAGGCTCTGCCTGCAATGGGTTCCAACAACTCCGGCAAGGCCCTGTTTGCAAAGCCCCCAGTGGGAAATGAAGGAGGGGAGTCACAGTGCTTTGGGGGTGAATAATGCTGAAACCAGCCTGACTCCTCCATCCCAAAGTTCAACATCCTCAGAGGGAGCTGAAGCTGTGGCAGAGCTGGAAAAATCCCCAGAGAAAGGAACCACCAAGTGACACCACTGAGAGCTTCTGCAGAGCTGCTGAGCTGGCCCAGCCTGGGCACATCTGACTGACAGGGCAGCACCTCAGAGGATAAAAGCCCTGTCCCAAATTTTAATGGCAGCATCTCCTGACATTTTCCTTCTTGAGGGGTGTGGGGATTTCTCCCAGCGGTGGGGACACCCTCAAGGTCACTGCTCCAGGCTGAGCCAAAGGGAATTGCCCATGGTCATTGGTCTGGGGGAGTGACATCAATCTCTGCCTAATTATAGGTTTTGCTTAATACAGTTGCTGTGAAATTATTTCCTAGTGCTCTGTATAATATATTTTACATCTCTTACATCCTGGCATAAATATTTCTGATTAAGGCAATTTTGTCTAATCATTACTATAATAGAGAGTACATATTTATATATAAATATATCTGCCCATGACAGGAACCCTGTGAGTGTCTGAGACATCCCGGCAGCCTGGGGACTCCTGGGATGTCACCGTGGAGCCCCTGTGAGAGCCTGTGACAGATCGGTGCCTTTGCAGCACAAGGTCCCCTGGGATGTCACCATGGAATGGCTGAGACTGCCTCTGACCACAAGGTTCTTTACAATCCCCAGAAAGCCCTGGGAGGTCTCTATGGGGCCCCTGTCTGTGCCTGTGACATTCCAGCTCTGGAACAGCCTGGAGACTCCTGGAAAGTCCCCAAGGAACCCCTCTGAGGGCCTGTGACAAATCTGATCCTAAGCAGGCAACCATCACCAGCTCCCTGTTGCTATGGTCAGTTTCCATGGCAACCATCACCAACCCCCTCTTGCCATGGCCAGTTTCCGTGGCAACCATCACAAGCCCCCTGTTGCTATGGTCTGTTTCCATGGCAACCATCACAGCTCCCTGTTGCTATGGTCAGTTTCCATGGCAACCATCACCAGCCCCCTGTTGCTATGCTCAGTCCCTTGGCAGCTCCATGGAGACCCCATGCCAGGGATGGTTACCATGGACACTAGCTCAGGCCTGCAGCCACAGCCCGTTCCCATAGCAACCATTGGCAGCCCCATCCCCAGGCTCATGGGATCCCAGAACCACAGAATTGGCTGAGCTGGGAGGGACCCATCAGGATCCTCCAGTCCAACTGCTGGCCCTGCACAGGACACCCCAACAATGCCAGCCTGGGCCTGGCAGTGCTGTCCAAACGCTGCTGCAGCTCAGAGAGCCCTGGAGCTGGGACCCTTCCCTGGGGAACCTGGGTAGGGCCCCAGCAGCCTCTGGGCACAAACCTTTTCCTGACATCCAACCTGAGCCTGCCCCGACTCAACTGCAGCCGTTCCCTCCACTCCTGTCCCTGGGCACCAGAGGGAAGAGGTTCCCACAGCCCCAGCCAGGGACCCGCTCCCAAGGCTGTTGCCATGGCCACGAGGGCTGGGACCAGCTGGGATGCTCGGTTTCCAGGGGCTGGGGTGCAGGAATGGGATTCCCCAATTTCCTGTTCCCCCCAAAACCACGCTGCCCTCACTGCCCTCCCGCCTCCCCTGGAAAGCACAAAAGGCAAAGATGCCAGGCTGGGATAAGAACAATTTATTAGGAACAGGAACAAGATAAGGAACAAATGGAACAGAAACAATATTGATAACAGAAGGGATAAATGAAACTGTTTACAGGGAAAACCAAAACACAACTCAATGGGTCTGCCAGGCCACAAGTTCCCCTGTCTGGAAAGGACACCCTTCTTCTCAGGGAGAGAGAGAGAGAGTGTCCCTTTTCTACACCTGGAAATTCTTTGAGGTGCGAGTGAATGTAATGACACAGCCACGGCCAGACCCTCATGTTTTTCAATGCCACATCATGACACTGGTAGGGGCAGGAAAAGGGACAGGTGTCTTCCCAGCATGGATCATGGGGAACATGGATCACCAGGGTTCTTCCCAATGTGGGTTCTCCCATGGGGGATGAAGCTGGAGTGGTGGATGAAGCTGTTCCTGCATTTGTGGCATTTGCAGGGCTTCCCTTACTGGTGGCTCCGTTGGTGTCTGGTCAAGTGAGAGCTGGTGGTGAAGCTTTTCCCACACTGGGGACACTCATAGGGCCTCTCCCCAGTGTGGATGCGCCGGTGCCTGATGAGGTTGGAGTTGTGCTTGAAGCCCTTCCCGCACTCAGGGCAGCGCAAGGGCCTCTCCCCAGTGTGAATCCGCTCATGCAGGAGGAGATGTGAGCTGGTCTGAAACCTCTTCCCACAGGTGGGGCACTGGTAGGGCCTCTCCCCAGTGTGGATGTGTTGGTGGATCACAACGTTGGATCTGTAGCTGAAGCCCTTCCTACATTCCCCACACTCGTAGGGCCATTCCCCAGTGTGGATCATCTGGTGGCTGATCAGGTGGGAGCTCCGCCTAAAGCTCTTCCCACACTGCAAGCACTTGTGGGGCTTCTCGCCATCATGAAGCTGCTCATGGACCACCAGCTCTGAGCTCTGGCTGAAGCTCTGTCCACCTTCCTGGCTCAGGGTGTCTCTTTCTTCTTCAGAGTACCCTGGGCTGGGTTTGGATCCCCTCCTCGTGGGGGATGTCTGAGGTTTTTCTTCCCTGTTGGATTCCTGTGCGCTAGAATCACTCAAAACGGCCTCTTTCATGAGGTTCTGCCATGCAAATTTTTCCTCCCTGGTCTCCATCCTCAGTTCCTTCCCTGGGGAAGGAAGGACAAGGACAGGATGGGATTTGCCTCCATGCCAGAGGGAAGGGGAAGGAGATGCCTCCAGTACAGCCCTGGCAGGACGGCGTTGGCAGCAGGGTTGTCCTGCAGCCGGGGCTGTGCTGGGCTGGGAGATAGAGCAGGAGAGAGCGGGAAATAGGAACTGACTTCCTCCTCACCTATCTGGGTGTCCCGGGGCTCCTTCCTCTTCCTCACAGCCTCCTTCTCCATCCAATCAAGGTTTGGGAATGGGAAATCCTGTTCTGGGAAGAAAACAAAGGGTGTCCACATTGTCTTTTGTACTGGTTTGAAGGCAAACCTGGGGAGGGTCTAAACCAGAATTACAATTTAAAAGAAAACTAAGATCAAGGCAATGATACAGAAACACTGCCTTAAACTGACAGAGTCAGGATATAACCTGACACCCTGTTGGTCAGGGTGCTGGCAGCAGTCCCAGTAAATGGTGGCTGCAGTCCTGTTGGAGTGATGAAGGTGATTCTGTCAAAGCAGTGATCCTGTGGAAGGGTCTGGTCTTCCTGTGGAGGTCCAGTGGTGGTTTTGGAGCTCTTGTCCTCTGGGAATCTAGTAGGCAAGCTGCTCCTGGTGTAGCAAAGTGTCACCTTATATCCAGGTAGGAATGCTTGGATCCTCCCCCTGGGCGGAGCATCCCACAGTGGGAGGATGGAATTTTATCAGTCCTGCAGTGACACTCAATGGCCCATCAGCAGAAGATATCTCCCCTGGAGGGTGTTATCAGGGCTGAGTCATGGAAGAGATAAAGAACACTGCCCCACCTGTTTATAACAGTTGCTGAAGGTGGGGATTGAAAACATGCATTTGGTTACGTCTTGCATGGCAACCTGAAACAGTGGGGTAATCCCTGCTCAGGGGGTGAACACCACCCCCCTTACCCAAACTGGCTCAGGTGTAAAACCCCCACCCTGGGAAGGGCACACACACGAGACAATGTCACACTTACCCTGCCCCAGGGGAGGGCTCTTTTTCCCGGCATTCCCTTCCTGTCCCCCCTTTTCTATCCCATTTACTGTTCAATAAAATCTGCCTTGGATTTGGTCTCATTATCACCTTAATTGGGGCAGAAGAATCTCTCTAACACTTTTCTTAACTGGACTCACCAGACTGTGAAATTATTTTTGCACAGTGAGTTTAGGCACTGTTCTCTGACCCCAAGTGCCTTTGACAACACCATGGTTCCCTCCTCTGAGGAGGTTGTGGTTCTCTCTGGAGGAACTCTTTGAAACTGGGCTGCAGCTTCCTCTGAGTGACTTATGGGAGAACTGATGAGGTAAATCGCCTTTGTGGGCCCAGAGTGTAAAGAAAATATTTTGTTGTCCTTCTATTACAGCGACCTGATGAAGGTCTTCAGGGTGAGAGAAGTGGATGAGAATCTTGGTTCATGATCAGAAGGCTGGATTTATTGATATATGATATATAATACATTATAACTATACTAAAAGGAATAAAGAGAAAAGTTGCAGAGGCTTGCTAAGCTAAGAATAGAAAGAAAAGAATGAATAATAAAGTTCTGTGTCCAGCAGAAAGCAAGGACCAACTCTCCCGTGAGTGGTCAGCAAATCCAAACCCTCACAGAAGACCAATCACAGATGCTCCTGTTACATTTCACATCAGCCGATAATTATTGTTTGCATTTTTCTTCTGCGCCCCCAGCTTCCCAGAAAGGACAAATCCTAAAAAAGAGGATTTTATGAAAAAATGTGTCTGTACATCCTTCCTTGAAATGTTTTTTAAAATCACAGGAGGAAAGGGAGCAAATGATACCAGCAAGACTGACAAGGTTCATTCACCCCATGGTGAGGAACACAAGGCTGCTAAAAGTCCTACAAGAAGCTCAGCTCAAGTAGTTAAATTCCCAAATAACTCCTAAATTCCCAGGCTCGAGTGCTTTGCGAAATGTGAAAATCATTTTTCTCTTCATCCCTGTTGCCTTTGTGACAGCTACAAAGAGTTTACTTTCCTTTTAATGATATCTGTATTGGGCTGAATTTACACTTTTATCAGAATATGCTAGCAGTTGAGCTGGAGCTGTGCAGGAACCAGTGGAACTTGGAATTGCCACAAAATTGCTTGTACTGTCAGTTTATTAATGTTTGGGATTTGTTTGCATTTTCATCATATCTGACTTGTGGGAAAATCAAATATGCATCAAAGTGATTTATGCAGAGTCAAGTTTGATTTCTGCCAAATTATTTTGTCCAGTGCCCAGGGGATGCTCGAGGGGTCTCTGTGCCTCTTGCCCTAGGGGATGCTTGGCAGGGGTTTGGGGGGGTTGTCCCTGTCCCTGTCACCCCAGGCCATTTCCCAGGGGCTGTCCCTGTCCCTGTCTCCCCAGGCTATTCCCCAGGGGGTCTCCATCATTTTCACCCAGGGAATGACTGGGGGGTTTCCCTCCCTCTCACCCCTGTGCCAGGGGGTGCTCGGGGCAGTCTCTGTCCCTCTCAGCCAGGGACATCCTGCAGTGACATCCACCCTGTCCCACTCTGGGTGAGCTCAGTCCCAAACCTGACCCTGATCCTGGTCTCAATCTCACTCCATGTTTAGACACACTCACAGTTCTGTATTTAATCACATCCCAGTGCCAGACTTGTCTAGCCCTAGACCCAATCCCAACTCCAGCCCTAAAGTTAATCCCATGTCTAGCCTTAACCCCAATCCCAGCTCTAATCCAAACCTCAGCCCCAACTCCAATCCCAACCCCAATTCCAGCCCCTTCCTAAATCCTCAGCCCCAAACCAAATCCCAGGTTCAGCCCTTCTGAGGGTTTGGGGGTGTCTCTGTCCCTCTGACCCCAATGATGTTTGGGTGGGGTCACAGAAGGGCTGAGAGGGACAGAGAGACCCCCCCAGCCTCCCCAGGTGTGAGAAGGTCGGAGACCCCCCCCAGTCCCGAGCACCCTCAGCAGTGAGAGGGACACAGAGCCCCTGGTCCCCAGCCCTGCACAGGCATTGCCTGAGGCCAGAGGGAGGGAAACCCCCCAGGCATTCCCTAGTTGAGAATTATGGAGACCCCCTGTGAAATTGACTGGGGTGACAGGGACAGGGACAATCCCCTAGGGAATGGCCTTGGGTGACAGGGACAATCCCCTAGGGAATGGCCTGGGGTGACAGGGACAACCCTTCCAAGCCCCACGCAAGCATCCCTCAGGGTGAGAGGCACAGAGACCCCTTCAGCATCTCCTGGACACAAGACAAAATAAACTTGGTAGAAATCAAACTTTGCATAAAATACTTTGATGAATATTTGATTTCCCACAAGTCACATGTGATGAAAACACAAACAAATACCAACATGAATAAATGGACAATTCAAGCAGAGATGTGGCAATCCCAAGATTCATTGGTTTTTGCACAGCTCCAGCTCAGCTGCTGGCAGGTTCCGATAAAAGAAAAGTGGAAATTCGGCCCAATACATATCATGAAAAGGAAGGGAAAGCTCTGTGTAGCTGTCACAAAGGTGACGGGGACAAAGAGAATGATAATTCTCACATTTGCTAAAGCGCCCAAGCCCAGCTTCATGATGGGGAGAAGCCCCACAAGGGCTTGCAGTGTGGGAAGAGCTTCAGGCAGAGCAGAACCCTGATCTGTCACTAGATGATCCACACTGGGGAATGGGCCTACGAGTGTGGGGAATGTAGGAAGGGCTTCAGCTACAGGTCAGAACTCATCAGGCACCAACGCATCCACACTGGGGAGAGGCCCTAAAAATGTCCCCAGTGTCAGAAGAGGTTTCTGAGAAGCTTCAATCTCCTCCGTCACCAGTGGATTCACACGAATGAGAGGCCCTTCCTCTGCCTTGAGTGCAGGCAGGGCTTCAAGCACAACTCCAACCTCATCAGGCACCGGTGCATCCACACTGGGGAGAGGCCCTATGAGTGTCCCCAGTGTGGGAAAAGCTTCACCACCAGCTCTCACTTGACCAGACACCAACGGAGCCACCAGTAAGGGAAGCCCTGCAAATGCCACAAATGCAGGAACAGCTTCATCCACCACTCCAGCTTCATCCCCCATGGGAGAACCCACATTGGGAAGAACCCTGGTGATCCATGTTCCCCATGATCCATGCTGGGAAGACACCTGTCCCTTTTCCTGCCCCTACCAGTGTCATGATGTGGCATTGAAAAACATGAGGGTCTGGCCGTGGCTGTGTCATTACATTCACTCGCACCTCAAAGAATTTCCAGGTGTAGAAAAGGGACACTCTCTCTCTCTCTCCCTGAGAAGAAGGGTGTCCTTTCCAGACAGGGGAACTTGTGGCCTGGCAGACCCATTGAGTTGTGTTTTGGTTTTCCCTGTAAACAGTTTCATTTATCCCTTCTGTTGTCAATATTGTTTCTGTTCCATTTGTTCCTTATCTTGTTCCTGTTCCTAATAAATTGTTCTTATCCCAGCCTGGGATCTTTGCCTTTTGTGCTTTCCAGGGGAGGCGGGAGGGCAGTGAGGGCAGCGTGGTTTTGGGGGGAACAGGAAATTGGGGAATCCCATTCCTGCACCCCAGCCCCTGGAAACCGAGCATCCCAGCTGGTCCCAGCCCTCGTGGCCATGGCAACAGCCTTGGGAGCGGGTCCCTGGCTGGGGCTGTGGGAACCTCTTCCCTCTGGTGCCCAGGGACAGGAGTGGAGGGAACGGCTGCAGCTGAGTTGGGGCAAGCTCCGGTTGGATGTCAGGAAAAGGTTTGTGCCCAGAGGCTGCTGGGGCCCTGCCCAGGCTCCCCAGGGAAGGGTCCCAGCTCCAGGGCTCTCTGAGCTGCAGCAGCGTTTGGACAGCGCTGCCAGGCCCAGGCTGGCATTGTTGGGGTGTCCTGTGCAGGGCCAGCAGTTGGACTGGAGGATCCTGATGGGTCCCTCCCAGCTCAGCCAATTCTGTGGTTCTGGGATCCCATGAGCCTGGGGATGGGGCTGCCAATGGTTGCTATGGGAACGGGCTGTGGCTGCAGGCCTGAGCTAGTGTCCATGGTAACCACCCCTGGCATGGGGTCTCCATGGAGCTGCCAAGGGACTGAGCATAGCAACAGGGGGCTGGTGATGGTTGCCATGGAAACTGACCATAGCAACAGGGAGCTGTGATGGTTGCCATGGAAACAGACCATAGCCACAGGGAGCTGTGATGGTTGCCACGGAAACATACCATAGCAACAGGGGGCTGGTGATGGGGTGATGGTTGCCATGGAAACTGACCATAGGAGCAGGAGGCTGCTGATGGTTGCCACAGAGACTTTAATCATTGTATGGGTTTTTCCTCCCTACAGGTTTCCAAAGACCATTTTCACAGTTTTAGAAATTATTGCATACATTATAATTAAGGCTAGAACCAGATTGTTAACTTTGGCAGGTCAAGAATTTTCAGTTATCTATCTGCCATTGAAAAATGAATACTTCAATTGGGCAATGCAAAATTCTGATGATTTACGATGTGCATTTTTGGGTTTCCCACGTGTTTGTTCCATACACTATCCAGCTCACAAACTACTGCAAGCAAAATTGAGTTTCTGAGAAAAACCTAAATTAAGTGAAGAACCTTTAAATGCCGTGACACTCTTCACTGATGGCTCTGGCAAGAGCCACAAGTCCATTGTAACTTGGTTTAATAAAAAAACTAATGTTTGGGAATCTGATATTCAAACTGTAGAGGGATCCCCTCAAATTGTTGAGCTTGCTGCAGTAGTTCGAGCTTTTCAGCTTTTCCCTCAACCTCTTAATTTGGTCACAGATTCTGCTTATGTTGCTAATGCAGTCAGGAGAATAGAAGGTTCAATTTTAAAAGATGTTAGTCATGAAACTTTACATCGTTGGCTTTCATGTCTTTTTACAACTTCGCAATATAGAACTAATCCATATTTTGTTTCTCACATTAGGACGCATTCTTCACTTCCTGGATTTTTAGTGGAAGGAAATGCAAGAGCGGACAAGCTGACAATGGTCATTTCTAACACACTGCCAAACATTTTTGAACAAGCAAAATTGAGTCATGCCTTTTTCCACCAAAATGCACAGGCTCTCATGCGAATGTTCCAAATCACTAAAAGTCAACCTAAAACTATCATTCATACTTGCCCTGACGGTCAACTGGTACAACCTCCTGTTTCTATAGGAGCAATCAACCCCCAAGGCTTACAAAGCCTACAGTTGTGGCAAACAGATGTCACTAAATGTACTACGGAACGTGTTTCCATAGACACGTTCTCTGGTGCAGTTTTTGGTTCCCTTCACACAGGTGAAACTGGCAGCCATGCCTGTCATCATTTCCTGCAAGCTTTTGCTTCATTGGGTGTACCCCAAGAGGTAAAAATTGACAATGGTCCTGCATACATATCTCAAAAATTTGCCACATTTTTAAATGAATGAGGTGTTCGACACATTTTTGGTATTCCCCACTCTCCCACAAGCCAAGCAATCATTGAAAAAACACATCAAACCCTAAAACGCATATTAGATCAACAGAGAGGGGGAATGGAGATTACCCCACAGATGAGACTGAATAAGTCTCTGTACGTTTTTAATTTTCTAAACAGTTCAAGTACAGAACCAGATCCACCAATTTTTAGGCACTTTTCAAATAACACACAGGCAAAACTGAAAGAACATCCTCCTGTTCTAATTAGAAACCCTGACTCTGGACAGATGGAAGGTCCGTTCCAATTAATAACGTGGGGCAAAGGGTATGCTTCTGTCTCCACAGGTGCTGGAATTAAGTGGGTCCCTGCCAAAAACGTCAAACCATATCGCACCTCAAAATGTGTTGACGAGCCCAGAACCGAGGAAGCAAGTACGCAGACGTGAACCGAATCGAAGGATCCCGGGTCTCGCCTGATGCTCCTTGTGCCTGACATTCTCTGTGAATCAGTGGAACCCATGAACTCTGATTTTGTGTCAATGTTATTTATGAATATTCCAATTGAATGCTGAATGCTTGTTTAACAGAGCTAATTTTTGGCAAAAGTTTAGGTTACTGTTTTTGTGTTGAAAGAATTCTGACAAAACTTAGTTCATGAAAGAGATGGGGCAAGTGCAAATGGTATACTTGTTTTGCTTGATTTTAAATGTTTTTTGTCGTGCAGATTTGCCTGTGGAACAACCGAAAATGAATGTTTGGGTGACCTTAGCCAAGGGTGCCGGATCGGATACTGTATGTTGTTGTGGTGTGCTGTGATGTCCCATTTTGGCCTTCCAGGTCACTTTCCCAGGTGTGCCTGTACGTCTATCCCTTCCCCCTTGCCCCCATGCTGAGTGAGTCCTGTCAATCAGGCTAAACGTTCCAGCAAGGCGTCGTGTGGTTGGTCAAGTTCAAAGGATGCCCCTCAGGCCCAGGGGTCATTGGCCTGTCTGGGTGTCATCTTCCTCTGAGACCCTGCCCCTCTCACCTGGTTGGTGGCTCACCTGTACCTCCCCTCCCCCTGTCCCTGAGCTTAAAAAGGTGATCAGACCATGCGGTGATCGTTCTGTTGGAGCAGCTCCTCACGTTCAGACCTCTGTAACCATGGAATAAACCTCTGGACATTAAACCCTCCAGCAGAATCCTCTCCTTTTTCTCTTCACCATCGCCTGAAGCTATCCCTCCTGAGGTAACGGGGTCCCTTACAAGCCTGGACTTGTTCAGTGCCCAGCTGCAACCATCAGCAAGCCGAGGTATCTCTGCGGTGATACACTGCAGTTGCTGCCTTTGGCCCAGCAGCGAGGGTCAGACTGGCCCAGGCACAATCTAACTGGTAATATTGGGAGCTTTTTTTTCCAATATTTGGCGTCCCTGGGTGGGCAAAGCGACTCTGCAGCCCAAAACGGACCCGCAACACCTTGGAGAAGCTTTTGGCAGCTGTGCATCCAGCTGAAAGGGGCTTTGGTTGCAACGCCCTCGGCTAGAGACTTAGGGAATATTCCCACAAGAAGTTTCGTGGACTGTTCGGCGCCTCTGGAAAGCCCAGCTCCTTTCTGGTGAGCAGATTTTCCAGAGGAAAGACAGGGGAGCCTCTCTCGCCCAAGAGAGGTCCTGTTCCGGTGAAGAGACCTGCCTACACCCAGCCAGCTACAGCTTCCATTTCGGGTGAGTATCTCTGCTCTCGGTAGGGCAGGAGCTCAAAAACAGACTCTGCCGTGAGTTCTGTTCCTTTTTGCATTTGCATTTTTGGCTGCGCAGCCCCACAGACGGGAATTCATTGATTTCTAGCTATTAGCTTTCTGCCGCGTGTTTTGCTGTCTTTTGGAATTCGCGCCGGAGTGGGAGTGCTCTGCCCTTCCCCCAGGCTCTGCAGCGCAGCGTGCTCGTCTCTCTCCACGTGGTCGGGAGATCTCTCTCTCTCTCTCTGTGCGGGGGAGGGGGGGTTCTCGGCTCTCTTGCCGCGGGGGACTCTCTTTCTCTCTCTCTGTGGGGAAGGGGGGTTCTCTGCACACGCGGCGCGGGGGGCCCCGGTTTCGGCTTGCCACGTGGCGTGGCTGCTCTCTCTGCTCCGAGGGGGGGTGCATTCCACGGCGGGGGAGGCTTTGTTTCTGCCTTTGCTCGGCAGGGCGTGCCCTGCTGCTGCTGCCCGGGAATTTTAAAAGCGGTAAATACAGCTGCATTGTGAAGCTTTTGTCAGCTCGTTATCCCTTTCCATCTGTGGTTTTTTTTTGAAATCGGTAGCTGATTTTGGCTTTGTTTTTGGTCAGGCAGGATTTAGTACTTTGCTTTTTACATCTAACATGGGTTTGAAACTCAGCATTGTACAAAAAGGAGTGTATTATAATATTGTTAGCATTTTAAATAGTGGTAATGTGAAGTTCTCAAAGGGAAAATTGAAACAGTTTGTAAGATGGCTTTTCCTCCACTTCCCACAAATCTCCCCTGAAGAAATCCACAATATTCAATTCTGGGATAAAGTTGGAAATGAATTGATAATCTTAGGACAATCTGGCAATGCACCCTCAGCTAAATTTGTGTTTTGGAGTTTACAAATTCGTACAGCATTGCTCAAACAAAAGGAAATGGAGAAAAAGCCAAATGTAAAGCCATGTACCTCTGCTCTCCCTGTTTCTCCCTCTCCTAGTTCTAAAACCCCTAAACCTCTTTCCCCAAAACTTAGTATTTTAAACAGATCAAACTCATTGGGAAGTCGACGCCCAAATTCTGTTGAAATGCCTGAGTTGCCCTATCCACAAGGCCCTGGCCAGGCTGCGTGGAATCTTTCCCAATCCCCTGTGTCCCATCCTCTGAAACCCACAGCACGTGTTAGCTTTGCAGAGAGTAGTGTTACCCAAAATGGCCCCCAGCCCCTAGGGGGTTCACAAGATGGTGGATGCCACGTGGCATCTTCCCAAACCTGGTCTTCTTCTTCCCAAAATCCCCTTAAGCATCCCGAAACTCCAGCCCCATCCCCCTCTCCTCCTGTTCCTCGTGACACCTTTCCCCCTCCCTTTCCTGCAGTACCCTCAGCTCCACCCCTCTACACCTCCCAGGGGGCGTCTGCTGACGTGATGTCACCAGGTGTCCCCGCCCCCTGCTTGCCCCCTGACCCCGCCCCTTGTTCCCACGGTTTCCCCGCCCCTTGCCGGCCCCCTGTCCCCACCCCCTCCCCGGGTTCCCAAGGTGGGGACACACCCACTGCCATCCCCCAAACCTGTAGCTGTGATCCCAATGCTTCTGTTTCAAGGGATACAGAGCAGGGAACAGCAGACCCAATGCATAGTCCCATGTTGTCACTGGCTCCTGTTACCTTTCAGCCTGCAGCTCAGGGGGGAGCAGCTCCAACTGCTAATTGGAGTTCTTTTGGACGACAATTGATTAAAGAGATCTGTAAGTCTCATAAAGAATATGGTCCACACAGTCCATATTTCCGTGGCCTTTTAAATTCTGAATTGAGTAGGACTGTAGTGATTCCACATGATTTAAAACAGCTTTTTTCCTGTCTAATGACCTCCACGGAATTTAAATTATGGGAAATAGCATGGAAACAAATGCTAAAAGATGCTCTCCCAGGCTTGCATGCTGATCCAAACACAGCCAAAGACAACAGTGGTAACCCTATCACCATTGAGCACCTCTGTGGTGAGGGCCAATGGTCTTCTCCCTCGATCCAAGCTACTGCTATTCCTGCAGAAACACTCGAAAAAGTAAAGGAAGCAGCTGAAAAAGCGTTCTTTTCCCTACAACCTGAGGGGCCTTTTGAGCCCTATAGTAAAATTAAACAGCTACCATCAGAGCCTTTTTTGAAATTTGTAGAAAGGTTAACTAGAGCTATTGAAATACAAGTTAAAAAAGAGAATGCTAGGGAAGCAATTTTAGAAGAAATGGCGTTTACAAATGCAAATAATCAGTGTCAAGCGGCAATCCTCAGCCTTCCTCTCGAACCTACCCCTACGTTAAAAGATATGCTCCTAGTGTGTAACAGGAAAGTGCCTCTGATGACTGTGGCTGAAGACACCAGACCAAGGCTGCTGCCAAGACCACCTCAGCGTGTCGCCGTTGCCAGCCCTGCGCCTTTCCCCTCAGCACAGCAGTACCCTGGGCAGCAGCGGAGACCAGCAATGGTTGAGCCCACAAAACCATGCCTGCTTTGTAACAACCTAGGGCACTGGAGTAACCAGTGCCCCCTGAAAAGGGAATTTGATGAATTTAGAAATGGCAGGGGAGGAGAACTACAAGCCCTCCCTGGGGGTCAACAACAACAAAAAAACTAAAGAGCCAGCGCCGGCCTGCCAGGCGCATAGACACAAAAAGAGCAGGCCAAGGGAATAAGGGTAGCAAAACAAATCAAGCGTGCGATAATATTAATGATTGTGTAAGTGAAGCAGGTGCTTCAAAGACTGTGTATGATTTAGGTGATCCTGTGTTAACCACGTCTTCTGTCAATGAGCCTTACAGGTTGCAGCTGACTGAGTCACTCCATCTGGAGGACACTGATTGGCATTTTGTCTCTGTCAATCCTGAACAGAAAGGTACTTGGAACCGGATTCGTTGTAAGTACATCGTCATTGGGGACACCAAACACACACCACAAGAGATCGAAATTGCTCCAGGAATGACAACATCAGATCCTGAGCAATTCGTTCTCGGCCTGCATTGTTTCCACCCACCCCTGTTTCTTCCCAAAGGACAAATTGTTGCACAAGCTATCCCTGTGCCATCTTTACCTGAAAATATCAAAAAACAAGGGCCCACAGTCGCCCGGGTCCAAGTTATTGGAAAAGACAAACCCAAATTATGGTGTAATGTCACTGGGGGTGGGGAGTCTAAACGCATTGAGATGCTTGTAGACACAGGTGCAGACTGCACAGTGATTCCAGTACAAGACTGGCCAGCACATTGGCCTTTGCAAAATGTTGCCGGTCACCTTCAAGGTGTAGGAGGTCTGCAATTGGCAAGACAATCCAAAAGCATTATTCAATTTGAGGGACCAAACGGACAATTGGCTAATATCCGTCCATTTGTGTTGGATTGTTCAGAACCTTTGTTAGGGAGAGATTTAATGGCCCAGTGGGGTGTCACAATTGATATTCCAGACTCTCCACAGCATATTTGTACAGCAGTCACTGAACAACAGCGCCCCACCCGAAAACTGAAGTGGATAACAGACAAACCAGTTCAGGTGAAACAGTGGCCGCTAAGTAAACAAAAAATAAAGGTGCTTGAAGAACTAGTGGAAGAGCAACTAAAAAAGGGCCACATTGTGGAGACCATGTCCCCATGGAACTCTCCAGTGTTTGTCATCCAAAAAGCTGACAAAAAGAGATGGCGGCTCCTCTGCGACCTCCGACAAATTAATAATGTAATTGAAGATATGGGTTCTCCCCAACCTGGTATGCCATCCCCAACAATGCTTCCCCAAGATTGGAAATTAGCTGTTATTGATATTAAGGATTGTTTTTTCCAAATCCCCTTGCACCCTGACGATGCACCGCGTTTTGCATTCTCAGTCCCTTCTATTAATATGGAATCCCCTATGAAAAGGTACCATTGGACCGTTCTTCCTCAGGGATTAAAGGTATCTCCAGCTATTTGCCAGTGGTATGTGTCTTCCCTGCTTTCCCCAGTACGTGCAGCCACAGAGAAGGCCATCATCTATCATTATATGGATGATATCCTTGTGTGTGCCCCCAATGATGATTTACTCACGCATGCGCTTGACCTAACGATCGATGCATTGATTGTTGCAGGGTTCGAGCTCCAGGAAAAGAAAATTCAAAAGATGCCACCTTGGAAGTATTTGGGCTTAGAAATTGGAAATAGGACCATTGTTCCTCAAAAATTAGAAATCAATCCAAAGATCAAGACCCTTGCGGATGTCCACAGGTTGTGTGGGTCTTTGAATTGGGTAAGACCATGGCTCGGTCTGACTAATGAAGACCTTGCCCCTCTTTTCAATTTATTGAAAGGGGGAGAGGACCCAGGTGCTCCTAGGTCTGTTACCCCAGAGGCACGGAAAGCTCTAGAAAAGGTTCAGATTGCAATGTCCACAAGACAGGCCAACCGATGCCGGCCTGACCTGCCATTCAAATTTATCATCCTAGGTAAGTTGCCACACCTCCATGGAATTATTTTCCAGTGGGAGGAAAAACAAACACCTAAGGCGAAGAACACACCAAAAAAGGACCGGGACCAGAGGGACCCTCTCTTGATCATAGAATGGGTTTTCCTCAGTCACAAAAGGTCCAAGAGACTGACAAAGCCTCAGGAGCTGGTAGCAGAACTGATCCGGAAAGCAAGGACCCGGATCAGGGAGTTAGCAGGATGTGATTTTAAGTGCATTCACATTCCAGTTGAGTTAAAATCAGGACAAAATACTGTGAAAATACTGGAACAATTGTTTCAAGAAAATGAAGTGTTGCAGTTTGCTCTGGATTCCTACTCAGGACAAATTTCGGTAGCGCGGCCCGCTCACAAATTGTTCGAACAAGATGTTCAATTTACCTTAAAACTGAGAAGTGCTCTAAGTAGGAGACCTTTAAAAAGGGCTGTAACTGTCTTCACAGATGCATCTGGGAGGTCCCACAAGTCTGTTATGACTTGGAAGGATCCTCAAACCCAGCAGTGGGAGACAGACATTGCTGAGGTGGAAGGTTCACCTCAGGTTGCTGAATTAGCTGCAGTTGTTAGGGCCTTTGAAAGGTTCTCAGAACCATTTAATCTGATTACAGACTCTGCATATGTGGCAGGAGTAGTATCCAGGGCAGATCAAGCAATACTGCAAGATGTGTCTAACATCGCACTTTTCGAATTGCTCTCAAAGCTGGTAAAGTTAGTCACTCACCGAGAGCAACCATTTTATGTGATGCACGTCAGGTCACACACTGACTTGCCAGGGTTTATCGCTGAAGGCAACAGAAGGGCAGATGCTCTTGCTGCACCTGCAGTGATGGCCACTCTCCCAAATGTTTTTGAACAGGCAAAAATCAGCCACCAGCTTTTCCACCAAAATGCACCTGGCCTGGTTCGTCAGTTTAATATCACTCGAGAACAGGCCAAAGCGATTGTGGCCACATGCCCAAATTGCCAACAACATGCACTCCCTACAGTGAGTATGGGAGCAAACCCAAGGGGACTGAACAGTTGTGAACTGTGGCAAACAGATGTAACACACATACAGTCTTTTGGACGGCAGAAATATGTTCATGTTAGTGTAGATACCTTTTCTGGAGTGGTCTATGCTTCTGCCCACACAGGAGAATCATCTATTGATGCTACTAAGCACCTCTTGCAGGCTTTTTCTTTCATGGGCATCCCCAAGGAGCTGAAAACTGATAATGGGCCTGCTTACAAATCCAAGGAATTCGGGAGCTTCCTGCAGCAATGGGGAGTAGAGCACAAAACTGGCATCCCCTACTCCCCTACAGGTCAAGCCATTGTAGAAAGAACTCACCGTGATCTTAAAAGGGTCCTGGACCAGCAACAACAGGTTCTGAAGGTAAAACCTCCCCACATCCTGTTATCCAGGGCGCTATTCACAATAAATTTTCTGAATTGTTCTTTTGACAGCCTAAACCCACCCATCCTACGCCACTTTGGGGGGAGTAATCATAGGTTAATTAAGGAAAAACCTCCAGTTTTAGTAAAGGACCCTGAGACTTGGAAAATGGTGGGACCTTACAAATTGGTTACTTGGGGACGTGGATATGCCTGTGTGTCCACCCCCTCTGGTTTAAGGTGGGTCCCTTCCAAATGGGTAAAGCCCTATGTTCCCAAGGTCTCAGAGAAATCTGCAGAAGCACCCCAGGTTGCTCATGCTGCCTGGAGAAGAAAACGCCGCACGTGTTCTCTGGAGGAAATTCCATTTAAGCCTCCTATCTGGAATAGTTTATAATATATGTTTGTTTCAAGTTTTTGTACCAGTTTAGATCCCACTGTTCATGTGTATCCTCGAGACGCCATGAGACCAAGCCTGCTTCTCGTCCTACTCGTGATCATCCCACCTGTGACCTCCTGCATAGTGCCTCAGCCCAAACCACGTATGGACTACCTTGACAACGGCTCTCAGACATCAACAGAGAAACTGACAACTGGCTGAATGAACTGTTCAAAGGCTGGGGACTCTCGGGCTGGTTGGGATCTATTCTGAAAACTGTGTTTTAGTTCTGTTTATTTTAGTTATAGTTATTGTAGTTTATAGCATTGTTTTTGGACTAATCAAACGCATGGTGCTCAAGTTAATTTCAAGCTCATCTCCCCCTCCTGAAGTCTACCATTTGGGAGCCCTCAGTGCTCCAATAGATGACCTGGAAGCCTCAGTAGAAAACACTGACCCTCCTGTAGAGGAAGAACTGATTTACCAACCATGGTTTGGCAATCATTCTGCACCACAAACATAGTCCTCTTCTTTTTAAACAAAACTAGGGGGAGATGTTGTGGTGTGCTGTGATGTCCCATTTTGGCCTTCCAGGTCACTTTCCCAGGTGTGCCTGTACGTCTATCCCTTCCCCCTTGCCCCCATGCTGAGTGAGTCCTGTCAATCAGGCTAAACGTTCCAGCAAGGCGTCGTGTGGTTGGTCAAGTTCAAAGGATGCCCCTCAGGCCCAGGGGTCATTGGCCTGTCTGGGTGTCATCTTCCTCTGAGACCCTGCCCCTCTCACCTGGTTGGTGGCTCACCTGTACCTCCCCTCCCCCTGTCCCTGAGCTTAAAAAGGTGATCAGACCATGCGGTGATCGTTCTGTTGGAGCAGCTCCTCACGTTCAGACCTCTGTAACCATGGAATAAACCTCTGGACATTAAACCCTCCAGCAGAATCCTCTCCTTTTTCTCTTCACCATCGCCTGAAGCTATCCCTCCTGAGGTAACGGGGTCCCTTACAAGCCTGGACTTGTTCAGTGCCCAGCTGCAACCATCAGCAAGCCGAGGTATCTCTGCGGTGATACACTGCAGTTGCTGCCTTTGGCCCAGCAGCGAGGGTCAGACTGGCCCAGGCACAATCTAACTGGTAATATTGGGAGCTTTTTTTTCCAATAGTATGTCTGTCTAATTCAGAACCAGAAAAGCTTTTTTCAACCTGTCTGGTTGGTGTGCCAGTGAAAGAGTTGCCTTTGGTCAAAAAACAATCCAATGGTAAACCAGGTGGAATTGACAATGGAAACAATCCTTCCTTCAATTGGAACGTTTGGTCCAAAAAACTTCTCAGGGCAGCATCTGAACCTCAAGAATTGGAAATCCTTGGTTCTTTGACCATGGATTTTTGTTTTACTTTCATGACTCGTGCCTGGTGAAAAGGTGATCCCCCAAAGTTCACTGTTACTCCTCATTATTTTGCATATAAAAATTTGAGGTTTTGGTGTAATGTTTCAAACAGTTGGGATGTGCTTCCTGAGACGGATCAATACCCCCAGCAATTGCCTAAAGGGTATTGATTCATTTGCGGAGACAGAGCTTGGCAAGGCATTCCAGCTCACCTTGAAGGTGGCCCTTGTAGCATTGGTACGCTCACCATAATTGCCCCCACTGCCAAAGCAGTGATGAAAAAGAAACAAAGAAGAACGAGAACTGTCCCTCATTATGATGAGAACTGTCAGAGTGATTTTATGCCTTGGAATGCTGCCAGAAGTGTTTCAGCAGGTATATTTTTACCCCAATTGGCTTCAGCAGTGGCATTGTGACAATTAGATCGAGTTGGATGCTGGCTGAGCAAACAGGCTAATGCCACATCCTCTGCAATCAGTGATAAGTTGACCGATGTTGATAGTATTAGACATGCTCCTCTTCAAAACAGAGCAGCCATTGATTTTCTTTTACTGGCACAGGGGCATGGTTGTGAGGAATTTGAAGGATTGTGTTGTATGAATTTGTCTGATCATTCTGAATCCATTCACAAAAGCATGCAAAAATTAAAGGATCTGACAGCCCAAATTAAAGAAGATGGAGGTTCCTGGCTGGATAATTTGTTTCAAAAATGGAGTTTTGCACCTTGGCTAAGGCAACTTTGCAAGATAGGTCTTTACATATTAGGTGTTCTAATACTGATATTGATAGTGGTACCTTGTATACTTTGTTGTGTTCGGCGAATGATGAACAAAACAGTCCGAGAAGTTTTTGTCATACAAGCAGGAGAGTTAGGAAGTAGAAGCACAGAGAGTGTTCAAAATCTCATGAAAGCAGTAGATGAAGGTAAACATATGAACAAAGGTTTTGAATTAAGACCTTGGAATCGACCAGAGTTTTTCAAACAATGACTTGTGACTATTACCAAACGTGATTCATGTCTCTTTCGAGGATTGGGCCTTCACAGCATTAAGTTGCTGTGCCGTAATATAGCAATGCCTCAGTTTAGTGCAAATAGGTCTCCAACAGATAATAAGCAGAAAATTTTGCAATAGAGCTACGAAACGCAAGTAGTAAGTGACAAGAAAATGAAAGCTTCTGGGTCAAACAGAGATGGGGAATTGTTGGAATCCCTAAAGTTAGAGGGTTTTTAGGAAATGTTTAAAAAAGTATAGGCCTCAGACTGGAGTTTTGTTAGCATTGCAGATACGGCAGAAAAGTTTCCCAAGCAGTAGAGCATACGTGACAAATAACAATAGGCCTCTGTAGAATTGGCTTAAGGATGGCAACAAGATTATTTAATGTATATCTTTAGAAGGTTAGCATGAATAGAGCTCTGTTCTTTGTCTCTTATGAACCAGTCTTTGTTTTAACTACCATTACATATGTTTTATAAGATTGGATAGAATGCTTGTCAATATGTGTTGTTCTATGTATGATTGGTTGAAATCTAGACTGAGATGGTTTTATGCCATTCTGTATCACCCCACCTTCTCGCTGTGGATCAGCGACCTGTTAACATCCTGTCTCAATTGTATAACAATGTTTTGAGACTGATGTGCAAATAATAAAAAAAAGGCTCTTCACTGGTCTGGTTTGTCCAGTGTTGTCCATATCTGGACGTTTTGCCGCAGCAAGTGGGTTCCTTTCTTAAGACGTGGGTTCCTGACACAATTGGACCTCTATCAACCCCATTTTGATATGTTGGGATTTTGAGAGATTTAATTGGGATTTAGTGGGTTTTATTGGGACTTCTGGAGGTTTAAGAAGATTTTGGTGGCTCTGAGGCCTTCCCCACACCAAGGGAATGCCCCAAAGCCCCCCTAAAATTCCACAAAGACCCCACAACATCCCCAAAAATTACAAGAAAACCCTCAAAAACCCCAAAGAATCTCTGAAAATCCCAGTGGCACTCACCAAAATTTAAAAGGACTCCCAAAAATGTCGCCCCCCAAAAACCCCCACAATCCCAATACAATCACCCACAATCCAAAAGCCCCCAAAAAACACAATCCCCCAAAATCACCATCACAAAACCCAATAATTCTCCCTAACAAACACAATAATCGCCCCCAAAGTCCCAATAAAAACTCCAAGCCCAAAAATGCTCCTCCCGAAATTCCCAAAAACCCCTCTCGAAATCCCCCAAAAATGCCCCAAAATCCCGACAAATCCCCCCAGACTCAGTGGGGCCATCCTGGATAAGGGGGCACCGGCCGGTGGAACCGGAGCCACTTCAGAGGGCCCTCGGAGCTTTTTGGGGAGGGGGCACCATGGGAGACCCCCAAAAACCTGGGGGGGAGCCCCTGCTGTGCCCCCTTTCCCCAAAACCCCCAGACCCCTGTTCAGGGGAGGCTTGGGACCGCCCGGGACCCCCAAATCTCCCCCAGACACCTCCAGGAACCCCAAACACCCTAGAGCTCCCCGAGTGTTGGCCCAGAACAACCCTGGATGCCAAAAACCTCCCCAGGACCCTCAGACCCCCCCATTTCCCCCGAAAATTCACCCCAGACCCACCTGAGACACCCCCCAAATCTATCAGACTGCCCCAAATCCCCCTCAGGCCCCTCAATGCCCCTCAAACCCTATGAAATCCCCTCAGACGCCCACACATTTCTCCAGAGCCACCTCAAAAACCCCCAGATCCACTCGCAACCCCACAGTTACTCTCACAATCCCCCAAAAGCCCCTCAGACCCTCCCAATTCCCCTCAGATCCTCCTAAACCCACCTGAGAATGCTCCAGACCCCTCAAGCTCCCCCAAAACCTCCCTAAAGCACCCTCAGACCCCCTCATTCCCCCCAAAACCACTGCACACCCCCGTGTTTCCCATTGATGCCCCCAAAAATCCCCAATTTCCCCTCAGACCCGCCCCAAACCCTCCCAGTTTCCCCCGGACCCACCTCAGCTCTGCTCTCCCTTCACAATCTCCCACCTCCGCCGCACACGCGGGCTCCCAAGAATGGCGGCGCGCCCCGTGCGGAACCAACCAATCACCACGTTGCACGTCCTGGAAGCAACAAATCACGGCGCCGCTCCCATCAGCAATGACTGCCTCCCCCGCGCCGCTCCAGCCAATCAGAGGCGAGCCGGAAGCTGCGCCCCCTTCCCCGCCGCCAGGACCCGCCGGGCTCGGGACAGGAGCGGGAGGGGCCCAAGAGGGGATCGGGGGGGGGGGCGAGGCGGGGCGGGGGAGGGTCCGGGGGGGTCCGGGGGGGCTTTGGGGAGGGGTCCGGGGGTTTGGGGGGCTCTGGGGAGGGGTCCTAGGGCATCGTGGGGGCACATGGGGGGCGCATATAATATGTATCTATAACAGTGGCTGCAGGGCAGGGAGAGCCGAGCTCAGGGTCCCAGGCAGACGGGGATGGTCCCTCTTTTATGGAGGTGGGTGGTAATAAGATCCCAGTGCAGTCTCACAGCAGAGGCTCGCCCTGATTTGCAGAAAAAACCCTGCAATTTGTAGAAGCTGTAAAGCCAGTATGATTGATTTCAGTACTGCCCTAAGGACACAGGCACCCCCCGAAACCTCCCAAGTCTATTTTACCTCTTAACTTGTTGCATATGCATAAAAGACATGTGCATATGAGAGGAATGAGGGATTTGTCTTTACAAGCCAGCTGTGGGTCTGCTGCTAGATAAAACCAGCACTGAGAGATAAAAGAAACAATGGGAAGAATTCCAATCATTAATGAATGGAAAAGGATATTTGTTTTTACAAATAAACTTTAGGGTTGCTGATAAATGACATTGCACGTTGAAAAATGAAAGAAAAAATGGGGGAAAACCTAAATTCCATAGGAATTGAAAATTAAAAGGGAGGGTTATACATCAGAGGGGAATCTCTGATATCAGATGACTTGGGAAGTCTGTACCTCTCAAGTACCTCAGCCACTGGGGAAAGAGAGAAGGAAAACTGGGATAAAAAGGAGGCTGCATCCTCCAAAAATTGGAGAGACCCCAGGGGAATGCCCCATGGTCTCTCCCTTTATGCAAATGAAGTCAAAGGCCTCCTCTGTCTCATTTTTGGACATAAACCTCTGATGTTTGTGGATTCATTTTCCTGGCACATGTGTATTAAACTGTCTTATAAATTCTATGAGCCTGCCACTTGTTTAGTCACATAGTTGTAACCCAGATCCAGTTTTTCCATCTGCTTCAGCCCCAGGGTCGGTGCGGGGGTGGGGGGGGGGGCCCTCTCCTTATCTCTCTTCAGCTTGGATGTTTGCATTCCTTTCTAGGTAGCCTTGAATCTCCTTTGTTTTCTCTGCAGGCTTTTTTGGGAGCACACAAGTTAACAGACTACAGGAGATTAAACAGCAGACTTCAGCTAAATCTAAAATTGGTTTGTACCCCGAGTTAAATTTCTAACCCACAGCTGGAGAAGCAGCTCTGGGCTGGGCTGGGAGAAACTCCCAGATAAGAGAAGTGCAGCCAGGTGCCCTCCTCCCTGAGCTTGGTCACATCTTTTGTTTTCTTAAGTATCCAGTTCTTAGTATTTACTAGCAATTCTCTAAGTAAAGAGGAACAAAAGGACCCCCCAACATATCTTTGCACCCTAAAAATTCTGCTCTGTCCAATTGATTCTTCTGGTGGCATCAAACATAGCTGGATGATCCTTGGAGGTCCTTTCCAACCTAAATAATTTCCATCTTTATCCCATCAAAACATCCAGAACTGAGGTAAAAATAAAGAAATTAAAGAAAGAGGTCTAAAGCTGCACCACTTCACTGGGATTTGGAGGTGAATTTGGGGTTCAGAGGAATATCCAGGAGGATGTGGGTGTTGTAGGGCTGTGGGGCCACAATCTCGTAGCTGTGCTGGCAGAGTTTGTCCCCCTGAGCCCATCTGTTCTCCAGGAATTCTGGTTCTGTTCCAGTCCCTGGCCTGGCTCTCTCCGTTTGGGGTGTCTCGCCAAAGTGCCCAAATCGCTGCTGAAGTGCCTGGGCTGCTCCTGGCAGGGGATGTTGCTGCCCACCAGCCTCTCCTGGTCAGTGCCAGGGGGTGGGAGGGGGTTTGGGGGGTCCTGGGGGAATGGAGAGAGGCTTCTGTGGCTCTTGGGGTGTTTGTGGTGCTGGGAGGGGTTTGAGGGGCTTTTGTGGCAGACTGTGAAGGGGGTTTGGGGTCCTGGCCGGGCTGTGCGGCTTGCAGAGAATTTGGGTGAATTTTGGGGGAGATGGGAAAAGGGTTTGGTGGCTCTTAGGACCATTAACATTGCAGGGAGTGTCACGGACATATTTTCTAAAAAATCCTTTCGCTAGGAGTTTTCTCCTGAGAAGCTGAAAAGCCTCAGAAAAGAAATGTAAACAATAACACTGTGATGGCTGTGGAATGTGGTCTGGAGATGGTTTACCAACAGGTGCATCTTTGATTGGTCTCATGTGGTTGTTTTTAATTAATGACCTATCATAGGTCCAGCTGTGTCAGGACTCTGAGCAGTCACAAGATTTTATTCCTTTCTTTGCTAGCCTTCTGATGTCTCCTTTCTCTTTCTTTAGTGTAGTTTTAATATATCATTTTCTTATAATATATACCATAAAATAATAAACCAACCTTCTGAAATATGGAGTCAAGATTCTCATTGCTTCCCTCGTCCTGGGGAGCCTCAAACACCACCACACAGGGAGTGATTTGGGGTAGTCCTGGCCACGAGCTGTGGGGTCTGGGAGGGGTTTTAGGGCAGATGTGACCCCCCAAAGCAGCCACCAGACCCCATCCCCCATGATGCTGCCTGTTGCCTTCTGATGCAAGGCGAGGCGACCTGGTTCTGAGGAAACGGCACGGCGACCCACTACCCAGGGTCACTCGGACAAAGAACACACGCAGACACCAGTATGGTGGACGGTTAAAGACCTTTATTGTCCTGTCTCGTCGGGTTTTATACTGGGAAGGTTTTTTCTCTACGTCAGGGGGTCTTACCCTACTGTAATTGGTTAATAAGGAGTCGAAAGTTACTAATGTTAGGGGGGACTACATTCTTGGATGATCCCTTATCACTACAAGTTAGGGGGAGAGGAGTCCTGCTGCTTTCCATGACATCGCGAGATTTTCCGAGCGCCTGACCCTATCTACTACATCTCCCCCCCCTTTTTCACAAATGAACGAAGTAGTCATATCCATAGGTACTGAGATGAGGCATGAGGTTGTTGACAAAGAAAGGGGTTTGGTAAACTTGGGTAGAAAATCTTGTGACTGGCAGTGTTCTCTGGTCGAATTCACAGCAGTTGTTGCCGGCTTATGAACAGGATGTTGGCCCGTTCTAGGCGGGTCTGAATGAATGAGACTAGCTTGTTCAGCAGGCATGGTCTGAAGGTGACAGCTAAAAGTAGCATTGCTAATGGACTTATTAGGGTAGAAATTAGGGTGGTCAGCTATTGTGATTGATTGAACCAGGACTTGAACTAACTCTGTTGGGCTTCTCTGTCTTTCTGTCTCTGAGCCAGTCTGCTTTGGAGTTCTGCTATGGAGTCTCTCAGGACTCTCATGTGGTCTGCATAGAAGCAGCACTCTTCTTTCAAGGCGGCACACAGGCTCCTTTGCTGCATGAACAGGAGGTCCAGACCTCGCCTGTTCTGCAAGACCACTTCCGAGAGTGAGGAGACTGACTTCTCTAGAAAGGAGATGGATTTCTTGATCCTCTGCAGGTCCTTGTCAATTGTTGCCTGCAGCTGTGACAGTCCTTGGTGCTGTGTCACTAAGGCTGAGACTCCTGTGGCCGTTCCGGCCGCTCCTAGGCCCAGCAGCATTGCGATAGTTATACCTGTTACTATTTCTCTTCTGTGGAGCCGGCTGGGTTCTTCAAAAAGGTGATACACTTCTTCATCTGCGTGGTACAGGACCATAGGAACAATCAGAACTTGGACACAGAAGTCGTTAGAGTCATGTAATTTGGCAAGGAACACACCGGGACTCACTCCAGATCGCTGGCAAACCCACATCCCAGATGCGGATGGGACTACCCACTTATTGTTTTTCCTGTCGGGTTTAACAACTTCGGTGCAGACGTTGCCTTTCCGCCTAGCTAGGGTTGCATTGCTAAAGCATCTGCCCTGGCCTGTGACTTGACTCAGGGTGATTTTTTTGTGGGGGGTGTCCCATCTACATTGGTTGGGTGCATCTGCTGTGGAGTAACTGAAGGGAGTGTTTAGAGCGACTCCTTCGTAAAAGGGAGGTTCGACATCGTAACAGAGCCAGCAGGATTCGGTTAGGTTAGGGTTAGTTTTGTTCAGGGATAGGAAGGTAGCTTCTAACATACGAAGGATTGGATCTAAATCTGACTCGGCTAAACGGTCTACCTGAAAGGCTTCTACATGGCCGGTCGGGATATCAGCGACCCTTGTGGGCAAGGCTTTGGGGTGGGTCGAGTTTCTCCCTTTTGGCACGCTTTTAATCACTTTGTTGGGTCCGACCGCTCGGGGTGCCGACGGTTGGAGCCTAATAATTCGCACATTCACTCTCTATTTTGACCCTTGAAGGACTACTGTCCACGTTCTGCCTGTTGCCCAGCTAGGGTGATGTGGCTGCAAAACTGTCATGTTGTAGTCTGTACATTTCCAAAATTTGGGGATTTTATGGCGGTTTTGATAAAAGTTTTCGTGGAGGAAGAGAGGTGTTTTGCAACCGGTGGGTGCCGAGGTGAACTGTAAGAATTTGTCGGGCTCTTGTGGATCCCACTCAGGCCCTGATGGTCTGGCATCTGTGACAATGGTTTCGCAGCTCCAGTGCGCACAATGTCCCCACCCTGGGTGATTGCAGTAGCTTTTCCCAGGGTTTGAAGCTGGGCACCAGTAGTATAGGTACATGTGCGTGGAGTGTGGGGAATGGGGGTCTACCTTTGGTCGTCCTGGAAACAGGTCGGTGATGCGGAGCACGAAGGATGGGGTGTTCGGTGTGGTGATTTCTCTGAGCACCTTGTCACTACTAAGCTGTTGCATGACCCACCTGAATGGCTGATGGGGATAGTTATCTGGGCTGGCTTGCCCTCTGGCAACAAGCCCCAACAGCAAAATCACACAGAAACACCGTTGACACTTGGGTCCCACCCGTGCGGGTCTCTCGGGCGCTGCCTGGCGGCTTGGTGGTCTGTCGTTTACCTCTGGAAGGGGGATGTACGCATCACGAGGACGCCCGAGGTTCATGTCCTGTAAACAGAAACTCACAACTCTCATCAGTCTCATTCTGCTCGCTATGGATGTCCGGCTTAATTGACTTAAGTGGACACCACCTGGTTTTGCCGTCCTTTTTGACAGCTGCGTACCCTCGCCCCGTGGGCATCAACCTCCAGCCCCGTTCCCATTCACCTAGCTCGTTTCTAATTACAACCTGCAGGCCCTCCTCTAGCGCTCGGGTGGCCCAGTGTTTTTGAATGGAACTGTTTGTTTCATCTCCCCTAGGGAATTGATTCAATGCCAGCAGAGCGGTTGCCAGTATATGTGCCTGATCTCCTGGGGGAATGGCATTGGCAAAGCCCTCTGCTTTCACCAACACTTCTAGCTTGGTTTTCAGGGTCTGATTTGCTCTCTCAACGATGGCCTGTCCGGTACTGTTATACGGGATACCTCACACTAATATGATGCCCCATTTTGAAGTGAACTCTTGTACTGGTTTAGAAATGAAACTAGAACCGTTGTCAGTTTTGATCTGCTTGGGGATACCAAGCCAGGCTATGGCTGTCAGCCAGTGCTGAATTGTGGCCTTGGAGTTTGCTTTGGGGTGCTGTGTGGCTATGATCATTCCGCTATAAGTGTCCACTGTCACTGCAAGCCATGCTCGGGGCTTCAGCAGTTCACACCAAGTGAAGTCTGATTGCCAGATTTCTGAGGGCTTGAGACCTCTCGGGTTGACCCCGCAGGTCCACAGGGGTGACTTCTGGCAATGAGGGCAGGTGGCTACCACATGTTTTGCGTCCGCTGTCGAGATTTCGCATCTCTTCGCCAGTGCTTTGGCTCCGATGTGGAGCGACTCATGCAGTTGACGGGCTTCCTGCAACGTCCATACGCCTTTTGCTGCGGCGTCCGCTTTGTCGTTGCCGATTTGGAAGTAGCCTTTGACTGGGTTGTGGCTGTTGATATGAATGACTGACACAGTGCCCTGTCGTGAGGAGAGTGCTTCTTCCAGCATTAGGGCTGCTGCTGATGTCGACACTCCTGGTCCTGTCATGGCTAGGCAGAGTCTTCCCACAAATATAGAGTCTGTTACAATGTTGAGGTGTTCACCTTGGAAGAGTCCGCACGCCAAGACCACTGCTGCTGCCTCCAGTTGTTGCACTGACAGTGTGGGGTCACACGCTTTGTCACAATGCCATTGTTCTCCTGCCTGCCACACTGCTGATGCGGTTGAAGTCGTGGAGGAAGCGTCTGTGAAGACCGTTGGTCCTGGCTGCGGTCGACCCATGACCTTTGGCGGCATGTCCATGTCGACTACGGTCAGCAGCTTAATCCAGGGTGGCTTGGAGGAGTAAGAGATTTCTCCTCCGAAGCTGGTGAGATCAAGGGCTAGGTACTCCAATATTGTGGCTGACTTCAAGGTCAGTTGCTTGCGGAAATGGAGGTGGATGCTTGTCGGCTCTGTTCCCAGGTGTCTCAAGGCGAGTTTCCCGCCCTTCATGATGAGGTTAGCAATGCATTCGATTCCCGGGAAAAACACACGAGCAGGTCTTCCGAGCACTACCCATTGAATGGGTCGGGCCTTTTCAGCAAGTGCTTGGGCCAGTGCTCCCACTCCCCCCTTCAGTGTAAAGTGGACATATAGGTCCAGTGGCACGGCTGGGTTCCACCTGGTAGGTGTGCCGGTGGCCATCTGGTTTTCGATGAAGTCGAGGGAGCTCGTTGCTTGCGGCATCAGCTCCTTGGGATCTCAGGGGTTCTTTCCTTTCAGGAGGTCATATAGAGGGTCCATGACCTCGGGGGGAACTAGGATGATGTTGCGAAGCCACTGTAGCGATCCCACCAGGCGTTGCACGTCATGGAGCGTCTTGATGTCTCGACAGACCTTCGCCTTGGGGGGTGTCACGTAGGAGCTTGTGATTCCTACTCCCAGGAAAGTCACGCAGGGTCCTCTCTTGATCTTTGCACTCACGATCTTGAAGCCGTTGGCCTGAAGGGTTTCCGTGATTGTGGACACCAGGTGATCTACTTGGCTTGTCGATGGTGCGGCGACTAAGATGTCGTCCATGTATTGAATGATGGTTGCGTCGGGATAGGAGTGTCGGACCGGCATCAGTGCTTTGTCCACGGTGATTTGGCATATGACAGGGCTGTCAACAGGACCTTGTGGAAGTACCCTCCATTGGAAGCGGAGGTTGGGCCGCTCGCCATTTCAAAACGCCATGGAAAAGGCAAACCGTTCTCTGTCCTCAGGGTGCAGGGGTATCGAAAAGAAACAGTCCTTGATGTCTAGCACTGCGCACGACTGCCCTTCGGGGATGGCTGAGTTCGCGGGAAGCAGTGTCTGGACTGGACCCATGGGTCGGATCATCTTGTTCACTTCTCTCAGGTCGTGGTTGAGGCGATAGCCTTCTCCAGACCTTTTGGGGAGCACGAATACAGGGGTGTTCCACAGGCTGACGGAGGGTTCTATGTGACCCTTTTGCAGTTCACGGTCGACCAGTTCCAGCAAGGCTGCCATTCGAGGCTCTGTCAGGGGCCACTGCTTGACCCATACGGGGTCTGGTGATTTCCAAGTCAATTTGATTGGCAGCGGGGGGTGCACGGCAGTGGCCCTCAGGATAAATTTGTAATTCGGAATCCTAGCAAGGAAAGAACATCCCTTCCCAACAGGGGTGGAGAATTTTGCAAAATGTAGGGGTAGATTGCTACTGTCTGTTCTGGTCCCTCTTTTGTGTGAAGTGTTATAGCTACCAGCTGGGTGCTTTTCCATGCCCGGGACTGCCCTCCCACTCCGTTCACTGGAGGGACTTCTTTGGATTGCCAATGCCCGGGCCAATGCACTTGGGGGATAATTGTGCAGTCTGATCCCATGTCCGCCCAGAACTGAAACCCTATGACGTGGGGATCCTGACTGCCGTAAAGGCGGCATGTCCCCCACACCATCAGGGGTTCCTTCCCTATTCTCATGGCCAGGGCCACCCAGGGATCCCGCACTGGGGCGCCCCCTGCTGTTCCTGTGACACCGGCGCAGCTTGTGGCGGTGGGGGGTGCGAAAGCATTACTGGTGGTGTTGTGCAGTTTTGGCATTGCGTTGTAGGTGGGAATATAAAATTGACTGCCTCCTGTGGGGGCATGGGGTACGAGGGTCCCCTGCTCCACTGGGGGTTGCTGTAGCTGGGCCGCTGCACATTCCAGGCAGGAGGGGGCTGAACACGGCCCGGCCACCCCCTCCCTCTCCCATTTCCCTGAAGCCTGGATCTGCATTCCTTAGCTAAATGCCCCTTCTTCCCACATGCCCAGCACGGTCCCCTAAGTTCCCCCTGGCGTGGTGGAGCAGCTGCTTATCGGCGCCTTGGCTGTGGGCAGTTTACTGCCAAGTGGCCCCCTTGGCCACACTTAAGGCATACCATCACACTGGTTATTGCAGTGTGGACTGCTGCTTGGATGGGAGCTAGGTGCTCCTCCTTTGCCACACGATCATGTCAGCTATGTTAGCCCCAGGTGGCAGTGATCTTAAGATGTCTTCGGTGGCTGAGTTGCATTGCTGGCATAGGCAGTCTGCCAGCACATTACCCCAGAGGGACCCTTCGCCTCTGGGGGTAATGAGGAGGAATCTAACGCTGCCTGAAGCCTGTCCACAAACTGAGTGAAGCTCTCACTTTCACTCTGCCTTATGGTAGACCACTGTGAGGTTTTGGCTACTACTTTGGCAGTAGCACGGATGGCTTCCCGGGCAGCACGGGTGGTTGTCATAACTTCATGGGCCCTTAATCCCTCGGCCTGGGCCTGGGGGGGTGATCATAGTGGGGTCTCTACCCATCAATCTCTGTATACTAGAGCCGTGTAGTGGATGGTCAGGTCCCATTATCTGGGCTAGCTCCTTTGTGCATTGATCCTCCCACTCTTGTTTAAAAACAATCATTCCTGCCCCATCAAAAATCATTCTGAACGTTTGTTTGATGTCAAAGGGAACCATGTCATCCCCTCCAAAAATGCCGTCAATAAGTGTGGTAACCATGGCAGAATTAATTCCCTTGTCTGCAATTGCTTTAATAATTGCCTGTACCTCTTTTGGATTCACTGGACAATAGGTCCATCTTTGGTTTTTGCCTGCCCCCCCCACACGGTCAGGGAACACTAGCTTGGTTGAAGGGGTGTACTCGTCACAGGTTATCTTTATTTTTCACCAGTCTGTAAGCAGGGTCCGGTCTTTCTCTGATGACCCCTTCACCCATGCGGGAGCGCTGCGACTAGATATCTTATATGCTGCTGCTCTCTCTCTGTTAAGGCTAGTAGCCAAACCGGAGCGCCCCGACTCCCTCTCAGACTCGTCTTGGCTCGAGTCTGAGTTGGAGTCGGATGTGGAATGGCCGAGCACTTCCGGGCTGCTCTGCCTTTTTCTTGGGCTCCGACCCCGCCCCCTCCTGCGGGGGGAGAACCGTTCCCTCCCCCTGGGGTCTCCCCACCTTCTGCTGGGGGAGGTCCTTGCCTTATACGGGCTTAATTTAAATAGAGCGCTCTGATTGGTCTCACCCTTCCCTGCAGGGGCCGCCCCCCTTCCCCCCTCGCCTGCGCATGTGATGTTAAGCAGGCTGACTCCATTTCCGCCCTTTGTCCCCTCTTCTCTAACGGCCTGACCACGCGGCCGGCCCCCATCTTCGAACCCATACGGCGGCGGAGAGATTTTATCGATCCGGGCGGTTTCTGACCATCCCGCCGCTTCCCGCGCTTCCTCCGTCAGCCCCCCCAAAAAACACTGCGCCCGTTGCTCTGCCTCCTGTGCTGGGTCGGCTATCGGCAGGGGGGGGACGGGTAGAGGAGCCGCAGTTTTGTCGAGAGGCTCCGAGGGGGTGCTGGGATCTGGCAGGCTCTGCGGGGGGGTTGGGGGGGTCTCCCGGGGGTTTTGGGCTTCGGCCTGGGGGGAGGTGGAACGCGCCTAGCCCCCGCACATCCCCATCTGAAATCTGATCACTTTCCAGGGTGGTCTGGGTCGTAGCTCCCACCCCTAGCTGCGGAATGGCTATTAAGCAGCTTCTGGCAGCTTTCCAGGTTTCTTGCTCTTCTCGAGCTTTTTGCAGAGCCCGGATGACTCTGCCCCACGATTTTAAGGCTTTCCCCAAGCCTGAACACATGGTATCCTCGGCCAGGGTTTTCGTACAATTATCTCACACCTCCGGGTGTAAAATATCCACGGGGCTCTCTATAGCCCCCAGCTTAATCAATCTCGGCAATGCGAGAGTCATATATTTAAGCTTACATTCGATTCCCCATTGCGCATGCATTTCACTGACTACCTTTGCGATCGCTTCCATGATTCGAGGGCGTCCCCTCCGCTGCACAAGGCCAGCTGTGCAGCCGCCGTCCTGTCTCCAGGCAGATACCTGTTCCCCGGGCCTTGGTTCAATCCCGGGTTCTGGCACCACTTGTTGCCTTCTGATGCAAGGCGAGGCGACCTGGTTCTGAGGAAACGGCACGGTGACCCACTGCCCAGGGTCACTCGGACAAAGAACACACGCAGACACCAGTATGGTGGACGGTTAAAGACCTTTATTGTCCCGTCTCGTCGGGTTTTATGCTGGGAAAGTTTTTTGTCTACGTCAGGGAGTCTTACCCTACTGTAATTGGTCAGTAAGGAGTCAAAAGTTACTAATGTTAGGGGGGACTACATCCTTGGGTGATCCCTTATCACTACAAGTTAGGGGGAGAGGAGTCCTGCTGCTTTCCGTTTCATCGCGAGATTTTCCGAGCACCTGACCCTATCTACTACAGCTGCCAGGGCTCTATGGCTCCAGGTCTGGGTTCATCCTCCTGGTGCTGCAGCAGAAAGTGAGGGGGGGCCCCCAGGGGCTGTGTGTGTCCCCCCCATGCCGGTGTCACCCCCTTGTCCCTCCCCACAGGGCTCCTGCCCCAGCTCCTACTCCCCAGGGGGAATTTGGGGAGAGGGCACAGCCCCAATCAGGGGATGACCCCAGCCCAGCCCCTTTGCTCAGCACCAGGCTGAGCTCAGGGCTGATGGGAAGCAGATCCTGCAGCTGGGACAGTGTCACGGTGATGTTTTCTGAAAAATCCCTTTGCCAGTGTGAAAAACGCCAATCACTTGTTTTTAAAATTTTACAAGTTTAATAGTAATAAAATGGTTAAAAAATAGTAATATAATTAGAGTGATAATAATTTGGACAATTTGAATTAGGACAATATGAGACAATAGAGACAAAGAGTTATGGATGTCCGAGTACATTTTCCTGGGCAGCAACCATGTTAACGAAGGATTAACCCTTAAAAATAGCAGCCTGTTGCATATTCATACACCTCATCCATGATGCATAAATTCCATTCAAATACAGGATTCTGCCTGGTCAGTGCCACCTTCTTCCTCTGAATCCTAACAGTGCCTTTGAGGCGGGAAGAAGGTAATTTCTTTTGATAAGAGGGCAATAAATTCTTTTTCTCTGAACGATTTTGGTGTCCTGTCACTGCTATCTTGCTGTGAGTCGTTTCATTAAAAGAAGAATCCTACATGGCAAAGTTTCTATTTTAACATTTTTTATAACCTAAAACTATATTTAACACAGTACTTAAGGGAATTAATACAGCATTGCTTTCTAACACAAGACATATAATATTAATTTCAATATTTGCGAAAAGCCAATCATAAAATACACATTTTTCGCATGCAGGCAAAGCCAGCGAGACAGCAGAGAAAGCGAGAGAGCAGAGCAAGCGAGACAAAAAACGCACCGAGAGCAAGAGAGCAAGTTTGAACAGAACTCGCAAAGGGCAAAACCAGCTCAAACCAGGTTAGACTACAGAACAAGGAGCACCAGGCATGGGCTGATGTTGCAGTGTGTTGTAATATCCTTTTTTAAACTTCCGGGTCCCTTCCCCAGGTGTCCCAATACCTCTCTTCCCCTTCCCACCCCCCCCCCGCCCCCTGCTGGGCTGTCAATCAGTTTTAACATTCCAGCAAGGCGTCGTGTTGTTTGTCACTTTCAAAGGATGCCCCTCAGGCCCAGAGGTCATTGGCCTGTCTAGGTGTCATCCTCCCCTGAGACCCTGCCCCTCTCACCTGGTTGGTGGCTCACCTGTCCCCTCCCCTCCCCCTGCCCCGGGAGCTTAAAAGGTAATCAGACCATGCGGTCGTTATTCTGTTGCAGCTGTTGCCTACATTCAGACCTGTGTGACCATGGAATCAAGCTCTGGATATTAAACCCTCCAGCAGAATCCATCTCCTTTTCCTCTTCACCATTGCCTGAAGCTTTCCTCCTGAGGTAAACGGAGTTCCTAACAAGCCTGGACTTGTTCAGTGCCCAGCTGCAATCTCCAGCAAGCTAAAGGTATCTCTGGGGTGATATACCACAGTTGCTGCCTTTGGCCTAGCAGCAAGGGTCAGACTGGCCCAGGCACAATATACCTGGTAATATTGGGATTCATATTCCAATATTTTGGTGTCCCTGGTCGGGCTCAGCGACTCTGCAGCCCCAGACGGACTCTCTGTACCTCGGGCAGGCTTCTGGCAGCCGTGCACCCAGTTGAAAGGGGCCTTGGTTGCAACACCCTCGGCTAGAGACTTTGGGAATATTCCCAGAAGAAGTTTCGTGGACTGTTTGGCGCCTCTGGAAAGCCCAGCTCCTTTGTGGTGAGCAGATTTTCCAGAGGGAGAACAGGGTAGCCTCTCTTGCCCATAGAGAGGTCCTGCTCCGGTGAGGAGACCTGCCTGCCTAGGCCCAGCCAGCTAAAGCTTCCATTTCGGGTGAAGCTCTCTGCTCTCGGTGGAGCATTAGCTCAAAAACAGACTCTGCCGTGAGTTCTGTTCCTTTTTTGCCTTTGCATTTTTTGCTGCGCAGCCCCACAGACGGGAATTCATTGCGTTCTAGTCTTTAGCTCTCTGCAGCGTGTTTCGCTGTCTTTTGGAATTCGCGCTGGTGTGGGAGTGCTCTCTGCCCTTCCCCCCGGCTCAGCAGCGCAGCGTACTTGGCTCTCTCGCCACGGGGGACTCTCTTTCTCTCTCTGTGTGGGGGATGGGTGTTCTCTACACACGCGGCGCGGTGGCCCCCAGTACCTGTGTGCCACATGGCCCGGCTGCTCTCTTAGCTCCGCTGGGGGGCTGCATTCCACGGCGGGGGAGGCTTTGTGTCTGCCTGGGCTTGGCAGGGCGTGCCCTGCTGCTGCTGCCCAGGAATTTTAAAAGCAGTATATACAGCTGCATTGTGAAGCTTTTGTCTGTTCGTTATCTTATCGCTTTCCTATCTGTGGTTTTTTTTAGAAATAGGTAGCTGATTTTGGCTTTGTTTTTGGTCAGGCGGGATTTAGTACTTTGCCTTTTACATCTAATATGGGTTCGAAACTCAGCATTGTACAAAAAGGAGTGTTTTATAATATTGTTAGCATTTTAGTCAGTGGTAATGTGAAGTTCTCAAAAGGAAAATTGAAACAGTTCATAAGATGGCTTTTTCTGCACTTCCCACAAATCTCCCCTGAAGAAATCCACAATATTCAGTTCTGGGATAAAGTTGGGAATGAATTGATAACCTTAGGACAATCTGGCAATGCACCCTCAGCTAAATTTGTGCTCTGGAGTTTACAAATTCGAACAGCCTTGCTCAAACAAAAGGAATTGGAGAAAAAGCCAAACGCCAAGCCATGTACCTCTGCTCTCCCTGTGTCTCCCTCTCCTAGCTCTAAAACCCCTAAACCTCTTACCCCAAAACTTGGTATTTTAAAGAGAGCACACTCATTGGGAAGTCAACTCCCAGAGTCTGTTGAAATGCCTGAGTTGCCCTGTCCACAAGGCCCTGTCTAGGCTGCGTGGAACCTTTCCCAATCCCCTGTGTCCCCTGCTCTGAAACCCAGAGCATGTGTCAGCTTTCCAGAGAGCAGTGATGCCCAAAATGGCCCCCAGTCCCTAGGGGGTCCACAAGATGGTGGATGCCACGTGGCATCTTCCCAAACCTGGTCTTCTTCTTCCCAAAATCCTCTTAAGCATTCCAAAATTTCATCCCCATCCCCCTCTCTTCCTGTTCCTCGTGACACCTTCCCTCCTCCCCACCCCTTTCCTGCAGTACCCTCAGCTCCGCCCCTCTACTCCTCCCAGGGGGCGTCTGCTGATGTGATGTCACCAGGTGTCCCCGCCCCCTGCCAGCCCCTTGATCCCGCCCCCTCTTCCCACGGTATCCCCGCCCCTTGCCAGCCCCCTGACCCCACCCCCTGTGCCCATTGCGTCCCCACCCCCTCCCCGGGTTCCTACGGTGGGGACACACCCACTGCCTGTCCCCCAAACCTGTATCTGTGATCCCAATGCTTCTGATTCAAGGGATACAGAGCAGGGAACAGCAGATTCAATGCATAGTCCCATGTTGCCACTGGCTCCTGTTACGTTTCAGCCTGCACCACAGGCCGGGGCAGCCCCAACTGCTAATTGGAGTTCTTTTGGACGACAATTGATTAAAGAGATCTGTAAATCTCATAAAGAATATGGTCCACACAGTCCATATTTCCGTGGCCTTTTAAATTCTGAACTGAGTAGGACTGTGGTGATCCCACATGATTTAAAACAGCTTTTTTCCTCTCTCATGACCTCCACGGAATTCAAATTATGGGAATTAGCATAGAAACAACTGCTAAAAGACGCTCTCCCAGGCTTGCATGCTGATCCAAACACAGCGAAGGACAACAGTAGTACCCCTATCACCATTGAGCACCTCTGTGGTGAGGGCCAATGGTCTTCTCCCTCAATCCAAGCTACTGCAATTCCTGCAGAAACACTCGAGAAAGTAAAAGAAGCAGCTGAAAAAGCATTCTTTTCCCTACAACCTGAGGGGCCTTTTGAGCCCCATAGTAAAATTAAGCAGCTACCATCAGAGCCTTTTTTGAAATTTGTAGAAAGGTTAACTAGAGCCATTGAAATACAAGTTAAAAAAGAGAATGCTAGAGAAGCAATTTTAGAGGAAATGGCATTTACGAATGCAAATGAACAGTGTCGAGCGGCAATCCTGAGCCTTCCTATAGAACCTCCCGCAATCCTAAAAGATATGCTTCTAGTCTGTAACAGTAAAGTGCCTCTGATGAGTGTGGCTGAAGACACCAGACCAAGGCTGCTGCCAAGACCACCTCAGCGTGTCGCTGTTGCCAGCGCTGCACCTTTTCCCTCAGCACAGCAGTACCCTGGGCAGCTGCAGAGACCAGCAATGGTTGAGCCCACAAAACCATGCCTGCTTTGTAACAACCTTGGGCACTAGAGTAACCAGTGCCCCCTGAAAAGGGAATTGGATGAATTCAGAAATAGCAGGGGAGGAGAACTACAAGCCCTCCCTGGGGGTCAACAACAACAAAAAAACTGAAAAGGGAGCTCCTGCCTGCCAGGCATGCAGACACAAAAACAGCAGGCCAAGGGAATAAGGGTAGCAAAATAAATCAAGCGCGCAATAATATTAATATTTGTGTAAGTGAAGCAGGTGTTTCAAAGACCAAGTCTGCTGGTCCACTGTTGAAAGTGAAACAAAATAACCTTTGTCATGATTTAGGTGATCCTGTGTTAACCACATCTTCTGTCAATGAGCCTTACAGGTTGCAGCTGACAGAATCACTCCACCTGGAGGACACTGACTGGCATTTTGTCTCTGTTAATCCTGAACAGAAGGGTACTTGGAACCAAATTCATTGTAAGTACATCGTCACTGGGGACACCAAACACACGCCACAAGAGATTGAAATTGCTCCAGGAATGACAATATCAGATCCTGAGCAATTCGTTCTCGGCCTGCACTGTTTCCACCCACCCCTGTTTCTTCCCAAGGGACAAATTGTTGCACAAGCTATCCCTGTGCCATCTTTACCTGAAAATATTGAAAAACAAGGGCCCACAGTCACCCAAGTCCAAGTTATTGGGAAAGACAAACCTAAATTACGGTGTAACGTCAGTGAGGGTGGGGAGTCAAAACGCATTGAGATGCTTGTAGACACAGGTGCAGACTGCACAGTGATTCCAGTACAAGACTGGCCAGCACATTGGCCTTTGCAAAATGTTGCCGGTCACCTTCAAGGTGTAGGAGGTCTGCAATTGGCAAGACAATCCAAAAGCATTATTCAATTCGAGGGACCAAACGGACAATTGGCAAATACACGTCCATTTGTGTTAGATTATTCGGAACCTTTGTTAGGGAGAGATTTAATGGCCCAGTGGGGTGTCACAAATGATATTCCAGACTCTCCACAGCATTTTTGTGCAGCAGTCATTGAACAACAGCGCTCCACCCAAAAACTGAAGTGGAAAACAAACAAAACCGTTGACGTGAAACAGTGGCCGCTCAGTAAACAAAAAATAAAGGTGCTTGAGGAGCTAGTAGAAGAGCAACTAAAAAAGGGCCACATTGTGGAGACCATGTCCCCATGGAACTCTCCAGTGTTTGTCATCCAAAAAGCTGACAAGAAGAGATGGCAACTTCTTCACAACCTCCGACAAATTAATAATGTAATTGAAGATATGGGTTCTCCCCAACCTGGTATGCCATCCCCAACAATGCTTCCCCAAGACTGGAAATTAGCTGTTATTGATATTAACATTGTTTTTTCCAAATCCCCTTGCACCCTGACGATGCACCGCGTTTTGCATTCTCGGTCTCTTCCATTAATATGGAATCCCCTATGAAAAGGTACCATTGGACCGTTCTTCCTCAGGGCCTCAAGGTCTCTCCAGCTATCTGACAGTGGTATGTCTCTTCCCTGCTTTCCCTAGTACGTGCAGTCACAGAGAAGGCCATTATCTATCATTACATGGATGATATCCTCATGTGTGCCCCCAATGGTGATTTACTCACACATGCGCTTGACCTAACGATCGATGCATTGATTGTTGCAGGGTTCGAGCTCCAGGAAAAGAAAATTCAAAAGATGCCACCTTGGAAGTATTTGGGCTTAGAAATTGGGAATAGGACCATTGTTCCTTAAAAACTAGAAATCAATCCAAGGATCAAGACCCTTGCGGATGTCCACAAGTTGTGTGGGTCTTTGAATTGGGTAAGGCTGTGGCTCAGTCTGACTAACGAAGACCTTGCCCCTCTTTTCGATTTATTGAAAGGGGGAGAGGACCCAGGTGCTCCTAGGTCTATTATCCCAGAGGCACGGAAAGCTCTAGAAAAGGTTCAGATTGCAATGTCCACAAGACAGGCCAACCGATGCCGGCCTGACCTGCCATTCAAATTTATCATCCTAGGTAAGTTGCCACACCTCCATGGAATTATTTTCCAGTGGGAGGAAAAACAAACACCTAAGGCAAAGGACACACCTAAAAAGGACAAGGACCAGAGGGACTCTCTCTTGATCATAGAATGGGTTTTCCTCAGTCACAAAAGGTCCAAGAGACTGACAAAGCCTCAGGAGCTGGTAGCAGAACTGATCCGGAAAGCAAGGACCCGGATCAGGGAGTTAGCAGGATGTGATTTTAAGTGCATTCACATTCCAGTTGAGTTAAAATCAGGTCAAAATACTATGAAAATACTGGAACAGTTGTTTCAAGAAAATGAAGTGTTGCAGTTTGCTCTGGATTCCTACTCAGGACAAATTTCGGTAGTGCGGCCCGCTCACAAATTGTTCGAACAAGATGTTCAATTTACTTTAAAATTGAGAAGTGCTCTAAGTAGGAGACCTTTAAAAAAGGCTCTGACTGTCTTTACAGATGCATCCGGGAGGTCCCACAAGTCCGTTATGACTTGGAACTATCCTCAAACCCAGCAGTGGGAGACAGACATTGCTGAGGTGGAAGGTTCACCTCAGGTTGCTGAATTGGCTGCGGTTGTTAGGGCCTTTGAAAGGTTCTCAGAACCATTTAATCTGGTTACAGACTCTGCATACGTGGCAGGAGTAGTATCCAGGGCAGATCAAGCAATACTGCAAGATGCGTCTAACATCGCACTTTTCGAATTGCTCTCAAAACTGGTGAAGTTAGTCACTCACCGAGAGCAACCATTTTATGTGATGCATGTCAGGTCACACACTGACTTGCCAGGGTTTATCGCTGAAGGCAACAGAAGGGCAGATGCCCTTGCTGCACCTGCAGTGATGGCCACTCTCCCAAATGTTTTTGAACAGGCAAAAATCAGCCACCAGCTTTTCCACCAAAATGCACCTGGCCTGGTTCGTCAGTTTAACATCACTCGAGAACAGGCCAAAGCGATTGTGGCCACATGCCCAAATTGCCAACAACATGCACTCCCTACAGTGAGTACGGGAGCAAACCCAAGGGGACTGAACAGTTGTGAACTGTGGCAAACAGATGTAACACACATACAGTCTTTTGGGCAGCAGAAATATATTCACGCTAGTGTAGATACCTTTTCTGGAGCGGTCTATGCTTCTGCCCACACAGGAGAATCATCTATGGATGCTATTAAGCACCTCTTACAGGCTTTTTCTTTCATGGGCATCCCCAAGGAGCTGAAAACTGATAATGGGGCTGCTTACAAATCCAAGGAATTCGGGAGCTTCCTGCAGCAATGGGGAGTAGAGCACAAAACTGGCATCCCCTACTCCCCTACAGGTCAAGCCATTGTAGAAAGAACTCACTGTGATATTAAAAGGGTCCTGGACCAGCAACAACAGGTTCTGAAGGTGGAACTTCCCCACATCCAGTTATCCAGGGCACTATTCACAATCAATTTTCTGAATTGTTCTTTTGACAGCCTGAACCCACCCATCCTACGCCACTTTGGGGGGAGCAGTCATAGGTTGATGAAAGAAAAACCTCCAGTTTTAGTAAAGGACCCTGAGACTTGGAAAATGGTGGGACCTTACAAATTGGTTACTTGGGGACGTGGATACGCCTGTGTGTCCACCCCCTCTGGTTTAAGGTGGGTTCCTTCCAAATGGGTAAAGCCCTATGTTCCCAAGGTCTCAGAGAAATATAGAGAAATGCCCCAGGTTGCTCATGCTGCCTGGAGAAGAAAGCGCCGCACGCATTCTCTGGAGGAAAATCCATTAAAGCCTCCTATCTGGAATAGTTTGTAATATATGTTTGTCTCAAGTTCCTTGTACCAGTTTAGATCCCACTGTTCGTGTGTAGCCTCAAGACGCCACAAGACCGAGCCTGCTTCTCGTCCTACACATGATCATCCCACTTGCGATCTCCTGCATAGTCCCACAGCCCAAACCACATATGGACTACCTTGACAAAGGCTCTCAGACATCAACAGAGAAACTGACAACTGGCTGAATGGACTGTTCAAAGGCTGGGGACTCTCGGGCTGGTTGGGATCTATTCTGAAAAATGTGTTTCTGGTGCTGTTTATTTTAGTTATAGTTATTGTAGTTTTTAGCATTGTTTTTGGACTAATCAAACACATGGTTCTCAAGTTAATTTCAAGCTCATCTCCCCCTCCTGAGGTCTACCATTTGGAAGCCCTCAGTGCTCCAATGGATGACCTGGAAGCCTCAGTGGAAAACACTGACCCTTCTGTAGAGGAAGAACCGATTTACCAACCATGGTTTGGCAATCATTCTGCACCACAAACACAGTCCTCTTCTTTTTCAACAAAACTAGGGGGAGATGTTGCAGTGTGCGGTAATATCCTGTTTTAAACTTCCGGATCCCTTCCCCAGCTGTGCCAATACCTCTCTTCCCCTTCACCGTCGCCCCCTGCTGGGCTGTCAATCAGTTTTAACATTCCAGCAAGGCGTTGTGTGGTTCGTCACTTTCAAAGGATGCCCCTCAGGCCCAGAGGTCATTGGCCTGTCTAGGTGTCATCCTCCCCTGAGACCCTGCCCCTCTCACCTGGTTGGTGGCTCACCTGTCCCCTCCCCTCCCCCTGCCCCAGGAGCTTAAAAAGGTAATCAGACCATGCGGTCGTTATTCTGTTGCAGCTGTTGCCTACATTCAGACCTGTGTGACCATGGAATCAAGCTCTGGATATTAAACCCTCCAGCAGAATCCATCTCCTTTTCCTCTTCACCATTGCCTGAAGCTTTCCTCCTGAGGTAAACGGAGTTCCTAACAAGCCTGGACTTGTTCAGTGCCCAGCTGCAATCTCCAGCAAGCTAAAGGTATCTCTGGGGTGATATACCACAGTTGCTGCCTTTGGCCTAGCAGCAAGGGTCAGACTGGCCCAGGCACAATATACCTGGTAATATTGGGATTCATATTCCAATATTTTGGTGTCCCTGGTCGGGCTCAGCGACTCTGCAGCCCCAGACGGACTCTCTGTACCTCGGGCAGGCTTCTGGCAGCCGTGCACCCAGTTGAAAGGGGCCTTGGTTGCAACACCCTCAGCTAGAGACTTTGGGAATATTCCCAGAAGAAGTTTCGTGGACTGTTTGGCGCCTCTGGAAAGCCCAGCTCCTTTGTGGTGAGCAGATTTTCCAGAGGGAGAACAGGGTAGCCTCTCTTGCCCATAGAGAGGTCCTGCTCCGGTGAGGAGACCTGCCTGCCTAGGCCCAGCCAGCTAAAGCTTCCATTTCGGGTGAAGCTCTCTGCTCTCGGTGGAGCATTAGCTCAAAAACAGACTCTGCCGTGAGTTCTGTTCCTTTTTTGCCTTTGCATTTTTTGCTGCGCAGCCCCACAGACGGGAATTCATTGCGTTCTAGTCTTTAGCTCTCTGCAGCGTGTTTCGCTGTCTTTTGGAATTCGCGCTGGTGTGGGAGTGCTCTCTGCCCTTCCCCCCGGCTCAGCAGCGCAGCGTACTTGGCTCTCTCGCCACGGGGGACTCTCTTTCTCTCTCTGTGTGGGGGACGGGTGTTCTCTACACACGCGGCGCGGTGGCCCCCAGTACCTGTGTGCCACATGGCCCGGCTGCTCTCTTAGCTCCGCTGGGGGGCTGCATTCCACGGCGGGGGAGGCTTTGTGTCTGCCTGGGCTTGGCAGGGCGTGCCCTGCTGCTGCTGCCCAGGAATTTTAAAAGCAGTATATACAGCTGCATTGTGAAGCTTTTGTCTGTTCGTTATCTTATCGCTTTCCTATCTGTGGTTTTTTTTAGAAATAGGTAGCTGATTTTGGCTTTGTTTTTGGTCAGGCGGGATTTAGTACTTTGCCTTTTACATCTAATATGGGTTCGAAACTCAGCATTGTACAAAAAGGAGTGTTTTATAATATTGTTAGCATTTTAGTCAGTGGTAATGTGAAGTTCTCAAAAGGAAAATTGAAACAGTTCATAAGATGGCTTTTTCTGCACTTCCCACAAATCTCCCCTGAAGAAATCCACAATATTCAGTTCTGGGATAAAGTTGGGAATGAATTGATAACCTTAGGACAATCTGGCAATGCACCCTCAGCTAAATTTGTGCTCTGGAGTTTACAAATTCGAACAGCCTTGCTCAAACAAAAGGAATTGGAGAAAAAGCCAAACGCCAAGCCATGTACCTCTGCTCTCCCTGTGTCTCCCTCTCCTAGCTCTAAAACCCCTAAACCTCTTACCCCAAAACTTGGTATTTTAAAGAGAGCACACTCATTGGGAAGTCAACTCCCAGAGTCTGTTGAAATGCCTGAGTTGCCCTGTCCACAAGGCCCTGTCTAGGCTGCGTGGAACCTTTCCCAATCCCCTGTGTCCCCTGCTCTGAAACCCAGAGCATGTGTCAGCTTTCCAGAGAGCAGTGATGCCCAAAATGGCCCCCAGTCCCTAGGGGGTCCACAAGATGGTGGATGCCACGTGGCATCTTCCCAAACCTGGTCTTCTTCTTCCCAAAATCCTCTTAAGCATCCCGAAACTCCAGCCCCATCCCCCTCTCCTCCTGTTCCTCGTGATACCTTCCCCCCTCCCCCTCCCTTTCCTGCAATTCCCTCAGCTCCGCCCCTCTACTCCTCCCAGGGGGCGTCTGCTGACGTGATGTCACCAGGTGTCCCCGCCTCCTTCTCTCCCCCCTGACCCCGCCCCTTGTTCTAACGGTTTCCCCGCCCCTTGCCGGGCCCCTGTCCCCACCCCCTGTACCCGTTGCATCCCCGCCCCCTCCCTGGGTTCCCACGGTGGGGACACACCCACTGCCTGTCCCCCAAACCTGTATCTGTGATCCCAATGCTTCTGATTCAAGGGATACAGAGCAGGGAACAGCAGACCCAATGCATAGTCCCATGTTGCCACTGGCTCCTGTTACCTTTCAGCCTGCAGCTCAGGGGGGAGCAGCTCCAACTGCTAATTGGAGTTCTTTTGGACGACAGTTGATTAAAGAGATCTGTAAGTCTCATAAAGAATATGGTCCACACAGTCCATATTTCCGTGGCCTTTTAAATTCTGAATTGAGTAGGACTGTAGTAATTCCACATGATTTAAAACAGCTTTTTTCCTGTCTCATGACCTCTACGGAATTCAAATTATGGGGAATAGCATGGAAACAAATGCTGAATGATGCTCTCCCAGGCTTGCATGCTGATCCAAACACAGCCAAAGACAACAGTGGTAACCCTATCACCATTGAGCACCTCTGTGGTGAGGGCCAATGGTCTTCTCCCTCGATCCAAGCTACTGCAATTCCTGCAGAAACACTCGAGAAAGTAAAAGAAGCAGCTGAAAAAGCATTCTTTTCCCTACAACCTGAGGGGCCTTTTGAGCCCTATAGTAAAATTAAACAGCTACCATCAGAGCCTTTTTTGAAATTTGTAGAAAGGTTAACTAGAGCTATTGAAATACAAGTTAAAAAAGAGAATGCTAGGGAAGCAATTTTAGAAGAAATGGCATTTACAAATGCTAATGAACAGTGTCAAGCAGCAATCCTGAGCCTTCCTTTTCAACCTTCTCCAACGTTAAAAGATATGCTTCTAGTGTGTAACAGGAAAGTGCCTCTGATGAGTGTAGCTGAAGACACCAGACCAAGGCTGCTGCCAAGACCACCTCAGCGTGTCGCCGTTGCCAGCCCTGCGCCTTTCCCCTCAGCACAGCAATACCCTGGGCAGCAGCGGAGACCAGCAATGGCTGAGCCCACAAAACCATGCCTGCTTTGTAACAACCTAGGGCACTGGAGTAACCAGTGCCCCCTGAAAAGGGAATTTCATGAATTTAGAAATGGCAGGGGAGGAGAACTACAAGCCCTCCCTGGGGGTCAACAACAACAAAAAAACTGATAAGGGAGCGCCAGCCTGCCAGGCGCGCAGACACAAAAAGAGCAGGCCAAGGGAATAAGGGTAGCAAAACAAATCAAGCGTGCGATAATATTAATGTTTGTGTAAGTTGAAGCCCTAAAGCAGATAGCCTTCCAGAAGTAATGGGTTAAAACATGGAATGTGAGGCATGTAAAGCAGGGCCTAGCACTAGAACACACGGAGAAAGCACAGCACTAGGAAAACAGAGCAATAAATTAGATAAGAGGTAGAGCATCATGACAGGGGAAGAGATAAATATAGGAGAAACTAATGGGCTAAGCAGGTTTAGAGCCAGCAATGTCGAAATGACCCTAAGGGTTTTGCCAAGCCACGGGATCTAAGCCAAGTACACCGGGAATTGACCAGATTAGGAAAGGAGTTCAAAAGTTTAAAGAGGAAGACTCATCGGAAAGACCCCGTCTATGATGAAGGCAACAGGAACGACCACCTGAAAATCCCCCAAAAGAGATGTCTCCACCTACGCTCTGCCCACGCTCCGCCTACACCACGCCCCATATGAATATGCATGATTATGTATCTGATCTGATGTAATCCTATACCCAAAAATGTATATAAGCCTTGCTTTTGCTATGTGAACTCAGAAATCCATTTTGTGATTTCTCCGACGCGTCGCTAATAAAAATACCTCCTGCTTAATTGACTTAAGCTGAGTCTGATTAGGCAGTCACTCTGCCTGTTTGGGGCAAAATTCGGCATCATTTCTGGCGAGCCAGCCAGGAGCTATGGCACCAGACAGGGGATCCAAGCCTTAAGGGTCCTCTCCCGAGCCGGGTCCGGGGCCGGGGTCTTCTGGGCGCCTCTGACGGCTTTTCGTCGGGAGAAGCTCCTTCCCTGGACCGGTGCTCTCGGATGGACGCTGGCTGCATCTCCTGCTCAATTAAGAGGTATTTTAATTGCCTATTGGCTTTAAGAGGTATTTGAATTGTTTGTTGGTTTTGGGATAAAGCGCTTTGTTTGGGAAACGAGGGTCAGACGTGACCGCTCGCAGGGTAAGCTGGGGGACGCCCCGGTAAAGAATCCCTACTGGGTTAGAGTCCCAGAAATAGAAACGCAGGTTAAAGTCCTGCTACTGGGTTAGAGTCCCAGTAATAGAAACGCAGGTTAAAGTCCTGCTACTGGGTTAGAGTCCCAGCATTTGGTTTTGTGAATGTAGAAAAAAAAAAAAAACAAAAAAACAAAAAAAAAACCGCAGGTTAAAGTCCTGCTGGAAGGAGTATTTGTTTATCTTGGTATCTTTGGTCTGTTTTTACTGTGTGGGAAACTGTTTGTAACATTGTGTTTAATGTTATAATACTGTGGATTAAGGGTTAAGAACTAAGATTGCTCTTTGAGAGGTCTGACAGCCGGTGATTTATTTTGTGTCTGTTCTCTGTGTCTGTTGCAAAATCTTACAGGAAACATCTATATACTGTCTATGGTTGCGATTGCATGAACCTGGCAAACCGGTATCTCACGGTCTGCAGGCAACCTCTCGTGACCAAACCTGGTAAAACAGTCTGTTCTGATATAGACCATAAGGTAGGAACTATTTCATAAAGGTGTGTGGGTGTGGGTGAGAGTGAATGAAACGCAGCATCGCTGCGAAGCAGGAGGGTGTCCCACTCTGCATTGGCTTACAGTACTTGCGAGAAAGGGACTGATCGGGTTAAACAAACACAGGGAATAGCCATGGGAGGTCGACAGAGTAAGGACGTAAATATGAAAACCCCCTTAGGATGTATCTTAAAGCAGTGGAAGGACTTGGGAGGGATTCCAGGGGGAAACATCAGTAAAAAGACACTTCTTAAATATTGTACACAGTGGTGGCCGTTGTATAAGTTAGATGACAATGAGAAATGGCCACCGGAGGGAACAACTAATTATAACACTATTTTACAACTGATGCTCTTCCTCCGCCGATTTAATAAATGGGACGAAGTGATGTATGCTGACATGTTCTTTACCCTAAGAAATAAACCGGAGTGGCAAAGAGAGTGCGGGATAAATGTAGCACCTCAGGACCCCCTGGTGCTAGCCCTGGAAAAGGATAAGAAAGGTTCAAAGCCTAAAGAACGTTGCTGTGATGCATGTAGCATTGGGCAACAATGTCTTAAATTAACAAGAAGGGATAGTGGAAAGGAGAGCGAAATAAGCCTGTGGGAATACCATCCATTCGCCCCAGGACGGGAAGGGCCTCTTCCCAGGCCAAAAGAGGAACAAGGGGATCCTAGCCCATTAAAGGAACTAGAATGATGGTGGAAATCGAAGTTTGGGCACAGCCCTCAGAAATTAGACAACAGTTGGGAGGAGGATAGCCCATTAAGATCGGGGATTGAAAAGAAAGAAAGCAGCCCGCAGGGACCAGATAGTACACAGGGGTCGGGGAGCTACAGGGATGCTGACAGCCCACCCAGACTAGAAGCTGAGAGGGAAGAAGGCAGTCCACATGGAACAGAGAGCCGAGGGGAGACACACAGCCTGCCCGAACTAAGCCCATGTGGGGATAGTAGCACACCTAGGAATGGAAGTTTAAGGAAATCAGGTTCCTGTAAAATAGAAACTAGCACACCAAGGACGGGAGACAAAAGTAACTCACTGGCAAAGTTGAAATATAGTGAGAAGAATGACAGTGAGACATGCGAAAGGGAGGCAGAGAACAGCTCACAGAAGCTGAATATAGTAATTCAGATAGAGGATAAGAGAGCAACGGAAGGAGGGAAACAACACCTGTTAGGATTAATGATGGGACAGAGTAACCCAGACATCAGGAAGAAGTTACAAAAGCTTGAGCATCCAGCAAACAAAAACCTAGAGACACTGCTGAACGAGGCATGGAAGGCATACAATAATAGAGAAGCAGAAGAGAAGAAAAAGGAAGACAGGAGGATAGCTCGAGTGGTGGCTGTAGCAGTGGCAGCTCAGAAGACAGGTTACCCAGAACCTGGAACTCGAGGAAGGGGTAGAGGCAACCCAATGGGAAGGGGAGGAAGACTCCAGCCCCACCCCACTAGGGTAGGGCCAAATCAATGTGCGCACTGCCTACAGATGGGGCACTGGAGGCGAGAATGTCCCCAACTGAGGGAAAGATTTATGGCCACTACCACCACCACACATCAGGATAGTGAATGACGGGGACCGGTGGACCGTACCCTAGCAGACCCACTGGTTAAAATGGAGCTAGGGGAAGGTAAAAAGGAATTGAGCTTTTTAATTGATACGGGAGCAACTTTTTCAGTTTTAAATCAGGAATTGGTACCTAAAAGTGATGAATTTGTACAAGTTGTGGGAGCAACAGGCCAACCAGAAAAGGCTTACTTTTTGAAACCCATTAAATACAAAATTGAGAAACAAATGGGAATTCATCAGTTCCTGTATTTACCAAATTCGCCAAAGCCCTTATTGGGAAGAGACCTATTGGAAAACCTGGGAGCCATAATAAAGTTCAATAAAGACAAATTGGAATTTCAAGTAAACGATGAACAACTGATTACAGCCCTAAGCCTAACAATCAGTTGTGTGGAACCCAAACCTGAGAACCACAACTTCAAGCGAATCCTTAGCAAGACTTATCCATTAGTATGGGCTACGGATATACCTGGAAAATCAAAACGAGCGACACCGATTGTTGTCGAACTTAAGGTCGGGGCAAGACCGGTGGTAAGAAAACAATACCCTCTGAGGATAGAAGACAGAAAGGGAATTGAGCCCATAATCAAAGGGTTTTTAGAACTGGGGTTATTGGTAGAATGTGAATCGGATTTTAATACACCGATCTTGCCAGTAAAGAAACCTAATGGAACGTATAGGCTCGTTCAGGATCTGAGGGCCGTAAACGAAATAACCAAGACATTACACCCGGTGGTTGCTAATCCATATACGCTTTTAACTAGGCTAAAGGATAGCCTGGCCTGGTTCACCGTATTAGATTTGAAAGACGCATTCTTCTGCCTTCCCTTAGCCCCCGAGAGTCAAAGGATTTTTGCCTTTGAGTGGGAATCAGTAGATAGGGGGAGAAAGACCCAACTTACCTGGACACGGTTGCCCCAAGGCTGGTCTAACTCGCCCACGATCTTTGGGAATCAGTTAGCCAAAGAATTAGAACAATGGGAAGGGCCGTCGGGAGATGGCGCCCTCCTGCAGTACGTAGACGACCTCCTAATAGCGACAGTGACGGAGGAAGAATGCATTGAATGGACTATTTCCTTGTTGAATTTCCTGGGTTTAAGTGGATATCGAGTCTCTCAACAGAAAGCACAACTGGTGCAAAAGGAAGTGGTGTACCTGGGATACGAAATCTCCAGAGGACAGCGATCCCTGGGAGCAGCCAGGAAAGAGGCCATCTGCCAGATGCCCAAACCAGAGATGGTGAGAGACCTGCGCGCCTTTCTGGGGATGACAGGTTGGTGTCGGCTATGGATCTACCAGTATGGGATACTCGCTAAACCACTGTATGATTTGCTGAAGGAAACCAAGAATGTCCTAGTTTGGACTCCCGAGGCGGAAGGGGCCTTCAAGAGGCTGAAGCGGGAGCTGATGAGAGCACCAGCCTTAGGTCTCCCAGATGTGTCAAAACCATTCTGGCTATTTTCCCATGAGCGGCAAGGGATGGCCCTAGGAGTCCTAGCACAGCAGTTGGGACCACACAAGAGAGCTGTGGCCTACTTCTCCAAGCGATTGGATAAAGTAAGTAAAGGATGGCCAGGCTGTCTGAGGGCAGTGGCCGCAGTGATAATTAACATAGAAGAGGCCAGGAAGCTCACGCTGGGCCAAAAGGTGACTGTGTTAGTATCCCACACTGTGTCAGCCGTGCTGGAACAGAAAGGCAACCATTGGTTGTCGCCTTCCAGATTCTTAAAGTACCAGGCCATCCTGGCTGAATCAGATGATGTAACCATTCAGATAATTAATATTGTGAACCCAGCTTCATTCTTAGAAAGAAGAGCCCCAGCAGAACCCATCGAACATGACTGCCTGGAAACAATTGAAGCCGTCTACTCCAGTCGCCCAGATCTCAAAGAAGAGCCGTTCGAAGACGCGGACAACTGGTTTTCAGATGGCAGCAGCTTCGTGAAGCAAGGAGTAAGAATGGCTGGCTATGCAGTCACCACTACAAAAAGGGTAATTGAGTCAAACCCCCTGCCTGCAGGGACTTCAGCTCAAAAGGCAGAGCTGATAGCTCTGACCCGAGCCCTGGAATTAGCAGAGAACATGCAAATTAATATATGGACAGACTCTAAATATGCCTTTTCTGTCGTACATGCTCATGGAGCCATCTGGAAAGAAAGAGGACTGTTGACTACACAAGGAAAAACAGTCAAACATGCAGAAGAGGTTCTGCGACTGCTGGAGGCGGTCCAACTCCCAACACAGGTGGCCATAATGCATTGCAAGGGGCATTTGAAAGGCAATACTATTCCAGAAATAGGGAACAGGAAGGCAGATACAGAAGCTAAATTGGCGGCTGCAAGAAATAGGGAAGCGGAAATAGCGGCCCTAATACCAGGGGAGCTGGATATCAATATCCAGCCAGATTACCAAGAATCAGATCATAGGTGGATTCAAAGGAATAAGGGCAAAATACTACAAAATGGTTGGGGTCAATTAGAAACAGGACAGTTAGTGATACCAGGAAACGTGATGTGGCAGTTTGTGAAGGCAGAACATGAGAAGGCCCATTGGGGCCTAGATTCGCTTTACCAATATTGGCAGATCAGAATAGCAGGACCAAAATTATTTACTACTATAAAACACGTTACGTCCCAGTGTGAACGGTGTCTGAAGAACAGCCCGAATACAGGAACCAAAGTACACCAAGGAGCCATAAACCGAGGTAAATTCCCAGGTGAGGTATGGCAAATTGATTTTTCTGAACTCCCAAGAAAAGGGGGGTTTCGGTACTTGTTGGTATTAACTGACACATTTTCTGGGTGGCCTGAAGCATTCCCCTGTAGGACAAATAAGGAAAGAGAGGTAACTAGAGTACTGTTGAATGAAATTATTCCACGGTTTGGGGTACCGAAGAGCATTTCTTCGGATAGAGGTACATATTTCTGTGCAAAATAGTGAGAGCAATAAGTAAAGCATTACAAATCAAATGGCAATTACACACGCCTTACCGTCCACAGGCCAGTGGGCAAGTGGAAAAGATGAATCATCTCATCAAACAGCAAATTGCCAAAATATGCCAGGAGACTAATTTACAGTGGTATCAAGCTTTGCCTATTGTTCTGCTGAGGCTGAGAGTGAAACCAAGATCAAAGGAAAGGTTAAGCCCATTCGAAATTTTGTATGGTAGACATTATGCTATGCAAGTAGTAAATGGGGACGCCATAGACCAAATCGGTAATCAATACATTTATGATTATGTAATTACGGTGGGGAAACAGTTTGATAAAAATGCTACTGTGATGATAGAGCACCAACCTAAACAACCTGACTGTAAATTGCCTCCGTTTAATCCCGGTGATTGGGTGTATGTTAAGAATCTTTTAGGAAAACCCCTACAAGAAAAGTGGGAGGGACCTTTCCAAGTGCTGCTGACTATCTTCACCGTGGTGCGGATCAAGGAGCGACCTACGTGGATCCATTATTCACGGGTCAAGAAAGCTCCGGAGAACAAACAAGAGGAAGAGAACAAACAAGAGGAGCAGACGTCATGATCCTGACTCCACCTCGAACCTTTGCAACTCTGATCATTGGACTCTCGATAAGTATAGCTCTTCCCCAAGACTCTTCCCCAATAGACCCATGGTCTCATGCACACCAGTGTATCCACTCGGAGTTGGGATTGAGAGGACCCCATTTTGAGGTTTATGCCTTACGTAACAATCAGCCATACGCGAGTGAGATATGGCATCAGTCCCCCATGGTAGCATACGAGGGAGACCAAATCCAAATTGGGTGTCGAGAGCTTGACCCAGTAGAAGAAAGGAAAACAAGGCGGCTAGTGCTAACAATTGAACCCTTGGAGCCAGCCTCTGAACATAACCTAATTACCTTTAGTCCAGTAAGAATGGGCAAGCCCACTGCCTGGACCCAGCAAAAGGGCCCAATTTCATGTCAGTGGAGTGACTTCAGAGAAGATCCACCTGGATCACAACCCCGAAACTCGGTGATTTATAGAGAAGATTCACTTGGGGAGCTACATCCTCAAAACATAACCTATAACCCTCACCCCCTTCTCTACCCTGCGGGAAAGATCGTAGCATCTAGTGGTCCTGAGGAAGGAAAAGCACAGTGTGAGATGGCGTTTAGATTGGATCAGTCGATGACGTTCACATGTGAAAGAGAGTTGAAAACGCTCGAACGGGGTTTCAACTTCCCTAGGCGTGTCGCTATGTATAAGGTAGAATTACCGAGAGACGTGATTTCATTGTACCCAGATTTAGACTTGCCCCAAGAAACCACTCGACCGGTGGAATGTAAAGCAGTACATAACCTAACCTTTATAGGGCCTCAGGTGATAAGAAAAATCTAGACCCCACTTATTCCCTGAAAAAGGTGCAAATGAACATTCACACCGATATTACTTATTTGCAAAAGGATTGCCGACCATTTATACAGCAAAGCCTTAAGGGATGGAATGCATGGCTAGCGACAAGGTCTCATCACAGAAGAACAAAAAGAGATCTAAGTGGGTGGATTGGCACCGGATTTGGCATAGTAAACACAATAGATCAAGAGGTATTAGTAAACAAATTAAGTACCGTCACGTCGAGCTTAGGAAAGCTTAAGGTGCCCCTCAGTTCATCCATGCTTACATTAGCTGAAACACAATCGCTAGTGGTGAAATTACTAACCATGGTAGCAAACCATACTGCAGAGGATTTTGTAAAACTAACTGACTACACAGGGGAACTTAGCAGAGACATTGCACTCGCTATCCAATGCTCTCAGACGCAACAATGGGTACAATCAGTAGCGGCAGGAATAATGAGAGAAGGAACGTCAGGTATATTACCTCAAGAAATAAGGGAAACAATATTAAAGGACAATCATACTACACAATTTGAGAGGGACCATCAGGCTTGGTGGCAATTAGTGAACTTCACTTATGAGCCTCAACAAGAACACATTGAAGCTTATGTCCTCACCATTAGTGCGGCTGAGGAAAGAGCTATCTTTCCCATCCTCACTCTAGGGACAATACACCAAGATGTCATTGTCAGGCCAATAGACCATAACGTCTGGGCCAGTTATGATTACACCAAAAATAGGTGGCAATCGGTTAGCACAGAAACATGTATCCCTAGAGGACAATTATGCTTAGATGCTGAAAATAGTGTATGTACCTTAGAAATGCTTCCGCATGATAGAACACAATCACAAGTTTACTATATAGGAAACGGGTGTGCTTGCGTAAGGACAGCTTGTGACAATGTCACTATAGATAACTGCCAAGAAGAGACTAACAATACTAACTTTTGTGTATGCAACTTTACCAAGATCGTAGGTTGTGATTTTCATTACACTGTCCCAATAACTACCCAACAGCTAATTAACGCAAATTTCAACCTATATCAAGAGATACCGAAATTACAAATAGGGATGGACGTCAAGATTCTCAAAGCAATGCTTGCACACCCTGAAGTAAAGAAATTGGTGCAAAAGGTGAATCAAACAACTATTCTGTCCTGACCGAAGTAGAACAAGTAGGCCAGCATCACTGGTGGGACATCTTTACAGGATATTCCCCAACAGCTACACAGGTCTTCCATTACCTGGTGCACCCAATGCTAGTAGTAATTGTTTGTGTTACAAACATTTGTTTGTGGTGGAGACTAAGGAGCATAATGAAAAGGACCCAAATGATTTGGGCAATGGTACGAGCCTATCAGCGTCCTGTGGGACCAGAACTTGACGAAAGAATTCGTAAGTTACAAGAAAAGGGGGGAAATAAAGCCCTAAAGCAGATAGCCTTCCAGAAGTAATGGGTTAAAACATGGAATGTGAGGCATGTAAAGCAGGGCCTAGCACTAGAACACACGGAGAAAGCACAGCACTAGGAAAACAGAGCAATAAATTAGATAAGAGGTAGAGCATCATGACAGGGGAAGAGATAAGTATAGGAGAAACTAATGGGCTAAGCAGGTGTAGAGCCAGCAATGTCGAAATGACCCTAAGGGTTTTGCCAAGCCACGGGATCTAAGCCAAGTACACCGGGAATTGACCAGATTAGGAAAGGAGTTCAAAAGTTTAAAGAGGAAGACTCATCGGAAAGACCCCGTCTATGATGAAGGCAACAGGAACGACCACCTGAAAATCCCCCAAAAGAGATGTCTCCACCTACGCTCCGCCCACGCTCCGCCTACACCACGCCCCATATGAATATGCATGATTATGTATCTGATCTGATGTAATCCTATACCCAAAAATGTATATAAGCCTTGCTTTTGCTATGTGAACTCAGAAATCCATTTTGTGATTTCTCCGACGCGTCACTAATAAAAATACCTCCTGCTTAATTGACTTAAGCTGAGTCTGATTAGGCAGTCACTCTGCCTGTTTGGGGCAAAATTCGGCATCAAAGTGAAGCAGGTGCTTCAAAGACTGTGTATGATTTAAGTGATCCTGTGTTAACCACGTCTTCTGTCAATGAGCCTTACAGGTTGCAGCTGACTGAGTCACTCCATCTGGAAGACACTGATTGGCATTTTGTGTCTGTAAATCCTGAACAGAAAGGTACTTGGAACCGGATTCATTGTAAGTACATCGTCATTGGGGACACCAAACACACACCACAAGAGATCGAAATTGCTCCAGGAATGACAACATCAGATCCTGAGCAATTCGTTCTCGGCCTGCACTGTTTCCACCCACCCCTGTTTCTTCCCAAGGGACAAACTGTTGCACAAGCTATCCCTGTGCCATCTTTACCTGAAAATATCAAAAAACAAGGGCCCACAGTCGCCCGAGTCCAAGTTATTGGGAAAGACAAACCCAAATTATGTTGTAATGTCAGTGGGGGTGGGGAGTCAAAACGCATTGAGATGCTTGTAGACACAGGTGCAGACTGCACAGTGATTCCCGTACAAGACTGGCCAGCACATTGGCCTTTGCAAAATGTTGCCGGTCACCTTCAAGGTGTAGGAGGTCTGCAATTGGCAAGACAATCCAAAAGCATTATTCAATTTGAGGGACCAAATGGACAATTGGCAAATATCCGTCCGTTTGTGTTGGATTATTCAGAACCTTTGTTAGGGAGAGATTTGATGGCCCAGTGGGGTGTCACAAATGATATTCCAGACTTTCCACAGCATATTTGTACAGCAGTCATTGAACAACAGTGCCCCACCCAAAAACTGAAGTGGATAACAGACAAACCAGTTCAGGTGAAACAGTGGCCGCTCAGTAAACAAAAAATAAAGGTGCTTGAGGAGCTAGTGGAAGAGCAACTAAAAAAGGGCCACATTGTGGAGACCATGTCCCCATGGAACTCTCCAGTGTTTGTCATCCAAAAAGCTGACAAAAAGAGATGGCGGCTCCTCTGTGACCTCCGACAAATTAATAATGTAATTGAAGATATGGTTTCTCCCCAACCTGGTATGCCATCCCCAACAATGCTTCCCCAAGATTGGAAATTAGCTGTTATTGATATTAAGGATTGTTTTTTCCAAATCCCCTTGCACCCTGACGATGCACCGCGTTTTGCATTCTCAGTTCCTTCTATTAATATGGAATCCCCTATGAAAAGGTACCATTGGACCGTTCTTCCTCAGGGATTAAAGGTATCTCCAGCTATCTGCCAGTGGTATGTGTCTTCCGTGCTTTCCCCAGTACGTGCAGCCGCAGAGAAGGCCATTATCTATCATTATATGGATGATATCCTTGTGTGTGCCCCCAATGATGATTTACTCACACATGCGCTTGACCTAACGATCGATGCATTGATTGTTGCAGGGTTCGAGCTCCAGGAAAAGAAAATTCAAAAGATGCCACTTTGGAAGTATTTGGGCTTAGAAATTGGAAATAGGACCATTGTTCCTCAAAAATTAGAAATCAATCCAAAGATCAAGACCCTTGCGGATGTCCACAGGTTGTGTGGGTCTTTGAATTGGGTAAGACCATGGCTCGGTCTGACTAATGAAGACCATGCCCCTCTTTTCAATTTATTGAAAGGGGGAGAGGACCCAGGTGCTCCTAGGTCTGTTACCCCAGAGGCACGGAAAGCTCTAGAAAAGGTTCAGATTGCAATGTCCACAAGACAGGCCAACCGATGCCGGCCTGACCTGCCATTCAAATTTATCATCCTAGGTAAGTTGTCACACCTCCATGGAATTATTTTCCAGTGGGAGGAAAAACAAGCACCTAAGGCAAAGAACACACCAGAAAAGGACCGGGACCAGAGGGACCCTCTCTTGATCATAGAATGGGTTTTCCTCAGTCACAAAAGGTCCAAGAGACTGACAAAGCCTCAGGAGCTGGTAGCAGAACTGATCCGGAAAGCAAGGACCCGGATCAGGGAGTTAGCAGGATGTGATTTTAAGTGCATTCACATTCCAGTTGAGTTAAAATCAGGTCAAAATACTATGAAAATACTGGAACAGTTGTTTCAAGAAAATGAAGTGTTGCAGTTTGCTCTGGATTCCTACTCAGGACAAATTTCGGTAGCGCAGCCCGCTCACAAATTGTTCGAACAAGATGTTCAATTTACCTTAAAACTGAGAAGTGCTCTAAGTAGGAGACCTTTAAAAAGGGCTCTAACTATCTTCACAGATGCATCTGGGAGGTCCCACAAGTCTGTTATGACTTGGAAGGATCCTCAAACCCAGCAGTGGGAGACAGACATTGCTGAGGTGGAAGGTTCACCTCAGGTTGCTGAATTGGCTGCGGTTGTTAGGGCCTTTGAAAGGTTCTCAGAACCATTTAATCTGGTTACAGACTCTGCATACGTGGCAGGAGTAGTATCCAGGGCAGATCAAGCAATACTGCAAGATGTGTCTAACATCGCACTTTTCGAATTGCTCTCAAAACTGGTGAAGTTAGTCACTCACCGAGAGCAACCATTTTATGTGATGCATGTCAGGTCACACACTGACTTGCCAGGGTTTATCGCTGAAGGCAACAGAAGGGCAGATGCCCTTGCTGCACCTGCAGTGATGGCCACTCTCCCAAATGTTTTTGAACAGGCAAAAATCAGCCACCAGCTTTTCCACCAAAATGCACCTGGCCTGGTTCGTCAGTTTAACATCACTCGAGAACAGGCCAAAGCGATTGTGGCCACATGCCCAAATTGCCAACAACAGGCACTCCCTACAGTAAGTACGGGAGCAAACCCAAGGGGACTGAACAGTTGTGAACTGTGGCAAACAGATGTAACACACATACAGTCTTTTGGACGACAGAAATATGTTCATGTTAGTGTAGATACCTTTTCTGGAGCGGTCTATGCTTCTGCCCACACAGGAGAATCATCTATTGATGCTATTAAGCACCTCTTACAGGCTTTTTCTTTCATGGGCATCCCCAAGGAGCTGAAAACTGATAATGGGGCTGCTTACAAATCCAAGGAATTCGGGAGCTTCCTGCAGCAATGGGGAGTAGAGCACAAAACTGGCATCCCCTACTCCCGTACAGGTCAAGCCATTGTAGAAAGAACTCACCGTGATATTAAAAGGGTCCTGGACCAGCAACAACAGGTTCTGAAGGTAGAACCTCCCCACATCCGGTTATCCAGGGCGCTATTCACAATCAATTTTCTGAATTGTTCTTATGACAGCCTGAACCCACCCATCCTACGCCACTTTGGGGGGAGCAATCATAGGTTAATTAAAGAAAAACCTCCAGTTTTAGTAAAGGACCCTGAGACTTGGAAAATGGTGGGACCCTACAAATTGGTTACTTGGGGACGTGGATACGCCTGTGTGTCCACCCCCTCTGGTTTAAGGTGGGTTCCTTCCAAATGGGTAAAGCCCTATGTTCCCAAGGTCTCAGAGAAATCTACAGAAGCACCCCAGGTTGCTCATGCTGCCTGGAGAAGAAAACGTCGCATGTGTTCTCTGGAGGAAATTCCATTTAAGCCTCCTATCTGGAATAGTTTATAATATATGTTTGTTTCAAGTTTTTGTACCAGTTTAGATCCCACTGTTCGTGTGTAGCCTCGAGACGCCATGAGACCGAGCCTGCTTCTCATCCTACTCGTGATCATCCCACCTGCGATCTCCTACATAGTACCGCAGCCCAAACCACATATGGACTACCTTGACAAAGGCTCTCAGACATCAACAGAGAAACTGACAACTGGCTGAATGGACTGTTCAAAGGCTGGGGACTCTCGGGCTGTTTGGGATCTATTCTGAAAACTGTGTTTTTAGTGCTGTTTATTTTAGTTATAAATATTGTAGTTGTTAGCATTGTTTTTGGACTAATCAAACGCATGGTTCTCAAGTTAATTTCAAGCTCATCTCCCCCTCCTAAGGTCCACCATTTGGAAGCCCTCAGTGCTCCAATGGATGATCTAGAAGCTTCAGTGGAAAACACTGACCCTCCTGTAGAGGAAGAACTGATTTACCAACCATGGTTTGGCAATCATTCTGCACCACAAACACAGTCCTCTTCTTTTTAAACAAAACTAGGGGGAGATGTTGTGGTGTGCTGTATTGTCCCATTTTGGCCTTCCAGGTCACTTTCCCAGGTGTGCCTATATGTCTCTCCCTTCCCCCTTGCCCCCATGCTGAGTGAGTCCTGTCAATCAGGCTTAGCATTCCAGCAAGGCGTCGTGTGGTTGGTCAAGTTCAAAGGATGCCCCTATGCCCAGAGGTCATTGGCCTGTCTGGGTGTCATCTTCCCCTGAGACCCTGCCCCTCCCACCTGGTTGGTGGCTCACCTGTACCTCCCCTCCCCCTGTCCCTGAGCTTAAAAAGGTCATCAGACCATGCGGTCCGCATTCTGTTGGAGCAGTTCCTCACGTTCAGACCTCTGTAACCATGGAATAAACCTCTGGACATTAAACCCTCCAGCAGAATCCATCTCCTTTTTCTCTTCACCATCGCCTGAAGCTATCCCTCCTGAGGTAACGGGGTCCCTTACAAGCCTGGACTTGTTCAGTGCCCAGCTGCAACCACCAGCAAGCCAAGGTATCTCTGGGGTGACACACCGCAGTTGCTGCCTTTAGCCCAGCAGCGAGGGTCAGACTGGCCCAGGCACAATCTAACTGGTAATATTGGGAGCTACTTTTTTCCAATATGTACCCCTGAACAAATACTCTTCTTTCCCCCTGAAGACCTTTGTTTCACTTGTGAAATTCATTCCCTCTTCCCACAAAGAAAAAATTGTATAAGTGGGGGTCCAGATGAACTGCGCCTCCAAGAGCTCCCCAGGCATGGCCTGGTGAATTTCGTCGGCTGGACCCCAAAGGATAAAGCAGCACCACAATTGGTAGCTATAACCCATCCCCCCCTTTTTCCTCCCTCTTTTCCATATATCCTTTTTTCCCCGGTTCCCCTCACCAATGCATTCCTGTTCTGGTTATTTCAATAAAATTGCATTTGTTAATTGTTGCTGCAAATCCCTTGTGCCTTTGTTGGTTCTTTGCATCTTGAGATGACCCCTACGAACCATCAGGTTCTCCGTTCACTAGGACGGATCGTGACACGGCTCCAAGGAGTCCCCCCTGCCACTCTCCAGGCTCTTGAGGCTCCCGCCAATGGCAGCGCTTCCCCCTCTCTGGGCTCCCCACTTCGGGCTCCTGGGGGACACAGGGCTCTGCTCCTCCGGGCTGCCTCTGCCGGCAGCCGCCACCGGCACCCCCCGATGTCCCCCCGAGGGGCCTTTTCCGCTCAGCCTTGGACTGTTTCATTCTCCAAAGATCCCCCAAAATAACCCAACCGACCGACCCCCCCGGGATATCCGGGCCAGGATCCCCCTCCCGGCTCACCTGCGCGATGTGGGGGGCGATGATCCCATGGGGGGGGCTGCCAATTCAGGCAGGGCTCGAGTGCGGCTCCGTCTGCTCAGCCTTGATCCACCTTTGTCCCTCCTCTTCCTCCCGCTCCTCCTCTGTCTTATCCCCACCTCCTTCTCCTCCTCCATCCCTCCTTCGTCTCCTTCTTCCCCCTCACCCCGCCTCCTTCCCTCCTCTTTCTCGTCCCGCTCGTCCTCTTCCATCTCCGCTGCTCCTCCTCCTCCTCCTCATTCCTATCCCCACCTCCTTCTTCTCTTCCATCCCGCCCCTTCCATCCCTTCTCCTCCTCCTCCTCCCCCTTCATTCGTGCCCTTCCCTCCCTCCTCCTCCCCCTTCATCCCTGCCCTTCCCTTCCTCCCCCTCCCCCTCCATCCCTGCCCTTCACTCCCTCCTCCTCCTCCCCCAGCAGCAGCCACACCCTCGGTGCCCCGTTCCCGCAGCCCTCGCAGCCCGTGGAAGGAGTGGGAATGGAGCCGGGACAGGTCGGGATGGGCAGCGCGGGGCTCTCGGCTGCTCCCAGCGGCTGCGGGCAGGGGGAACCCGGCCCGGGCCAAAGGAGAGGCAAACTGGGCAAACTGGGGGCTGCACATCCAAACTGGGCCTTGCTGGGGACCCTGCCTGGCCACTGCCAGTCCTTGGGGCTCCTCTCGGCGCATCCGCCAGGGGAGAACACACAAAGGGCTGGGGGATCCCAGCAGTGGCAGCACTGGGACTGGTTTCTACTGGGAGTGACTGGGACACTGAAGGTGACTGGAATCATACTGGGATTGACTGGGAGTGGCTGTGAGCAACTGGAATTGTGCTGAAAGCAACTGGGGGGAAGTGGGAGTGACTAGGAGCATGCTGGGGCTGACTGGGATATACTGGGAGAGAGTTGCAGTCACAAGGATCATACTGGAGGCTCGTGGGGTTATGCTGGCATTGACAGGGAGCAACTGGGATCACACTGGGGGCCACTGGCATCAGACCGGGAGTGACTGGAGTTAGACCGCAAGTGACTGGGATGATACTGGGAGTGACTGGGATCATACTGGGACTGACTGGGATCATACTGGGAGTAGCTACTGTCGGACTGGGACTGTAGGGGGTGTGATTGGTCCCTGTCTGGGGGTGCTGGGACCTGCAAGGCGCATGCTGGGAGCCGACTGCGCAGCCACTGGGAGGAACTGGGAGCAACTGGGAATGGCAGGATGCAGCTGCAACAGCGGCAGCTCCCCGGTGGCCCCGTGCCGGTGCCGCTCGTGGTGCCGGCTCTGGCTGTGCCGAGATCCCGCTGGAAGGGGACCCCAGCCAAGGACCCCACGGACACCAACTGGGGGAACCCCAGGCCGGACAGCGCCACGGGCAGGGAACGCAGGGACAGGAGAACTGGGGAGACACCGAGATTTGGGGACTGGGAGGGCACGGGGGAACCAAAGGGAGAACAAAAGGGAGAACAAAAGGGAGAGCAGGGAACGGGATTTGGGGGTTCCAGGACTGAGAAAAGGGGAGGCTGCAGTGGGCTTAGGGCTGGGCTAAGGGGGTTCCTGCATCCAGGAACGGGAGCTCCAAGGGACCCCGGTGTTCCCCATTCCCAGCAAAAGGTGGGAAAAGCCAGGATGGCTGGGAATAGGGGTCCCGGGTATCCTCGGTGTGGAGGAGGGGCTGGGGAATGGGAAAGGCAGGAATAGGGGTCCAGGGGGTCTCTGGGGGAAGGAAAAGGGGGCTCTGGGGGCTGGGAGAGGTGGGATGGCCGGGAAGGGGGTGCGGGGTGGATCCCATACATGGGAATGAGGGTTCGGGGGTTGTTCGTGCCGGATAAGGGGGTGCAGGGTGGATCTCCTGCCCGGGAATGGGGGTGCGGGGGGATCCCGGCGCCCAGGAATGGGGTTTCAGGGCCCCCCCGGTGATCCAGGATGGGCGATCAGAGAGTCCCGGTGCCGGGGGTCCCCCTCACCTCTCGCCGCCCCCCGGGACCCCAGAAGCGCCCCCAGCCCCAGCGCTGGAGCCATTGCGCTGCTCCTCTTCACTCCCAGTGTGATCCCAGTACGGTCCCAGTAGAACTCAGTCACCCGGGAGCTGCTCCCAGGATGATCCCAATACAGCCCAGTCACTCCCACTGCTGCCATCCCCCCCACCCCTCGCTCCGTTCCGACCTGTCCCGGCTCCATCCCCGCTCCTCCCGCCGGCTGCGAGGGCTCCGGGACCGGGGGAAGAAGAGGAGGAGGAGGGAGAGAGGAAGAGGCGGAGCGGCAACAGGAAGCAGCGAGAGCAGAGCGCGGCCGGAATCGGGCGGCTCCGGCGCTGCCTGAACTCCGGACCCCGGGAGCATCGCCCCCCATCCCGCAGGTGCCCGGGGAAGTTCCCCCCTGTCCCAGCTGCTGGGGGTCACACTTGGACTGGGGGTGCCCTGTCCACTCGTTGCCCGCCCTCCCCAGGCTGCTGGGAGACCCAGTTGGCTCCCAGCATGGGCCTGGTAGCTCCCAGTAACCCCCAGTCAGGGTCCAATCACACCCACTCTAATCCCAGTATGATTGTAGCCACTCCCAGTATGATCCCAGTCACTGCCAGTCTGATACCAGTGCCCCCAGTGTGATCCCAGTTGCCCCCTGTCAATGCCAGCATGACCCCAGGAGCCTCCAGTGTGATCCCAGTGACTCTCTGTCTCTCCCAGTATATCCCAGTCACCCCCCGCATGCTCCCAGTCACTCCCACTTTCTACCAGTTGCTTTCAGCACAATTCCAGTTGCTCACAGCCACTCCCAGTCAATCCCAGCATGATTCCAGTCTCTGTCAGTGTGATCCCAGTCTAACCCAGCATGGACCCTGCTGCTCTCACTGTGATTCAAGTTTGATCCCATTTGCCCCCAACAGAGTTCCAGTTGCTCCCAGTTCCTCCCATTATGATCCCAGTTAACCTGAGATTAGTCCCAGTCCCTCCCAACAGGGTCTCAGTCATGCCCAGTTGCCCCAAGCATTGTCCGAGTTGTCCCCGGCAAGATCCCAGCTGTTCCCAGTGTGGTTCCAGTCGCCCCAGTATGGTTACAGGCATTCCCAGTACATCCCAGTTACCCCAGTAAGGTTCTAGTTACCTCAGAATGATGCCAGTCTTTCCCAGTAACTCCCAGTTGACCCAGTTATAGTCTCAGTCTTCTCAGCATGGTTCCAGAACCTTCCAGCCGATTAAAGTTTCTCCCAATATATGCCCATTTTCCTCCCAACATGGGCCCAGTAGCTCCCAGTAACCCCCAGTCAGGTTCCATTCATGCCCAGTATAATCCCAGTATGAGTGTAGCCACTCCAGTATGATTCCAGTCACCTGCAGTCTAATCCCAGTTGCTCCCAGTCACTCCTAGTCACTCCCAGTCTGATGCCAGTGCCCCTAGTGTCATCTCAGTTGCTCCCAGCATGGGCCTAGCTGTTCCCAGTGTGCTTCCATCACTCCCCTGTCGTTACAAACACTCCCAGTATGGTCCCAGTTGAAACCAGTTGCCTCTGCTCTAGTCCCAGTCACTTCCCAGATGATCCCAGTCCCTCCCAGCATGGTCCCACTCACTCTGAGTCGCCCCCAATGTGGTCCCAGCTTTCCCCAGCATGGTCCCAGCTGTTCCCAGTATAATTCCAGTCCCCCCAGTATGGTTCCAGACACTCCCAATATATCCCAGTTGCCCCCACATGTCTGTAGTCATTTCCAGACACTGCCAATGGCCCCAGTAAGGTGCCAGTTCTCCCAGTATGATCCCCCTGTCATGCCCAGTATATCCCAGTTGCCTCCAGCATGCATCCAGTCCTTCCCAGTTCCTTCAGTTTGCTTGCAGCATCATCCCAGTTTCTCTCAGTTGCTGCCAGTAGCCCAAAATGTGATCTCAGTCACTCACTTTGACCGCAGTATGATCCCAGTAAGCTCCAGTTTGATCCCAGTCACATGGCAGCCCTCCCAGTGTGGTCCCAGTTGCTTCCAATTTCTCCCAGTATGGTCCCAGCTGCCCCCAGCATGGTTCCAGTTGCTTCCTAGATCAACCCAGTCAGTCCCAGTATGATGCCATTTGCTCCCAGTGCGCTCCCAGTTGCTCCCAATGGGGCTCAGTATGGGGGACCATGTGCAGGGTGTGTTCCCAGTCACTCTCAGATACTCCCAGTATTAGTCCAGTCCCTCCCAGTATGATCCAAAGATGAGCCCAGTGTGCTCCCAGTCCCTGCCAGTATGAACCAGTTGTGCTCCACATGGTTCCAGTTGCTCTCTTTCACCCTCACTTTTGTTACAGTCACTCCCAGTATGTCCTAGTGTAGCCCAGTTACCTCCAGCATGTTCCCAGTCACTGCCAGTTGGGTTTTTGAGGGGATGTTTGGAGAATGAAGCAGTCCAAGGCTGAGCAGAAAAGGTCCCTCGGGGGGGACATAGGGGGTGCCGGTGGCGGCTGCCGGCAGAGGCAGCCTGGAGGAGCAGAGCCCTGTGTCCCCCAGGAGCCCAATGTGGGGAGCCCAGAGAGGGGGGAGCGCCGTCATTGGTGGGAACCTCAAGAGCCTGGAGAGGGGCAGGGGGGACTCCGTGGAGCCGCTGCAGCCCCGAGCAGAGAATGAGGGGAGAAGGGAGCCCGGGAGCCCAAAGAGTCCTGGCATCCCGAAATGGGGAGAGCCAATAGGGGAGAGCTTTTGGGATTGCTGGGACTGCCAGCAGCCTGGGCTGGGCAGGCACCGAGGAGAAGGGGGACCCACAATCCAAGCGTGACCCCAGCAACTGGGACAGGGGGGAACCTCCGAATACCAAAGGGGAGGGGAACTCCTGGGAGGCTTTTTCAGGACTGAATCTTGGTGTTTGGGAGGTTTATCTGAAGCCCAGGTGTCCTGTGAGTTGTAGAGATGGACATGGGCAGAGGGATCTTCAAACTCACCGTGTGTTGGGGAAGATGAAACAGGAAAGCCTTATAAATATGATTGTCAGGCAAAAGATTTTGATAATATGGAAAGTCTTAGCAAGATTGAGATGAAAGCAAGCTTTTAGATACCTTAGTTAGTGAACAATTGGAAAACAATGGTGTGGCCCGACTGAAGGTAATCCCCTTTTGATGAAACAATTCCCTCCACCTGCAGACAGACCCAGGGGTCAGAGCAGACCCTACAAGCTCAGCGGGAGGAGTCCAAAGAGAAGAATTTATGGTTTGAAATGTAACACAGTATGGTGATGTAATGACTTTTATAGGCTGTATGTAAACGCTATAGGATTTATATCTTGCCCTAGATTGGTTAGTGAGAAATAGAATATTCAACAGAGAAGAAGATTCATTGTGTTGTAATAGGAACCTTACTCTCTTACGCTCCTACCCTCTTACTCTAGGCTTTCCCATTACCAACCCCAGGGAAGGCTGCAAGGAAGAGGAAGATGCCCCGGGACACTAAGGCAGGTGAGGAGGAAGTCAATGCCCCTTTTCCCTCTGTGCTGCTCCATCTCCCAGCCCAGTACGGCCCTGGCTGCAGCACAGCCCTGGGGGGATCTCCTTGCCCTTGCCTGTGGCACAGAGGCAAATCCCATCCTGTCCTTGTCCTTCCTCCCCCAGAGCAGGAGCTGAGCATGGAGAGCAGGGAGGACAAATGCCCGCGGCAGAACCTGGTGGCAGAGGCCGTTTTGAGCGGCTCCATGGCGCAGGAAGGCAACGGGGAGGAAAAGCCCTGGAGCTGCCGCACGAGGAGGGGCTGCAAACGCAGCTGGCGGGGATCTGAGGGGGAAAGAGCCAGCCTGGGCCGGGAAGGCGGCCGGAGATGGAGCCAGAGTTCGGAGCTGGTACTCCATGAGCAGCTCCATGATGGGGAGAAGCCCGACAGGTGGTTGGAGTGTGTGAAGAGCTTCAGCTGCACCTCAAGCCTGATCCTGCACCAGCTGATCCACTCTGGTGAATGGCCCTATGAGTGTGGAGAGTGTGGGCTGAGCTTCAGATGGCGCTCTCACCTGATCAGCCACCAGGTGATCCACACCGGGGAGAAGCCCTACGAGTGTGGGCAATGTGGGAAGAGCTTCAGCAGGAGCTCCAGCCTCATCGAGCACCAGAGGACCCACACTGGAGAGAGGCCGTACGAGTGTGCGGAGTGTGGAAGGAGGTTCAGCCACTATTCTGCCCTGATTGTGCACCTGAAGATCCACACTGGGGAGAGGCCCTACGAGGGTTCCAAGTGGGGGAAGAATTTTAAGACCAGCTCCTATCTCCTCCTGCACTATCGGATTCACATGGACGAGAGGCCCTTCCAATGCCCTGAGGGTGGGAAGGGATTCAGGGACAACTCCACCCTGATCCAGCATCAACGCATCCACACCACGGAGAGACCCCATGAGTGTAAGGAGTGTGGGAAGAGCTTCAAAAGGAGCTCCTACCTGATCAGCCACCAGATGATCCACAATGGGGAGAGGCCCTACGAGTGTTCCGAGTGTGGGAAGAGCTTCAGCTGCAGCTCCAGCCTGAGTGTTCCGAGTGTGGGAAGGGCTTTACAAGCAGCTCCCATCGCCTCCTGCACTATCGGATTCACACAGAGGAGAGGCCCTTCTGCTGCGCCGACTGTGGAAAGGGATTCATGCAGAACTCCCACCTCATCATCCATCAGCGCATCCACACTGGGGAGAGGCCCTATGAGTGTCCCCAGTGTGGGAAGAGCTTCACCAGCAGCTCTAACTTGACCCGACACCAACGGAGGCACCGGTAAGGGAAGCCCTGTGAGTGCCCCGAGTGCAGGAAGAGCTTCGTGTGCTGCTCCAGCTCCATCCCCCACTGGAGGAGGCACTTTGGGCACTGCCCTGGTCACTCACATTCCCTGTGATCCATGTTGGCAACACACTCGGCTGCTTCTCCTTTTCGTTTGGCCTTAATTTTTTTCTCTTCTCCCTCTCTGCAGTCCAAAAGCTGAGAGGGATGGATCTGTCACCTCAAAACCACTCCAATCCCAGTGAAAACTGCTCGATCTTACCCGGAAAGGATTCAGGCCCACATCAAAACGGTTTTTTCCCACCTCAAACAAACTCTACCTCTTTACAAATTCACTTGATTCCACAGCTACTGTCATGGCTTAGATGGAGTTGGGAAGAGATTGGGAGATGTGGAATCTCAATTTCAAATGCTGGGATCTCAATTTCAAGTACTAGGGACTGGGTGTGTGGGATGTATTTATAGCAAATAAAACTCCCAGACTTACTTCTTTCTCTCTGCTTTCTCTCCCGTCATGTTCAGTCCGTTGCAGTTCTGTTTGCAGAGTGCCGCTCCCGGAGTGTCCCCTCACAGTTGCCGTCCTTGGCGAGAGCCCGCCCCTTTCCCCGCACGATTCCCGCCCTTTCCCTGCCCCCTTTCCCCTCACGGTTCCGCCCTTTCCCCGCCCCCTTTCCCCTCAGGGTTCCAGTGGGTTATGGGGGAGGAGGAGGGGCAGGAGGGATGGAAGAGGTGGGATGAAGGCGGAGAGAGAGCAGCGATGGAAGGAGGAGAAGGAGGTGGGGTTAGGGAGGAGGAGGAGGAAAAGGGATGGAAGGGGCAGGATGGAAGAGGAGAAGGAGGTGGGGATAACATAGAGGAACGGGAGGGGGGATGGAAGAGGAGGAGCGGGAGGAAGAGGAGGAACAAGGGCGGATCAAGGCTGAGCTGAAGGCGCAGAGCGGTTTCGAGCCCGGCCTGAATTCGCAGCCCCCACCTGCGGGATCATCGCCCGCCCCCCATCGTGCAGGTGATCAGGGAGAGGGAGGCCGGCCCAGATATCATTGGGGGTCCCTGGGTTGGGTTTCTGGGGGGACGACTGGAGAATGAACAAGTCCAAGGCTGAGCGGAAAAGGCCCCTCGGGGGCACATCGGGCGCTGCCGGTACCGTCCTGGCGGGGACGCCCTGGGGAGATCTCCTTGCCCTTGCCTGTGGCACAGAGGCAAATCCCATCCTGTCCTCGTCCTTCCTCCCCCAGAGCAGGAGCTGAGCATGGAGAGCAGGGAGGACAAATGCCCGCGGCAGAAGCTGGTGGCAGAGGCCGTTTTGAGCGGCTCCACGGCACAGGAAGCCAACGGGGAGGAAAAGCCCCGGAGATGCCGCACGAGGAGGGGCTGCAAACGCAGCTGGTGGGGATCTGAGGGGGAAAGAGCCAGGCTGGGCCGAGAAGGCGGCCGGAGATGGAGCCAGAGTTCGGAGCTGGTGCTCCATGAGAAGCTCCGTGATGGGAAGAAGCCCCACACGTGTGGGGAATGTGGGAAGAGCTTCAGATGGAACTCCAACCTGATCCTGCACCACAGGACCCACACTGGAGAGAAGCCCTATGCGTGTGGAGAGTGTGGGAAGAGCTTCAGGAGGAGCTCCAGCCTGATCAGGCACCAGAGAACCCACAATGGGGAAAAGCCCTATGAGTGTGGGGAGTGTGGGAAGAGCTTCAGGTGGAGCTCTAGCCTGATCCTGCACCAGAGGACCCACACGGGTGAGAAGCCTTTACGAGTGTGGGGAATGTGGAAGAGCTTCAGCGAGAGCTCCAGCCTTTTGAAGCACCAGAGGATCCACACTGGGGAACGGCCCTACGAGTGTGGGAAGTGTGGGAAGAGCTTCAGCTGCAGCTCTTACCTGATCAGGCACCAGATAATCCACACTAGGGAATGGCCCTACAAATGTGGGGAGTGTGGGAAGGGTTTTATTCAGAGCTCCCACCTGATCAGCCACCAGAGGATCCACAGTGGAGAACGGCCCTACGAGTGTGGGGAGTGTAGGAAGAGCTTCAGCTGCAGGTCTGACCTGACCAAGCACCAGAGGATCCACACTGGGAAACGGCCCTATGACTGTGGGGAGTGCGGACAGAGCTTCAGGTGGAGGTCTGACCTGATCAGCCACCAGAGAATTCATACTGGGGAGAGGCCCTACGAGTGTGGGGACTGTGGGAAGAGCTTCAGAGAGAGGTCCAGCCTGACCAAGCACCAGAGGATCCACACTGGGGAGAGGCCCCATGAATGTGGGGAGTGTGGGAAGAGCTTCAACTTGAGCTCCAGCCTGATCAAGCACCAGAGGATCCACACTGGGGAAAGGCCTTTCAAGTGTTCCATGTGCGGGAAGAGCTTCAGCCAGAGCTCCCACCTGATCACGCACCAGATGACCCACACTGGGGAGAGGCCCTACAAGTGTTCCAAGTGTGGGAAGAGGTTTCAGTCCAGCTCCCACCTCCTCCGCCACTATCAGATTCACACAGAGGAAAGGCCCTTCCAATGCCCTGAGTGTGGGAAGGGATTCAAGCGCAACTCCACCCTCATCACTCACCAGCGCACCCACACTGGGGAGAGGCTCTACGAGTGTGATAAATGCAGGAAGAGGTTTCTGACCAGCTCCAGTCTCGTCCTGCACTCTCAGATTCACACAGAGGAGAGGCCCTTCTGCTGCCCTGACTGTGGAAAGGGATTCCAGCGCAACTGCAACCTCGTCAAGCACCGGCGCATCCACACTGGGTAGAGGCCCTATGAGTGTCCCCAGTGTGGGAAGAGCTTCTCCAGCAGCTCTCACTTGACCCAACACCAACGGAGGCACCGGTAAGGGAAGTCCTGTGAGTGCCCCGAGTACAGGAAGAGCTTTGTGCGCTGCTGCACCTCACGGGTAGCCCCAGTGTAGGACTGGCTGTACAGGATGCATTTGCAGCAAATAAAACTTAGACTTACTGATTTCTCTCCCGTTCATGATCAGTCCGTTGCAGTTCTGGTTGCAGAGTACCGCCTCCCAGAGTGTCCCCTCACAGTTGCCGCCCTTGGCCTGAGCCCGCCCCTTTCTCCTCATGGTTCCGCTCTTTCCCTGCCCCCTTTTCTCTCGACGGTTCCGCTCTTTCCCTGCGCCCGTTTCCCCTCACGGTTCCACCCTTTCCCTGCCCCTTTCCCCTCACGGCTCCGGCCTTTCCCTGCCCCATTTCCCCTCAGGGTTCCGCCCCTTCCTCGCCCCCTTTCCCCTCACGGCTTGGCCTTCGGCGGCAGCACAAGAGGAGAGGGAGAATCTTGTGGCCCGGGCGCTCCCTGAAAGTGCCACAGCCCCAGGAGCATCGCCCCCCATTTTGCAGGTGCCCGGGCAGGGGGAGCGCGGCGCAAATATCCCAAGGGGGGTTCCTGGATTCGGGGTTTTTGGGGGGGAGGTTTGCAGCTGGCAGGGCTCCAAAGCCAAGCCGCAGATGCCTCTCGGGGGGACATCGGAGGGTCCCAGAGCCAGCAGTGGCTGCTCCCAGTATGAGCCCAGTTGGTCCCTCCATGTGCTTCCAGTTTCCTCGGCACTTCCAGTGTGAGCCTGGTCATTCCCAGTATGGGCCTGTGCACTCCCAGTATAATCCTGGTCACTTCCCCTGCCTCCCTGCAGGATCCCAGTGACTCCCAGACGAGGTCAGTCCCTCCCAGTCCTTCCCTATGATGATGCAAATTTCTCACAGCATGGTCCCAGTTGCTCCCAGTTCCTCCCACTTTCATCCAGTGTGTTCCCAGTTCTCCCAGTTGGCCCTAGCATAGTCCCAGGCACTCCCAGTATGATCCCAGTCTCTCCCAGCAGGTTCCCAGTCACTCCCACTTGCCATCCATGTGTTCCCAGTTCCCCCAGCACATTCCCAGTCTGGTCCCAGTCCCACACCCAAATGGTCTGAGACCCTCACACTATATACCAGTTGCCCTGAACATTCTGGCAGTCATTGCCAGGCACTCCCAGTCACCTCAGTGTGGTTCACTTGCCCCCAGTTATCTGCCAGGTGCTCCCAGTTGCTCTAATTATGTCCCCAGTTGACTCCCAGCAGGGCCTGGTAGTTCCAGTAACCCCCAGTCAGGGTCCAATCACACCCACTCTAATCCCAGTATGATTGTAACCACTCCTTGTATGATCCCAGTCACTTGCAGTCTAATCCCAGTTGCTACCAGACACTCCTGGTACAATTCCAGTCCCTCCAGTGTGATCCCAGTTGCTCCCTGTCAACGCCAGCATGATTCCAGTCACTCTGAGAGTGATCCCAGTGGCTCCCAGCATGGGCCCAGCTGTTCCCAGTGTGCTTCCATCACTCCATTATGGTTACACACACTCCCAGTATGGTCCCAGTTGAACACAGTTGCCCCTGCTCTAGTCCCAGTCACTCCCCATATGATCTCAGTTCCTCTCAGCATGGTCCCACTCACTCCCAGTTTCTCCCAGCATAGTCTCAATTCTCCCCAGCATGGCTCCGGTTGTTCCCAATGTGATTACTGTTACCCCAGTATGGTGTCCGACAATACCAGTATATCCCAGTTGTCCCCGGCATGTCTGTAGTCATTTCCAGACACTGCCAGTGGCCCCAGTAAGGTGTCAGTTCTCCCAGTATGATCCCCCAGTCATGCCCAGTATATCCCAGTTGCCTGCAGCAGGCATCAAGTCCTTCCCAGTTCCTCCAGTTTGCTTGCAGTGTCATCCCAGTTTCACTCAGTTGCTGCCAGTAGCCCAAAGTGTGATCCCAGTCGCTCCCTTTAAACCCAAATGTGATCCCAGTAAGCTCCAGTTTGATCCCAGTCACATGCCAGCCCTCTCAGTGAGGTCCCAGTATAATCCCAACTGCTTCCTATTTCTCCCAGTATGGTCCCAGCTGCCTCCAGCATGGTTCTAGTTGCTTCCTAGATCAACCCAGTCAGTCCCAGTATGATGCCATTTGCTCCCAGTGCGCTCCCAGTTGCTCCCAATGGGGCTCAGTATGGGGGACCATGTGCAGGGTGTGTTCCCAGTCACTCTCAGATACTCCCAGTATTAGTCCAGTCCCTCCCAGTATGATCCAAAGATGAGCCCAGTGTGCTCCCAGTCCCTGCCAGTATGAACCAGTTGTGCTCCACATGGTTCCAGTTGCTCTCTTTCACCCTCACTTTCCTTCCAGTCACTCCCAGTATCTCCCAGTGTAGCCCATTTCCCTCCAGCACTTTTCCAGTTCCTTCCAGTATGATCCCATTTGCTCCCAAGCACTCCCAGACAGCCTCAGTGTAGTGGCACTCACTGCCAGTATGATCCCTGTAACCTCCAGCATGATCCCAGTTCATCCCAGTATAAGCCCAGTTGTTTCCAATCACCTCCAGTGTGCACCGACACGCCCAGTTCCTGCCTGTTGCTCCTAGCATGTCCACAGTTGCTCACAGCTGCACCCAGTCACCCTCAGTATAATCCCAGTCACTCCCAGTTTATCTCATTTGCTCCTAACATAGTCTCAATTGCTCGCCGCAGGCTCCTGCTCACTCCCAGTATGATCCCAATATGATCCCAGTATAATATCAACACAAACCCAGTCCCAGCATGATACCAGTGTGATGTCAGTACAAAGCCAGTACAGTCCCAGTCACTCCCAGTGCAGCCCAGTCCCTGGCAGTGCTGCTACTGCTGGGATCCCCCAGCCCTGTGTGCGTTCCCCACTGGCGGATGTGCCGAGAGGAGCCCCAAGGGCTGGCAGTGGCCAGGCAGGGTCCCCAGCAAGGCCCAGTTTGGATGTGCAGCCCCCAATTTGCCCAGTTTGTCTCTCCTTTGGCCCGGGCCGGGTTCCCCCCGCCCGCAGCCGCTGGGAGCAGCCGAGAGCCCCGCGCTGCCCATCCCGACCTGTCCCGGCTCCCTCCCCGCTCCTGGCACGGGCTGCGAGGGCTGCGGGAACGGGGCACCGAGGGTGTGGCTGCTGCTGGGGGAGGAGGAGGAGGGAGGGAAGGGCAGGGAGGAAGGGGGAGGAGGAGGCGGGTTAAGGGGGAAGAGGAGGAGGAGGGGGAATGGAAGGGGCGGGATGGAAGAGGAGAACGAGGTGGAGATCAGACAGATGAGGAGCGGGAGGAAGAGGAGGGACAAAGGCGGATCAAGGCTGAGCAGACGGAGCCGCGATCGAGCCTTGCCTGAATTCGCAGCCCCCGTCTGTGGGATCATCGCCCCTCCCCCACATCGCGCAGGTAAGCGGGGAGGGGGATCCCGGCCCAGATATCCCGGGGGGTCCCTGGGTTGGGTTTTTGGGGAGATGTTTGGAGAATGAAACAGTCCAAGGCTGAGCGGAAAAGGCCCCTCGGGGTGACATCGGGGGTGCCGGTGGCGCCTGCTGGCAGAGGCAGCCTGGAGGAGCAGATCCCTGTGTCTCCCAGGAGCCCAATGTGGGGAGCCTGGAGAGGGGGGAGCGCCGCCATTGGCGGGAGCCTCAAGAGCCTGGAGAGGGGCAGGGGGGACTCCGTGGAGCCGCTGCAGCCCCGAGCAGAGAATGAGGGGAGAAGGGAGCCCGGGAGCCCAAAGAGCCCCGGCATCCCGAAATGGGGAGAGCAAAGAGGGGGGAGCTTTTGGGATTGCTGGGACTGCCAGCAGCCTGGGCTGGGCAGGCACCGAGGAGAAGGGGGACCCCCAATCCAAGTGTGACCCCAGCAACTGGGACAGGGAGGAACCCCCGAACACCAAAGGGGAGGGACCAGGGAGAGGCAACTCCTCTGAGGCTTTTTCAGGGCTGAATCTTGGTGTTTGGGAGGGCTTTCTGGAGCCTAGGTGTCCAGTGACTTGTACAGATGGACTTGGGCAGAGGGACCATCAAACTCACCGTGTGTTGGGGAAGATGAAACAGGGAAGCCTTATAAATATGATTGTCTGGCAAAAGAATTTGGGAATATAGAAGCTATAAGCAAGATTGAGATGAAAGCAAGCTTTGGGAAACATTAGTTAGTGGACAACTGGAAACCAATGGTGTGGCCCGACTGAAGGTAATCCCCTTTTGATGAAGCAATTCCCTCTGCTTGCAGCCTGATCCAAGGGTCAGAGCAGACCCTACTAGCTTAGCACAAGGGGTCCAAAGTGTAGTTTTTGGGGCTTAAAATGTAACACAGTGTGGTGATGTAATGCTTCTTAAAGGCTGTATGTAAATGCTATAGGATTTGTATCTTGTACTAGATTGGTTAGTGAGAAATAGAATATTCAACACAGAAAATAATTTATTGTATTGTAACGGGAACCTTACTCTCTTACGCTCTTACCCTCTTCCTATCTCACCCTCTCATGCTCTCTACCCCTCTTTTCTGTCGGGCCTGCTCCAAGCTGTGGCTGGCAGCTCCAAGAAGGGCCCTGCACCCAGGCCCTTTGCAATGAACCGCAAGTTCCATGACCTGGCTTCAGAGATCTCTCGTCTCCGTCTGTCTCGACCTTGCTACCCCCCGACACTCCTACAAACGTGCTCATGGCTTGTTTTCCCCAACCCAGGATTTCCCATTGCCAACCCCTGGGAGGTTGCGAGGAAGAGGAAGATGCCCTGGGACACTGAGGCAGGTGAGGAGGAGGTCAGTGCCCCTTTGCCCCTCTGTGCTGCTCCATCTCCCAGCCCAGCACGGCCCCGGCTGCAGCACAGCCCTGGGGGGATCTCCATGCCCTTGCCTGTGGCACGGAGGCAAATCCCATCCTGTCCTTGTCCTTCCTCCCCCAGAGCAGGAGCTGAGCATGGAGAGCAGGGAGGACAAATGCCTGCGGCAGAACCTGGTGGAAGAGGCCGTTTTGAGCGGCTCCACAGCGCAGGAAGCCAACGGGGAGGAAAAGCCCCGGAGATGCCGCACGAGGAGGGGCTGCAAACGCAGCTGGAGGGGATCTGAGGGGGAAAGAGCCAGCCAGGGCCGGGAAGGTGACCAGGGATGGAGCCAGAGTTCGGAGCTGGTGCTCCATGAGCAGCTCCATGATGGGGAGAAGCCCCACACGTGCGTGGAGTGTGGGAAGAGCTTCAGGTGGAACTGCAGGCTGATCCAGCACCAGAGGACCCACACTGGGGAACGGCCCTATGAGTGTGGAGAGTGTGGGAAGAGCTTCAGGAGGAGCTCCAACCCTATCGTCCATCAGAGGTTCCACAATGGGGAATGGCCCTATGAGTGTGGGGAGTGTGGGAAGAGCTTCAGGTGGAGCTCCCAACTGATCATGCACCAGAGGATCCACACTGGGGAGAAGCCCTATGAGTGTGGGGACTGTGGAAAGAAGTTCAACCAGAGCTCCCACCTTATCCTGCATCAGAGGATCCACACAGGGGAGAGACCCTATGAGTGTGGAGAGTGTGGAAAGAGCTTCAGCTGCAGGTCTGACCTGACCAAGCACCAGAGGACCCACACTGGGGAGAGGCTCTACGACTGTGGGGAGTGTGGGAAGAGGTTTCTGACCAGCTCCAATCTCCTCCGCCACTATCAGAGTCACACAGAGAAGAGGCCCTTCCAGTGCCCTGACTGCAGGAAGGGGTTCAGGGACAACTCCACCCTCATGAAGCACCGTCTCATCCACACTGGGGAGAGGCCCTACGAGTGTGATAGATGCAGGAAGAGGTTTCAGACCAGCTCCCATCTCCTCCAGCACTATTGGATTCACAGAGAGGGGAGGCCCTTCCAATGCCCTGAATGCGGGAAGGGATTCAGGGACAACTGCACCCTCATCAGACACCGGCGCATCCATACTGGGGAGAGGCCCTATGAGTGTCCCCAGTGTGGGAAGAGCTTCTCACAGCGCTCTCACTTGAACAAACACCAATGGAGGCACCAATAAGCGAAGCCCTGCGAGTGCCCCAAGTGTGGGAAGAGCTTCATGCGCTGCTCCAGCTCCATCCCCCACTGGAGGAGGCACTTTGGGCACTGCCCTGGTCACTCACATTCCCTGTGATCCATGTTGGCAACACACCTGGCTGCTTCTCGTTTTGGTTTGACCTTAATTTTCTTCTGCTTCATCTTCATCCCTTAAAATCAGCCAAAACTGGGTTAAATGAAATAAATTGATCAAAGATAGCTAAAGTCCCAAAATTTCAGAGGTTTTTAGGGGGAATTGATGGTTTGGGGACAATATTCTGGTGGATTTGTGCAGTCTGTGAGGGGAGATTTTGCACAGTCTTCTCCATCTGTTTGCACTCCAAAAGCCAAGAGACTCATCTCAAAAATATTGAATCCCATGTCAAACAACTGAATTTTATTCATACAGGCTCAATCCCACTTCAAAATGCCTTGTTCCCACACTAAAAAACTCAACCCCATGACAAACTCACTCCATTCCACAGCTACCAGAGTGAGATGGGGTTGGAGGAGACTGGGAGAAGTGGGATCCCAATTTGGAGCGGTGGGATGGGGATTGTATGGGGCTGGCTGGGTGGGATATATTTGATAGTAAATCAAACTTTCAGAGTTAGTGATTTCTGTCCCATTCATTTTCAGTCAGTTGCAGTTCTGTTTTCAGAGTGCTGCCTTCTCAGCTGATTGTGTTTGTGTCCTCCTTTCTCTCCTGCCTCTCTTTGCCTGCTCTGTTTCTCTCTCAGTGCCTCCCTTGAGCCATGGCAGCTGCCACCAAAGACCCTGCCCTGATTTAATTCCCAGTGCAGGAGCTACAACAGCCATGGGTGAAGTTCTGAAGGCTGGCTGTGAAATGTCACTGTAGGATCTTGCTCCACTTGGCTTTCAGCCCCTTCTTAAGAGCTTTGCCTTCAAGGGCAAGAACATCTTTTCCTGGCTGGGAACTGGAATTCCAGACCCTTGGAGTGTGTGCCATGCAGGACCATACAGACTGGGGTGTTGCCTTCTCAAGGCGTGGCGACCTCGTTTTAGTCTGGCACGGTGGCCCAAAGCCCAGGGTCACTCGGTCCATGTGGTCCTGACACCAATGTGGTGGACAGCAAATGGCGTTTATTGAGGGGTCACAGGGGTCATTTATAGCTTGGACAGTCAGTGTCATTTCCTTCTGCTCATGTCCGGCTGGGTGTGGCTAGGCACGGAGCAAAGGTTTGACTGCAGGGGTGGGGGGATGTCCTGACTGACCATACAGCCTGATTTCTTCTGCACGCAGATCCCTGGCTCTCCACATTTCCCCCCTCCCTCATTATTAGTAAAAATCATATAAAGTTATAAAATGTAGAGGTTACAAAATTTCATGGGTTAGTAAAATTAGTATAAAATTGTAAGTGTGTTAGTATCTGGCATGCCTTAAAGTAATTGTTGGTGCTCGAGAAACATAATGTTGACAGTTTCTAAACGCCTTTTAACGAATAGCACCAGTTTGTTTAATATGCAAGGCCCGAAGATTAGGGTTAGTAAGATTATAGTGAGTGGGCCTATTAGGGTAGAAATCAGGGTGGTGAGCCATGGGGACCGGTTGAACCACGACTCGAACCAGCCCTGTTTAGCCTCTGTCCATTTTTCTTAGGTTTAGTCGGTTCCTCAGTTCGGCCATGGAGTCTCTGACGACTCCGGTGTGGTCTGCATAAAAGCAGCATTCCTCTCTCAAGGCAGCACACAGGCCTCCTTGCTGCATGAACAAGCGGTCCAGTCCTCGCCTGTTTTGGAGGACAACCTCTGAGAGCGAGGAAAGGGATTTTTCTAGGGAAGAGATGGATTTCTCGATCTTTTGTAAGTCCTCGTCAACAGTCATCTGCAGTTGTGCCAGTCCTTGATGTTGCATTGCAAGGGCCGAGATGCCTGTGGCAGCGCCGGTAACTCCTAAACCGAGGAGCATTGTGATGGTGATGCCTGCTATCACATCTCATTTGTGGAGCCGGTCGGGTTCCTCGAACAAGCGGTACACCTCTTCTTCCTGGCGATACAGGACTCTGGGGACAATTAGAACTTGGACACAAAAGTCAGTAGAATGATCGAATTTGTCAAGGAGTACACATGGGCTTACCCCGGATCGTTGACAGACCCACATTCCCGATGCAGCTGGGATCACCCACTGGAACTTCCCTCCCTTAAGTTTGATGAATTCCCGGCAGACGTTGCCCATCTGCTTTGCCAAGGTTGCATTGCCAAAGCATTTGCCTTGGCCCATAACCTGACTTAGGGTAACGCCTCTCCGGGGGGTGTCCCATCTGCATTGGCGTGGATTGTCTGACTTTGAGAAGATGAATGGGAGATCGAGGGCAACACCTTCGTAAAAAGGGGGTTGTGCATCATAGCATAACCAGCATGACTCTGTGGAGTTCGGGTTGGATTGGTTTAACGATAAGAAGGTAGCATTTAACACGCTTAAGAATGGAATGGAGAGGGTTGGTTTGGCTAAAGGATCAGATGGGGAAGTAAGTTTTGGCATCTGTGTTTTGCGGCTAGAACTACCGTTAACTGCGATCCCCTTCCTGGGTCTACTCATTGCTAGAACCGGATTGGGTCCGACTGATTGGGATATTGGAGCTGCGAGTCTGATAATTTCTATGTTCACCCAGATGTGGCGAGAGAGATGAACAAACGCTGTCCACACTTTGCCCGTGGCCCAGCCATCATGGGTCGGCTGCAGGATTGTCATTATATAGCCTCTGCAGGTGTGCTGTTTCCTGCCTTGGGGCGAAAGCACATGCCCCTCCATATAAAATTTTGGTTTGAGGCAGCCGTGGGGAGTATACTTAATTTGCAGGAACTTATCAGGCTGTTGTGGTTTCCATCTATTGCTTGTCACAATAGTTTCACACCCCCAATATCCACAATGTCCATACCCTGGGTAATTACAATAACTTTTTCCTGGGTTGGAAGCAGGGCACCAGTAGGTCTGAAATAATGTCGTCTCCTGAAATTTGGGGTGCCCTGTATGCGAGGGAAAAATGTCTTTTAGCCTGAACTCGAAAGATGGGGTGTTGGCTGTAACAATTTCTTTGATGACCCCCTCACCTGAGAGATGGCATAGAACCCACCTGAATGGCTGGTGAGGGTAATGTATCTGCCTGTCCTCCGCCTACTAACCTTAGAAACAAGATCACACAGATACTGTTGCTGCTTTGATTTTGATGGTGTGAGCTTCTCAGGTGATGTCGGGTTGCTTGGTAGTCTCTCTCTCTTTCCCAGTATATGGGGCATATGGGTTGTGGGGGCGTCCAATGATCCAGTCCTGCAAACAAAGTCTCACAATTCTCATGAGTTTCACTTTGAAGGTCTGGTTTAATAGATTTGAGTAGACACCATTTGATGTCCCCATCTTTTTTAACGGCCGCATATCCCCGCCCCGTGAGCACTAATCTCCAACCTTGTTCCCACTCCCCTGGTTCATTTTTGATCACAACCCGTGGGCCTTCCTCTAGTGCTCGAGTAGCCCAGTGTCTCTGGGCAGGACTGTTGTTTCGTCCCCCCTAGGGAATTGATTTAACGCTAGCAGCACAGTTGCTAGTATGCGCGCCTGGTCACTCGGGGGAATGGCATTGGTGAAGCCTTCTGTCTTTGCTAGTACTTCCAGCTTAGTTTTCAGAGTCTGGTTTGCTCTTTCGACGATGGCTTGTCTGGTGCTGTTGTATGGGATGCCATGTACCAAGGCGATGTTCCATTTTGAGACGAATGCTTGGACTGTCTTTGAGATGAAGTTTGAGCCGTTGTCTGTTTTGATTTGTTTTGGAACCCCAAGCCATGCCATGGCTGTTAGCCAATGTTGGATGGTCGCTTTGGAACCGGTCTTGAGATGCTGTGTGGCCACAATCATGCCGCTGTACGTATCTATGGTAACTGCAAGCCACGCTCGGGGTCTCAACAGAGGGCATTGGGTGAAGTCTGTTTGCCATATTTCTGAGGCTTTGAGGCCTCTGGGGTTGACGCCACTTGACCACAGCAGCGACTTCTGGCAGTGGGGGCACGTGGCGACGACGTGCTTTGCGTCTGCGGTAGAAATCCCGCACCTTTTCGCAAGTGCTTTATCTCCGATGTGAAGGGATTCGTGCAACTGACAAGCTTCTTTCAGTGTCCATACGCCTTTTGCGGCGGTGTCAGCCTTGTCGTTGCCAATTTGGTAGAATCCTTTGATCGGGTCATGGCTGTTGATGTGGATGACTGATATGGTGCCTTTCCGTGAATAGAGTGCTTCCTCCAGCATCATTGCCACTGTGGACACTGACACACCTGGTCCGGACATGGCTAGGCAGAGCTTAGCCACAAATATGGAATCAGTCACAATGTTTAGGTGTTCTTCTGGGAACAGGCCGCATGCTAGCACTATGGCTGCTGCTTCAAGCTGTTGGGCCGAAAGCGTGGGGTCGGTTGTCTTGACACATTGCCACTGTTCTCCTGACTGCCATACTGCCGCTGCGGTGAAGGTCTGCGATGATGCATCCGTGAAGATGGTTGGTCCTGCCCGTGGTCGGTCGATTACCTTTGGTGCAGGTCGATGTCAATGACCGTGAGCAGCCGAGTCCAAGGGGGTTTTTCCTTGGGCTCAGCTGTAGCAAATCTCTCCTCCAAAGCCTGCAAGGGCCATGGCTAGATATTCAGATATTGTTGTTGACTGCGCGGAGAGCTGTTTGCAGAAAGGCAAGTATATCTTTGAAGGTTCGATGCCCAGATGTCTTAGGGCGAGTTTCCTGCCTTTCATGATGAGGCTGCTGAGGCACTCGACTCCCGGGGAAAAGGCACATGATGGTTTCCCCAAGACCACCCATAGTATTGGTTGGGCCTTGTCGGGGGGTCCTTGGGCTAAGGGTCCCGCTCCCCCCTTTTTTGTAAAGTGGACATACAGATCGACTGGTGCACTTGAATCCCATCTGGTGAGCATGCTCTCTGACATCTGGCGTTCAATGAAGTTGAGCGAACTTATCGCTTCCGGTGTCAGGGTTTTCTGCTCCCATGGGTTCTTTCCTTTCAAGAGGTCATTTAGAGGGTCCATGACCTCAGGAGGAATCAGGACGATGTTGTGGAGCCACTGTAAGGACCCTACCAGCTGCTGCACGTCGTGGAGTGTCTTGGTGTGTCGGCGGGTTTTCATCTGGGGAGGAGTTATGTAGGAGCTTGTGATTCCCACTCCTAGGAAGGTCACGCACGGTCCCTTTTTTATTTTTGCACTCACAACCTCAAAGCCATTTGTCTTTAAGGTCTCGGAGATGGTTGATACCAGCTGGTCTACTTGTCTTGTGGATGACGCGGCGACCAGGATGTCGTCTATGTACTGCATGATGGTCACAGTCGGACTGCTCTGCCAGACTGGTGCTAGCGCTCGGTCCACTGTGATCTCGCAGATGGTGGGAGAGTTGACCATTCCTTGGGGTAACATTCTCCACTGGAAGCGTAGGTTGGGCCGCTGGCTATTTGGAAAGGCGATGGAAAAGGCGAACCACTCCTTGTTGTCTTCGTGCAGGGGAATAGAAAAGAAGCAGTCTTTGATGTCGAGCACTGCACAGGGTTGTCCTCTCGGTATCATCGAGTTCATGGGCAGTGAAGTTTGTATGGGGCCCATAGGCTGGATTCTCTGGTTCACTTCCCGCAGGTTGTGCAGGAGATGAAAGCCTTCACCAGACCAATTAGGTATTATGAAGATCGGGGTGTTCCATGGACTCATGGAGGGTTCTGTATGATTCTTGTGTAACTCATGGCTAGCTCAATGAGAGCAGTTATTCGAGGCGTTGACAAGGGCTGGATCCCCACCGGATCGACTGATTTCCAAGTCAGCTTGATGGGCAATGGCGGGTATGTGACAGTGGCCCTTAGAATAAATTTGTCACCCTAACGTCCAGCAGGGCTAGGGCATCCCTCCCCAACAAGGGTGGGCAATCCGACATAACATATGTAGTGAGGGTGATAGTTCTTCCTGGTCCTCTTTCAGTGCAGAGGGTTATTGCTACTGGTTGGGTGCATTTGTAGGCTCGGGACAGCCCTTCAACTCCGCCCACCATGGGGGCTTCTTCTAGCTTCCATTGTAGAGGCCAGTGTATGTCTGGGATGACAGTGACATCTGATCCTGTGTCCACCCAAAAGGGAAGGCAGATGGCCGAGTCGTCGGAGCTGTTGTGGAGATGACACGCTGCCCACACGATCAGTGGGTAATTGCGCACCTTCGCGGTGAAGGCCACCCATGGGTCTCGTTCCCATGCTTTCATGGCCAAAGCCACCCAGGGGCCTCGCCCCCAGGGAGCTGTTCTTGGTATTCCTGAGGTGCAGATGGGTTTGATTGAGCCATTGGTTGGGCGACAAAGTTGGTAATTTCTTGAGGGGGTGGTGGGCATGGAAGCCCTGTGCCCCATTGAGGGTTGTTGTAGCTGGGCCGCTTCATGTTCCAGGTGGGAGGAGGCTGGGTACGGCCCAGCTGCCCTCTCCCTCTCCCGTTTCCCTGAGGCCTGGATCTGCATTCCTCAGCTAAATGCCCCTTCCTTCCACATGCCCAGCATGGTCCCCTAAGTTTCCCCTGGCGTGGTGGAGCAGCTGCTGGTTGGCATCCTGACTGGGGGCAGTTTACTGCCACGTGGCCTGCCTGGCCACACTTGAAGCATGCCATCACACTGGTTATTGCAGTGTGAACTGCTGCTTGGATGGGAGCTAGGTGTTCTTCCTTTGCAACGTGTCTGATCATGGTAGCAATATTGGACCCAGGTGGCAGTGATCTTAAGATGTCTTTGGTGGCTGAGTTGCATTGCTGGCGTAGGCAGTCTGCTAGCACAGGACCCTTCGCCTCTGAGGGTAATGCAGAGGAATCTAATGCTGCCTGAAGGCGGCCCACAAACTGAGTGAAGCTCTCACGCTCACTCTGCTTTACAGTAGACCATGGCGATGGTTTGGCTATTACTTTGGAAGCAACACAGATGGCTTCTCGGGCAGCACGGGTTGTTGTCATAACCTCATGGGCCCGCAGGCCCTCAGCCTGTTGCTGGGGGGTGATCATAGTGGGGTCTGTGCCCATTAGCCTCTGTATGCTGGAGCCGTGCAGTGGGTGGTCTGCCCCTGTTACTAAGGCTAGCTGCTTTACACAGTTGTCCTCCCATTCCTGTTTAAAAACGATCATCCTCGCCCCATCAAAAATCAGCCTGCAAGTCTGTTTGATATCAAAGGGAAGCGTATCATCGCTTCCAAAAACGCTGTCAATGAGTGTGGAAACCATAGTGGAATTAATCCCCCTGTCTGCAAGCGCTTTAATAATTGCCTGTACATCTTTTGGGTTTACCGGGGAGTAGGTTCTTTGGTTTCCGCCTGCCCCCCCCACACGGACCGGGAACACCAACGTGGCAGACGGAGCCCACTCTGCACAAGCCATTTTTATTTTCTGCCAGTCTGTAAGCAGGGTTCGATCTTTCTCTGATATCCCCTTAACCCACGCAGGAGCGCTGTGGCTAGTGATCTTATATGCCGCTACTCTCTTTTTTTTAAAACCCGAATCCGTGTCGGAATCCTCTGACCATCTTTCGAGCCCTTCGCGGCTCGAGTCCAAGTCCGAGCCGGAAGTCGACTGGCCGGACATTTCCGGGCTGCTGTGCTGTTTTCTTGGGCTCCGACCCCGCCCCTTCTTGCGGGGGTCGGGCATTCCCTCCCTCTGGGCTCCCCCCGCCTCCTGCTGGGGAAGGTCCTTGCCCTATAAGGACCTAATGTGAATTGAGCGCTCTGATTGGTCTTACGCTCCTTCTTGGGGGCCACCCCTCCTCCCCGCTTGCCCATGCTTGCGCTGTTCATCGAGCCTTCTGCATTTCTGCCCCCCGTGTCTTCATTCCAGCCCTGGTCACGCGCTCCAGCGCCATTTTTAAACGCATATGGCGGGGGTGCCTTTTTATCAACCGCTTCGGGGTCTGATATTATAGCAGCATTCCACGCCTCCTCTGCTAGCCCCTGCCAAAATGCCTGCGCGTGCACCCCCCCTTCTGATGGTGAGTCCGGTCGCTGAGGGGGTTCCGGCGTTCACGCCTCCGCGGTTTGTGTCACTGCCCCTACCCCCAACTGTGGCGTGGCTAATAAACAAGTTCATGTGGCTTTCCAGGTTTCTTGCTCTTTCTGAGCTTTTTGCAAAGCCTGGATAACTCTGCCCCATGATTTGAGGGCTTTCCCTGAGCCTGAGGACATGGTTTCCTCGGCCAGAGCCTTTGTGCAATTATCTCAGATCTCCGAATTGAGAATGTCTACTGGGCTTTCTATAGCCCCAAGCTTAATCAGTCTCGGTATTGCAAGACATAGATCTTTAAGCTTACACTCGATGCCCCACTGCGTGTGGATCTGACTTACGACCTTCGTGATAGCGTCCATGCTCCCCGCTGGTCCGGGGGCGTCCCCCCCGCTGCACTAGGCCAGTTGTGCAGACGCCGGTCCCTCGTCCAGGCGATCCCCGAACCCTGGGTGCTGATCGGTCCCGAGGTTTTGGCACCACTGGGGTCGTGTGGACTGGGATCCCACAGACTGGGACTGCACAGACTGGGACCATATGGATCAGGACCATACAGACATGGATCATACAAACTGGCATCATATGGATCAGGACCATACAGACTGGGATCATGTGGACTGGGATTTCACAGACTGGGACCATATGGATCAGGACCATACAGACTGGGATCATACAAACTGGGATCATATGGATCAGGACCATACAGACTGGGGTCATGTGGGCTGGCATTCTATGGGTTGGGATTGTATGGGTTGGGATTGTACAGGCTGGGATCACGTGGACCAGGATTTCACGGGCTGGGACCATAAGCATTAGGAGCAGAGATTGGGATCATCCAAACTGGACCATATGGACCGGGATGGCTGCACCGGATCAATGTGAACCAAGGGGGTCCCGCCCTGCCCAGGGGTCCCTCCCCATCCTGCCCGGGGGTGCAGCCAAAGCTTCCCGGGATGAACACAGAGGTTCAGGAGGGATCCCAGTGCCAATCCCATTTCTGATCCTGGTGCCAGTCTCAGAGTGATCCTGGCGCTGATCCCGGTCCCAGTTCCAACCTCGGTCTCTGTCTCAGTCCCGGAGCACTCCCAGTGCTGATTCTGGTTCTCATGTCAATCTTAATCGCAGAGCAGTGCCGGTCCTAGTCTCAGTCTCGGTCTCAGAGCAGTTCTGGAGCCAGTGCTGCTACTGGTGCTGGTCTTGGTCCCGGAGTGCTCCCAGTGCCAATCTCAGTCTCGGTCCTGGTCCCAGAGAGCTGCCGGTCTCGGTGCTGGTTCCGGTGACGGTCTCGGTCTCAGTCCTAGAGCGCTCCCGGTCTCGGTCCTGATCCCGGTCCCAGAGCAGTCCCGGTGCGGGTGGCGGGTTCCAGTCTCGGTCCTGATCCCAGTCCTGGAGCGCTGCCAGAGCCAGTCCCAGTTCTAAAGTGCTCCTGGTGCCGGTCCCAGTGTCAGTCTTGGTCCCAGTCTTGGTCCCAGTGCGAGTTCTGGTGCTGGTTCTGGTCTGGGTCTTGGTCCTAGTCTCGGTGCTGGTCCTGTAGCGCTGCCAATCTCAGTTCCAGTGTTGGTCTCAGTCTTGCTGCTGGTGCTGGTTCTGCTGCTGGGTTTGGTCTTGTTCCCGAGAATTTAGGTCCATTTGAGTGATTTTAGGCCAAACTGGGCAGGTTTAGGGTGGGTTTCAGATCCCTTGCAAGGATTTGAACCCTTTTGGGTGGATCTTAGGCCCCTTTGGCTGATTTTAGGCCAAATCTGGTGGGTTTTAGGGTGGATTTTAGATCCCTTTGGCTGATTTTAGGCCCATATGGGTGGATTTTAGTTCTCTTTGGGTAATTTTACCTTTTAGGTCCCTATGTGTAATAGATGGCTAATGAGATGATTGGCTCTCGCAATTAAGGGATGAATACTGTATGAATATTAAGAGAAGCTTTATTGATGTGTGATTATGTTATTGCAGTCTGTTGTTTAGATGTCCTCGGTTCTCCCCACAGTCCCCTTTCCCCCTATTGTTGCCATCAGCCAGCCTGAGCCATTCAGGACAGGTGGAAAGAAGGCGAGTAAAAAAACTTATTCCTGGGGAGGGGGCGTGGCATGACAGCACCTGACCCTCCAATGAAGCTGCAGGAAAGCAGAGTCCACCAATAAACAGCAAAGAAGAGTTGACTGACAGACTATGGGAGGGGCCAGGGTTGGCTGATGCAATCCCTGGGGTATAAAAGGTGAAGCATCCATCTTGAGGATGGGCCAGGCATGTGGTAGGCAGCCACGAGGGAAGCTCCCAGGCCTGTTCTTCCTTATTTAGTCCTTTTGTTGTCATTTTTGTTAAGGTTGAATAAAACTTTTAAAATTTTGAAAGTCAGCAGTCATTTCTCACATTAACCATGGGTTCCTTTACTGGAGTTTGGTGCACAGGAGAAACACCAACCATATGTTCTGAAGAGGTCAAAATGACACAAAATTTTACTGGCAAAGTACAAAAAATCAAGAAACTTTGGGAAAAGATATACTAAAACATGCAATTCAACATAAAACACAATAGCAGTAACTTCATTAACTCAGCTCGTTGCACCTGGAAACGTTTAATCACTTCAGTTGTTGAGGTATCAAAAAATGTTCCATATCAAGAGCATTAGAAGGAGAAGACAGAGAGACAGGGGGACAGAAGCTCTATAGAAAGAAATGAACATGGCTACCAACTGCTGGGGTTCCAGTGTGGGTGAGACACAAACCCCAGCATGGAGCCCTTGGGACACATCAAGGCCCCTCTGGAACAAAGAAACCATTGCTGACAGTCCAGAAACTCATGGAACCAAGGGAACCTTGTGACAATGCAGATCCAAGGACACCATGGTGGCACTATGGAACCTCATGGGAGCAAAGAGGCCATTGTGACACTCTGGTGCCTCATGGAATCAGGGGGACCAATTGTGAAACTCAGGCCCCCTATGCAACCAAGGGCCACGGATGAAGCTGTGGGACCCATGGAACCAAGGAGCCGTTGTGACACAGCGGGGCCATGGGGAGCTGAGGGGCCATGGTGACATTCCAAGTGCCAAGCCGTTGTGACACAGCGGGGCTATGGGAAGCCAAGGGGCCATTGTGACACTGCAGAAGAAAGGAGAACACTGTGACACTCCAGGGACTCCTGGAATCAAGGAGACCCTTGGGACACTGTGGGGCCCCATGGAACCAAGGGGACAGGGAGCAGGTGTGGCTGGTTTGGCTTCCCGGGGGCTGCTGGACAGGTCTGGCTGACCTTGGCATGTCAAGGGCTGCTCCTCATCTGCCCCTGAAGGACTGGGACTCTGGGCTCTCCTTCCTATGGGAGAGAACTGTCCTCATCCTCCTCCATGGCCCTATGGCCAAAACTGGGATTCCTTCTCCAAATTCCCTTACATGCAAAGATTGTTCCCCGATGAAATCTGCCAGGAGAGACAGATCTGGCTGCCTTGGCTATCTGGAGCCACCTCTCATCTGTTGGAGAATTTTGCTGAGACATGGCTTGAAGGAAAAAAGGCCATGAAAATATACAGCTGATGGAAAAGTAAAAGGCAGCTGTGAGGACCAAATTCTCAAAGCCTGTTTCTGTAAACAACAAAGTTCTCAGGCACATTTCTGTAAACAACAAAGTTCTCAGGCTGTTTTTTCATAACAGGTAAATATCTTGTCCTTGGATAAGTTTTGGGAAAGCAAAAGTGACAAACATGAAGGCCTTGAGAACCGTTCATATCAGGGTGAGAAAACAAATCTTGGTTTCAATAACAAAACACAGGTATTGAAAACAAAAGGAGGGGTTAATGTGTAATCTGTAACCTATGATGAGCTTGGGTTTTGCAATATGTATGAGCCTAATTAACACTGTTATAAAATGTGCATGATGGATGAATAAATCGGAGTTCGATGCTGATCAGAGGATGGGTTGTCTCCCTTCGCTTTCTACAAATGGTGACACCCGATCGTGATACGGCAATGCACCACGAAGGAGCGAAGAAACAGGTCAGGTCTTAGCAGCGGGATGGCAGTAAACACGACAAAATGGATAAAAAAGAAGCTGAGACGCGTTGTGCCTTGGGTGTCGTACAGGCAAGCCCAACTGATACATGCTGCACGGACCTTGAAGAGGCTGGAATCAGCGCTGACGATTTTAGGTATGGAAAGGCAAGCAGCATATGACTTATTTATTGCTTTTTTGCAGAAAAGGCAGGTTAAGGGGGTAGATTTGCAAAAGGATTTACAAGGACTTTTGGCTGACGGCTATGCTAGAGGTGTTTTCCTCAATCCCCATACGGTTCACGAGTTAACGGAATGGCATAAATTCGGTGATTTATTGTGGGAGGCTACTTTAGATGGTGGTAAAACTGCCAAGAAGTTAGGTAAATATGGTGGGTTGTTCACAATGAATTACTGCAGTTTCAGGCCACAAAAGAGGCTGCCCAGCAGGCTAACGCCGCTCATGGGTGTAATAAAGGATACGATCCGGACAGGGGATTACCCTTGGCCTCTGCAATGAGGACGGTTTTATTACCTGCTTCGCTGCCCTCTTCAGCAAGCCAGGCTACACAGAGCGCTTCTGAGGCTCCCGCACCCTCTGAACAACAGCAGCCATGGCCGAGACCCCCCGATCAGCTCCCGAAAATCAATCATCTGATCCCTGGGGCAGAAAACGACCTAGCGGGGCTATTGTAATGGAAGCTGGCATGGGCTGCGCTTGCCACGCTATGAATAAGCGGGAGGGGGAGCTTATCAGCGCTGCTACCCAGCTGGCTTGTCCTGTTGTATCCACAGCGCAGGAGGGAGGCAGCATGCAGGCTACTATTACAGATTTTGATTTGAAATTGCTGTCTCAACTGAGATCTACTGTTAGTCAGTTTGAAGTGAAAAGTGAGCCAGCCAAACAGATGTTAGATTATATTTTTGATGCCAACCTTCTCCTTCTGGAGAATGATTGTCATGAGATAACTAAATTGATCTTATCTCAGCCCCAGCAATTCTTATCTAATGCTCATTGGCAAGGGCTTGTAAATAAATGCGTAGCACAATTAGGGCTAGGGACCTCTCAGAATCAGGTGTTAGCTGCTCATGCACTTCTTCAAGTGCCAGTTGCATCGGCACCAGCAAATAGAAGAGGCCGCATGAAATGTTACCGATGTGGAGGCATGGGTCACAAGCACCGGGAATGGCAGGCTGCAGGACTCTGGTGCCGGAGATGCCGTTCGGACACTCATAATACGAGCGCTTGCAGACGGAAATCGGGAAACTTCCCCGGGAGTACGAACCGCAGTGACCAGGCACCAACAGAAGTCGTCGCTGCAGCATCAGCACCCTCTCCTGTCTCCAACCCAACACCACAGGGAGCCGCTGCGGGGGGAGCGGAGCCACTGCGGGAGGAGTGACCCGCACCGCCACGGCTGCAGCGCGGACGGAGCGCGCACCGCACCCAGCGCGGGGGGGTTCGCCCGCTCCAACACAAGCGGCGGGGGACCAGAGCGCTTTTCCAGCGCCAGCGCTTGTCTCTCCACTCCACAGCTGGCAAAGAGCTTCGGTTTTAGACCTAGCAGCCGTGGTGGATGTGACTCTTGTCAACAAAAGGAAAAGATCCCTACTGCAATTGGGAAACCAGTGATAATAAACAAGCGACACCAAGGAGCATTAGAATCCAGACGTTCCTCGCCTAGCCGATTTGGCTCAGCATCCGTTATGCTGTCAGAATCACCTGCAGTAACATAGACTTTAACATCAGAGGCACACATGGCTCGGTCGGTGGAACAATCAAACTCTGAAATTGTATTTTGAAAAATTTAAAAATGTTAAAGATGTGTGGAAGCGATTGTATGGGTGAGATGTAGTGAGTGTGCTTTTTATGTTCTTTGAGATTTGCTTGGATGTGATAGATGTAAAGGCAAACACTGAATTCAAAAGAATTTTTCCACAGGTATACCTTAAAAACAAACTTCTTGTGTTTAAGTGCATTCAAGTGTAAAAATGCTATAGCAAACATATGAAGAAAGTTGTTTCATCCTAGTATTTTAGAATCAGGCCTGTAAGTAAGTTATATTAAATGCTATAGTCTATTTTTATAGTAAGTTTTATTTGTTATTAAGTAGTTTAAGTTAAATTATCTATTAAGTGTTATTAAGTTTAAGTTAAGTTAGATTCTGTTAAGTTTAAATTATATTAGGTTTAAGTTATGTAGAATTTAAAGTCAGTTGATTTTTGTTAAAGTTTTGTTAGATTTAAGTAATTTTACATGTAAGTTCTGTTGATTTGAAAATAAGTCTGTTAAGTTTAAATATTTTAAGTTCTTTAAGTTTAAGTGCTGTTAAGTTTGAATGATGTTAGATAGATTTATGCTAGGTGTTTATTTTATGATCTGCATTTGTTGGGACTATATGTTATGGTGCATACTACTTTCCCACCACTCCAAATCAACAAAAGGACTGAGAATTGCTCAGCTGGTGCCATTTGAGCCAAATGACTAAAGGATTACAGACTGTAATAGGACAAGAGAGGGGGAAAAATGGTTTTGAATCCACTGGAGGACTTACCTTACTGACTTTGAATTTTTCTGAGAGACCCAAGAAAAGAGTGGAAGTGGAATTTCAAGGACAGAAAGGATCAACTTCAAGCTTGTTGGACACTGGGGTCGATTCCAGCATTATTAGCCCTAGCTGTTCGCCTCCTCTCCGGGTTCGCATGAATGAAAACAGCTAACAGCCTTCTTTTCTTAGTCCAGTTACCACCTACTGTGCAATGCCTGATAAGGCAGGACATTATGGCTCAGCTGGGGGTGGTTTTAACCCGTTGGGGTAAAAGCCATTGTTCGGACCGTGGCTGGGGAACCTTATAGAGATACTAAGTGTGCTTATAATGCTTTTACTTGTTTTACCTTGTATTTTTAGTTGTATTAAAGATATGGTCAGTAGAATGATAGAAAAAACCCTGGCAAACTAGCCTCCTTGTGCAAAACTGAAAAACGGGGAATTTGTTGGAGAATTTTGCTCAGACATGGCTTGAAGGGAAAAAGGCCATGAAAATATACAGCTGATGGAAAAGTAAAAGGCAGCTGTGAGGACCAAATTCTCAAAGCCTGTTTCTGTAAACAACAAAGTTCTCAGGCACATTTCTGTAAACAACAAAGTTCTCAGGCTGTTTTTTCATAACAGGTAAATATCTTGTCCTTGGATAAGTTTTGGGAAAGCAAAAGTGACAAACATGAAGGCCTTGAGAACCGTTCATATCAGGGTGAGAAAACAAATCTTGGTTTCAATAACAAAACACAGGTATTGAAAACAAAAGGAGGGGTTAATGTGTAATCTGTAACCTATGATGAGCTTGGGTTTTGCAATATGTATGAGCCTAATTAACACTGTTATAAAATGTGCATGATGGATGAATAAATCGGAGTTCGATGCTGATCAGAGGATGGGTTGTCTCCCTTCGCTTTCTACAAATGGTGACACCCGATCGTGATACGGCAATGCACCACGAAGGAGCGAAGAAACAGGTCAGGTCTTAGCAGCGGGATGGCAGTAAACACGACAAAATGGATAAAAAAGAAGCTGAGACGCGTTGTGCCTTGGGTGTCGTACAGGCAAGCCCAACTGATACATGCTGCACGGACCTTGAAGAGGCTGGAATCAGCGCTGACGATTTTAGGTATGGAAAGGCAAGCAGCATATGACTTATTTATTGCTTTTTTGCAGAAAAGGCAGGTTAAGGGGGTAGATTTGCAAAAGGATTTACAAGGACTTTTGGCTGACGGCTATGCTAGAGGTGTTTTCCTCAATCCCCATACGGTTCACGAGTTAACGGAATGGCATAAATTCGGTGATTTATTGTGGGAGGCTACTTTAGATGGTGGTAAAACTGCCAAGAAGTTAGGTAAATATGGTGGGTTGTTCACAATGAATTACTGCAGTTTCAGGCCACAAAAGAGGCTGCCCAGCAGGCTAACGCCGCTCATGGGTGTAATAAAGGATACGATCCGGACAGGGGATTACCCTTGGCCTCTGCAATGAGGACGGTTTTATTACCTGCTTCGCTGCCCTCTTCAGCAAGCCAGGCTACACAGAGCGCTTCTGAGGCTCCCGCACCCTCTGAACAACAGCAGCCATGGCCGAGACCCCCCGATCAGCTCCCGAAAATCAATCATCTGATCCCTGGGGCAGAAAACGACCTAGCGGGGCTATTGTAATGGAAGCTGGCATGGGCTGCGCTTGCCACGCTATGAATAAGCGGGAGGGGGAGCTTATCAGCGCTGCTACCCAGCTGGCTTGTCCTGTTGTATCCACAGCGCAGGAGGGAGGCAGCATGCAGGCTACTATTACAGATTTTGATTTGAAATTGCTGTCTCAACTGAGATCTACTGTTAGTCAGTTTGAAGTGAAAAGTGAGCCAGCCAAACAGATGTTAGATTATATTTTTGATGCCAACCTTCTCCTTCTGGAGAATGATTGTCATGAGATAACTAAATTGATCTTATCTCAGCCCCAGCAATTCTTATCTAATGCTCATTGGCAAGGGCTTGTAAATAAATGCGTAGCACAATTAGGGCTAGGGACCTCTCAGAATCAGGTGTTAGCTGCTCATGCACTTCTTCAAGTGCCAGTTGCATCGGCACCAGCAAATAGAAGAGGCCGCATGAAATGTTACCGATGTGGAGGCATGGGTCACAAGCACCGGGAATGGCAGGCTGCAGGACTCTGGTGCCGGAGATGCCGTTCGGACACTCATAATACGAGCGCTTGCAGACGGAAATCGGGAAACTTCCCCGGGAGTACGAACCGCAGTGACCAGGCACCAACAGAAGTCGTCGCTGCAGCATCAGCACCCTCTCCTGTCTCCAACCCAACACCACAGGGAGCCGCTGCGGGGGGAGCGGAGCCACTGCGGGAGGAGTGACCCGCACCGCCACGGCTGCAGCGCGGACGGAGCGCGCACCGCACCCAGCGCGGGGGGGTTCGCCCGCTCCAACACAAGCGGCGGGGGACCAGAGCGCTTTTCCAGCGCCAGCGCTTGTCTCTCCACTCCACAGCTGGCAAAGAGCTTCGGTTTTAGACCTAGCAGCCGTGGTGGATGTGACTCTTGTCAACAAAAGGAAAAGATCCCTACTGCAATTGGGAAACCAGTGATAATAAACAAGCGACACCAAGGAGCATTAGAATCCAGACGTTCCTCGCCTAGCCGATTTGGCTCAGCATCCGTTATGCTGTCAGAATCACCTGCAGTAACATAGACTTTAACATCAGAGGCACACATGGCTCGGTCGGTGGAACAATCAAACTCTGAAATTGTATTTTGAAAAATTTAAAAATGTTAAAGATGTGTGGAAGCGATTGTATGGGTGAGATGTAGTGAGTGTGCTTTTTATGTTCTTTGAGATTTGCTTGGATGTGATAGATGTAAAGGCAAACACTGAATTCAAAAGAATTTTTCCACAGGTATACCTTAAAAACAAACTTCTTGTGTTTAAGTGCATTCAAGTGTAAAAATGCTATAGCAAACATATGAAGAAAGTTGTTTCATCCTAGTATTTTAGAATCAGGCCTGTAAGTAAGTTATATTAAATGCTATAGTCTATTTTTATAGTAAGTTTTATTTGTTATTAAGTAGTTTAAGTTAAATTATCTATTAAGTGTTATTAAGTTTAAGTTAAGTTAGATTCTGTTAAGTTTAAATTATATTAGGTTTAAGTTATGTAGAATTTAAAGTCAGTTGATTTTTGTTAAAGTTTTGTTAGATTTAAGTAATTTTACATGTAAGTTCTGTTGATTTGAAAATAAGTCTGTTAAGTTTAAATATTTTAAGTTCTTTAAGTTTAAGTGCTGTTAAGTTTGAATGATGTTAGATAGATTTATGCTAGGTGTTTATTTTATGATCTGCATTTGTTGGGACTATATGTTATGGTGCATACTACTTTCCCACCACTCCAAATCAACAAAAGGACTGAGAATTGCTCAGCTGGTGCCATTTGAGCCAAATGACTAAAGGATTACAGACTGTAATAGGACAAGAGAGGGGGAAAAATGGTTTTGAATCCACTGGAGGACTTACCTTACTGACTTTGAATTTTTCTGAGAGACCCAAGAAAAGAGTGGAAGTGGAATTTCAAGGACAGAAAGGATCAACTTCAAGCTTGTTGGACACTGGGGTCGATTCCAGCATTATTAGCCCTAGCTGTTCGCCTCCTCTCCGGGTTCGCATGAATGAAAACAGCTAACAGCCTTCTTTTCTTAGTCCAGTTACCACCTACTGTGCAATGCCTGATAAGGCAGGACATTATGGCTCAGCTGGGGGTGGTTTTAACCCGTTGGGGTAAAAGCCATTGTTCGGACCGTGGCTGGGGAACCTTATAGAGATACTAAGTGTGCTTATAATGCTTTTACTTGTTTTACCTTGTATTTTTAGTTGTATTAAAGATATGGTCAGTAGAATGATAGAAAAAACCCTGGCAAACTAGCCTCCTTGTGCAAAACTGAAAAACGGGGAATTTGTTGGAGAATTTTGCTCAGACATGGCTTGAAGGGAAAAAGGCCATGAAAATATACAGCTGATGGAAAAGTAAAAGGCAGCTGTGAGGACCAAATTCTCAAAGCCTGTTTCTGTAAACAACAAAGTTCTCAGGCACATTTCTGTAAACAACAAAGTTCTCAGGCTGTTTTTTCATAACAGGTAAATATCTTGTCCTTGGATAAGTTTTGGGAAAGCAAAAGTGACAAACATGAAGGCCTTGAGAACCGTTCATATCAGGGTGAGAAAACAAATCTTGGTTTCAATAACAAAACACAGGTATTGAAAACAAAAGGAGGGGTTAATGTGTAATCTGTAACCTATGATGAGCTTGGGCTTTGCAATATGTATGAGCTTAATTAACACTGTTATAAAATGTGCATGATGGATGAATAAATTGGAGTTCGATGCTGATCAGAGGATGGGTCGTCTACCTTCGCTTTCAACACTCATCTGCCTTTGAAACACTGGGACCTTGTGCTTTTCTTTCTTATGGGAATAAAACATCCATCTCGACCAGGCACTCATGGCCAAAATTGGGCAACTGCCTCTGGAATTCCCTATATCCAAGGATAGCTCTCAGACAAAAGCTGCCAGGACTGATGAGTCTGGCTGGCCTAGGCTTGCTGAGGGCTGGCCCTCATCTGCCTCTGAAACACTGGGGCTCTCTGCTTTCCTTCCTAGTAAAAAGAACTCTACTTCCTGTCCAGGTGCCCGCAGCCAAAACTGAGATTCCACCTCGAAAATGCCCAATGTCCAAGGAAAGCCCCTAGACAAAAGATGCCAGGAGAGACAGGTCTGGCTGGCTTGGCCTGAGGGTGGCCACCTCTCATCTTCTTCCATAACACCTGGACTTTGTGCTTTACTTTCCTATGGGAAAAAAACACCCATCTTGACCATGGCCAAAATTGGGATTCCACCTCCATGGAACCAAGGGGATCATTGTGGCCCCACTAGAGCCCATAGAACCAAGGGGATCATTGTGGCCCCACTAGAGCCCATGGGACCAAGGGGATCATTGTGGCACCCCTGGAGCCAATGGAACCAAGGGGATCATTGTGGCCCCACTAGAGGCCATGGGACCAAGGGGATCATTGTGGCATCACTGGAGCCTATGGAACCAAGGGGCCTTGGTGGCACAGAGGGGCTCCATGGACCCAGAGACCATTATGGCTCTGTGGGGCCTGTTGGAACCTTGGAGACCATTCCAACCTTCAGGACCTCGTGTCACCAAGTGGGCATTGTGACACCTCAGGGCCTCGTGGACACAAGGGACCATTGGGACACTGTGGGGCCCCATGGAACCCAGGGAACATGGAACAGCTCTGGCTGGCTTGGCCTCCCAGGGGCCACCTGACAGCTCTGGCTGATCTTGGGATGTCAAGGGCTGCCTCTCATCAGCTCCTGGAGCACTGGGGCTCCATGCTTTCCTTGCTATGGAAAAAAACTGTCTGACTTTTCAGATGGTCATTGCCAAAATTGGTACTCTCCCTAAAAAAATTCCTATTTGCAAGGGTATCTCACAAAACAAAATAAAATCTGCCAGCTCTGGCTGGCCTTGGCCTCTGGTGGTCACCTCTCATCTGCCCCTGAAACACAGAGTCTCTGTTCCTCCATTCCTATGGAAAAGAACCAGGCTTCTTGTCCAGGGACCATGGCCAAAATTAGAATTTGGCCTCCCAAATTCTGAGCAATCCAAGGATTGCTCCCAGACAAAAATATCCAGGACAGACAGGTCAGGCTGGCTCTGTCCTCTGGTGATTTACTTAGACTATGAGCTGAATGTTTTCATTTGGAAACACCTTGGAGAGGGCCCAGAGCTGTCCCAAGGAGGGGTTTGGAGGCCATGGGCACATGAGCACTGTATAGGGACAAAGGAGCTCTGTGCTCAGTGGGGCAAAGACTGAGGACAGTGGAGCAGAGCCATGAGAGTGTTTAAAGAGCAATTTCAGGGATGGTGGATCCTTTTGACATATTGGAAAACAGCCAGAGAGATAAAGAATTAATGCCAAGGGCAGCTGGGGAGGCCCAGACTGGCACCAGGAGAAAGGAATTTCCCTGGCAGGGCAGGGCTGTGGTGCAGCACGTCCCCAGCAGGAGCCTGGAGCAGCCCAAGGCTTTGTGTGAGCAGGCAGGGGCAGGCAGGAGGCAGAGCTGTCAGCAAAGGAAGGTCCCAGCCAGGAGGGGCAGCCGGGGGATGCCGACAGCCTGCAGGGACAGAGACGCAGGGCAGGGACACCGTGGCACAGCCTGGGCTGCACAGGGCACAGGGATGGGCAGCAGCTGCAAGACAGCCCTGCCAGAGCCGACTTGGGCAGCACTTTGGCCATGGTTGCTGGGCCTGGGCCTGAGGCCACGAGGGGACAAGTGACCCTTGCAGGGCTGGGGCCTCATTGCCTCCTTGTCCCTGCTCAGCAGTCTGGCAGGGGCCGCACCATGCTCCTGCCCTTGCCATTGCACATCCCCACATGCCAGTGCCCATCCCGGGAAGATCCCTGAGCAAGGAGGGAGGGAGAGGGTCTGCCTGGCCAGGGTCTGGGGCTCAGGCCTTGGCCCTTTGAATCCCTCAAACACATCCAGGTGTGCTCAGCACCAGAGACTCCTTTGCCTTGCTTGTCCCCAGCTGTCATCACTGCCTCCAGTGTTCTGCTCCAACTGGAACCTGGGGACAATTTCATGTGAGTCCTGTCCCTCAGTGAGACCCATTAGAAGTAAATGAAACTTTAGACTTCACATGTGAGTTTGAGTTCTTCAGAAGTTTATTGAGCCCACTCTGAAGCACTGGGTCCGATGCACAGAGCACCAAAGCCCCAGAGGCTTATTAAAGTCCCTGTGCTGTGTCTGTGCTGCTGATCTGGGCCGGTCTCCTCGTCCAGAGGCAGCTCCTGGCAAGGGCAGTGCTGCAGAGAGAGAGCTCTGGCCAGGAGCAGCTCCTGTGCACAGCCCAGCAGGGCTGGGGCACTGCCAGGGCCCCTCAGGGACACGAGCAGGTCACAGACAGAGCTCACAGGGGCTCAGCACTGGCAGGGGCTGTGGGATGGCCCCGAGGGGGCTGTGTCACAGCAGCACCTCTGGGGCTGTGTCACAGAGGCACAGAGCAGCTGTGATATCAGCAAGGGGCTGTGTGACAGCACAGAGTGGGCTGTGTGACAGCACTGAGGGGGCTGTGACATGACAGAGCTAGCTGTGACATCATAGAAGGCGGCTCTGTGACATCACAATGTAGGTTGTGACATAGAGTATGATATCACAGAGCAGCCTGTGTGATGTCACAGAGAAGGCTGTGACATCACAGGGTGACTGTGACATCACAAATCTGCTTTGTGACATCACACAGCAGCTGGATGACATCATATGGAGGCTGTGTGACATAACAGAGTGGTTGTGTGACATCATAGGAGGCTGTGTGACATCACAGATGGCTGTGTGAAATCACAGGGGCTGTGTGACATCACAGGGGCTGTGTGAGGTCACTGGGGAGGTCACTCTGCCCTGGCCACCTTTACAGCTCCCCCCACAGCAGTCCAACCCTTCTCGTGCACAGCGGGGTCCCCTGTCCCCCCAGGTCCCCCCAGCCCTGGCCCCGCTGCCTCCCCCAGAGTATGTTCCATGAGATCGACCCCAGAGCCTGACATGGGGACAAGGAGCTGGGGCCCTGGGGGTGGCACAGGGGCACAGGGACCCCCCGGCAGCATCCCCGTGTCCCGCAGGGCCAGAGCCTGGGCCAGGGCTCCTTCACCCTTTTACGAACGAGGGGCTGAGAGTGCTGACAAAATCCCCAGCAAGGGATCAGCAAAAACCAGATTTAATATTAAGGGACAGCAGCACAAAGTTCCTTGGCAAGAGTCCCTCTGCTCCTGACTGGACACTTCAGGCACTCCAAGGAAACAAAGTAACAACAAAACCAAACAAAATCCAGGCAGTCAAACCAGAAATGAACCAAAAACAAGCCTGCCTTGACTGATACCTTAGACTTCAGCATTTAGGAAAAGAACAGCACTTGACAGTATTTAACCTTACTTATCCCTTATGATTAATGATTTCACAGTGGAATAACAACCAACAATATTCAACTTAGCTTATAACTTATATTAAACTTAACAATTTAGCAAAACATTACTTAGCAGCATTCAACTCAGCTTACTGCTTGTGACTCACCCTTACTTACAGGCCTGACTGACTCAGCTATCCTGATGCCAGCAGTTAATTTACGCTGCAAACAGGAAGGGACTGCTATGAGGATTGTCTTGAGCTGTTTTATTTTTTGGCATCAGTCTCATTACATGATTATGATAATGGAAAGATGCTAACAGTTCACAAATCTAAGAAGCAGGCCGGAAAACTTAATGTTGCAGCATACTTTATAACCTTCTTAGCCAATTACATGAAGCAAAAGCATATTTACAGTAGTTCTATCCAATCACCGTAAGCACACGTAGCTTTGGTTAAAACAATACTTACTTATTTTGAATACAATAACTGTTTGTGAAGCACAATGCATAGAGCCTTATTCATAAGCTTAACCTTCTTAATATCTTGCTAGATAAACTTTTTGCAACATAGAAAGCTTATACAGGCACTAATGCACAGCTTTATTGTTCTATTCTCATGTCTTTTCAACAGCTTAAATAATTTTTCTGCTGCTTTAGCACTGTTCACAATTCTGCGTTATCTGAGGCCTGTCTTCTGCAATTTTCCCAAAGCCTTCTGATTTTATGGATTCCCACAATTCACCCTCTCTGTTCACCCAAAAAGAAACTTTCATAATCGTGTCGTTTATTACTTGTGTTTTATAGCCCTACTATAATATTTTTCTTACTAACTGCTTAAGACCTGTTCTTGCTGGCACTAAGCATTGCTATATTACAACACAGCAATTTAATGCTGTGAAGGCTTAGTGGAAAGGGTATAAATCACATCTGACAATAGTTACATTCATTGTTCAAAAAACTCTTGTCAATTCTAGCGTCTTAATTCAAAATCCTCTTCTATTTCTATACCTTCATCTACTATCTCCGTGAGATTTCGAGCACTTTCTGTGATTTTACTTGTTAATTCTCTCTCTTGTGTGGCAAAAACTTCTCTGACCTTTTTTGTTCATCATTCGTTGCACACACTGAAGTATGCAGGGGATTACTATCAATATCACCACCAAAACACCCAATACATAAAGACCTATCTTGCAAAGTTGCCTTAGCTAAGGTGCAAAGCTCCATTCTTGGAACAAATTATCTAACCAGGACCCATCATCTTCTTTAATTTGGGCTGTCAAATCTTTCAGTTTTTGTATGCTTTTGTGAATGGATTCAGAATGATCGGACAAATTCATACAACACAATCCTTCAAATTCTTCACAACCATGTCCTTGTGCAAGTAAAACAAAATCAATTGCTGCTCTATTTTGAAGGGTAGCATGTCTAACACTATGTGAACATCGGTCAACATGTCACTAATTGCAGAGGATGTGGCATTAACTTGTTTGCTCAGCCAGCATCCAACTCCATCTATTTTTTTCAATGCCATTGCTGAAGCCAGTTGGGGTAAAAACAAACTTGCTGAAACTCTTTTCGCAGCCTTCTAAAGCATGAAATCACTTCTACAGTTCTCATCATAATGATGAGCAGATCTTGTTCTCTTTTGTTTTTTTTTCATGACCTCTTTGGCTGTGGGCACAATTATAGTGAGCATCTCAATGCTACAAGGGCCACCTTTGAGGTGTGATGGACTGCCCTGCCAAGCCCTATCTCTACAAATGAACCAATATCTCTTGGGCAATTTTTGTGAATATTGGTCAGCCTCAGAAAGCACATCTCAACTGTTTGAAGAATTACACCAAAACCTTAAGTTTCTATATGCAAAATAATGAGGAGTAACATTGTATTTGGAGGATCACCTTTTTGCCAACTACTAGCTGTGAAGGTAAAGCAAAAATCTATTGTTAAAGAACTAAGGATTTCTAATTCTTGGGGTTCAGATGATGCTCTGGGAAGTTTTTTGGCCCAAATGTTCCAATTCAATGCAGGATTGTTCCCATTGTCAATTTCACCTGGCTCACCATTGGATTGCTTTTTGACCAAAGGCAACTCTTTTACTGGCACACTGACCAGACAGGTTGAGAAAAGTTTTTCTGATTCTGAATTAGACAAACATATAGTATCTGAGCTGGCTGACTTGGCTAAGGTCACCTAAACGTTTGTTTTTGGTTGTTCCACAGGCAAATCTGCATGACAAAAAACAATTAAAACCCACAACACCAACATACAATTTGATTTTGCTCCATCTTTTTCGTGAGCTACGTTTTGGCAAAATCCTCACATATATACTAATTTTAAAACTTTGCTTTTAGCCTTAAGAGAAGATTTGATTTTGAAAATCCAATAGAGAGGATCTGTAACCTAATAAAAACAAAAACTTACACTTTTGCCAAAAATCAGCTCCATGAAACAAACATTTGACATACAATTGACACACTTATAAATAGCATTAATGCAAAATCAGAGTTTGCAGGTTCCACCGATGCACAAGGAACGTCAGGCGTGACCTGGGATCCCTCTGTTCGGCTCACGTCTGCGTACTTGCTTCCTTGGTTCTGGACTCATCAACACATTCTGGGGTGCGATATGGTTTGATGTTTTTGGCATGGACCCACTTAATTCCTGCACCTGTAGAAACAGAAGCATACTATTTGCCCCAGGTTATTAATCGAAAAGGACTTTCAATTTGTCCAGTCTCAGGGTTTCAAATTAAAACAGGAGGATTTTCTTTCAGTTTTGCCTGTGTGTTATTTGGAAAATGCCTAAAAATCAGTGGATCAGGTTCTGCAACCAAACTGTTTAAAAATGAAAACATAGAAAGCTTTGTTCAGCCTCATCTGTGGTGTTACCTCTACTCCCCCTCTCTGTTGATCTAGAATGTATTTTAATGTCTGATGTGCTCTCTCAATAATTGCTTGGCTTGTGGGAGAGTGAAGAATACTAAAGATGTGACAAGCACTCTATTATTTTAGAAATGTGACCAATTTCTGATATATATATGCAGGATGATATATATATCATCCCAAAGCCTTCTGATTTTATACATTCCCACACTATCCAAGGCACTCAAACCCCTCAGAGAGCAGCATTTCTGCCACATTTCCCCAGCACAGGCACTCCTGTGTGCACACAGACACAAAGAGTCAGTGCAAGACACCTGTGAGCAATTCCCCTGAGGGCAGGAAATGCTCTCTGTGGATCCTTTGGCATTTCCCCAGCAGGCAAAGGGCTGAGTCTGGAGGAGTGGGGGGATCGGCCCAGGCTCCGTCGTGTTTTGGGATCCCCGAGTGCAGCAAACAGGAGAGTTCCCAGCTGGGAGAGGCCCCACTCAGAGGGAGTTGCTGGCCCAGGAGAGCTCCAAGAGCTCCTTTTGGAGCACTGTGTGCAGGGCCCCAAGAGACGGGCTTCAGTCCCAGCAATGGTTCATCCTGGCCGCACTTGGCACCAACAGCTTTCTTTGGCAGTGTGAGAACAGGGATGTTATGCCGCTGAGGGAACACAAACAGCTCCCAGGGCTGCTCCTACAGGAACCAGGGGCTGGTTGGGCAGCAGCAGTGCCTGGAGCAGACAGTGTTTGTGATGAGCTGCAGAGGAGCTGAGCCCAGGGGCTGTTGGCCAAGGCCCAGGCCCAAGGAGCATTTCTCAGCTGGCAGTGGCAGCCTGAGAAGGGGAGGGGGGAATGCAGCAGCACAGGGCCATAGAACCAAGGGACCATTGCGACCCTGTGGGGCCCTGTGACATCAAGGGACCATTGTGACACTGTGCAGCCCTGCGAGACCAAGGGACCATTGTGACACTGTGGGGTCCTGTGACATCAAGGGACCATTGTAACACTGTGCAGCCCTGTGAGACCAAGGGACCATTGTGACACTGTGCAGCCCTGTGAAACCAAGGGACCATTGTGACACTGTGGGGCCGTATGATGTGGGATCTCAGCACCTCAGGACTGATATGCCGAGTCACCAAGACCACCCTTGGGGGGCTCGGAGGTCCTGGAATGTTGCCAGAAGTGTCTGGTGGCTGGACTTTGATCCTGCACGGGAGACGACACCTGTATGAGGATGGGAGGATTTCACTGGGATAAATGGTTAAGGGATAGGTTAATTAGAGTGTGAAACACAGGGTTTAGAATTTCGGTATAGGGGGGTCTAGAGAAGTAAGATGGAGGAATTGGGGCGTGTCCTGTCCTCCTGTTCTTCTTCTTGGCCTCCATATTCTGTGGTGGTGGTGGCACTTTGGGATTGGTTCTTACTAAAAGTGCACTTGTCAATAAGGGTGAAAGGTATTGGGGAAAATAGGTAAATATCTTATACGTAGTTTTGGGTATAAAGATAAGTGACTGCCCCGGGGGCTCTCAGTGTGCTCATGGCTGGCTTGCTGTGCGGACCTCTGTCGGGCCGAGAGAAAATCTTGTAGATAAAAAACTAATAAACACTGAAGACCGAGAAAAAACCTGAAGACTCTTTTTGTCCTTTGGGGCGCGGGCTGTCCAAGGCCATCCCGAGCCTTTCCAGGCCATAAAAACAGCCGAGAAAGAGACACTATGAGACCAAGGGATCACTGTGACACTGTGTGGCCTCATGGAATCATGGAGAGCACTGTGACATTGCTGGGCCTCATGGAACCAGGGGGACTGTACTGATGCTGTGTGACTCCATGGAATGAAGGGGTCATTGTGACACTGAGAGGCCCCATCAAACCAAGGGGCCATTGTGACATTGCTGGGCCTCATGGAACACTGGAGACCATTATGGCACTTTGAGGTGTCATGGAACCAAGGGGCCATTGTGACACTGTGATATTCCATGGAACCAAAGGTCCATTGTGCCATTGCAAGGCCTCATGGAAAGACCATTAACTCACTTCACAGCCTCATGGAACCAGGCAGCCATTGTGACACTGTGGGGCCTCATGGAATCATGGAGAGCACTGTGACATTGCTGGACCTCACAGAACCGAGGGGACCATACTGGCGCTGTGCGGCTCCATGGAATGTAGGGATCATTGTGATACTAAAAGACCCCATCAAACCAAGGGTCCATTGTTACATTGAGGAGATTAATGGAATTGTGGAGACCATTATGGCACTTTGGGGTGTCATGGAACCAAGGGGCCGTTGTGACACTGTGAGATCCCATGGAACCAAAGGTCCACTGGGACATTGCAAGGCCTCATGGAACCATGAAAAGACCATTAAGACACTTCACAGCCTCATGGAAACAGAGAGCCATTTTGACACTGAGGGGACTCATGAAATCATGGAGACCATTGTGACACTACGAGGCCCCATGGAATAAGTAAAGCATTGTGACACTGTGGGCCACCATGGAACCAAGGAGACCATTGTGACACTGTGGGGCCTCATGGAACCAAGAGATCTTTGTGACACTGCAGGGCTGCATGGAACCAAGGGGCCATTGTGAAATTGTGAGGCCTTCTGTCATCAGTGGTCCATTGTGACACTAAGAAACCAAGCAGAACCATTGTGACACTGCTGGGCTCATGGAACCAAAGCTCCAGGGTGACACAGAGTGGCCTCCTGTCATCAATGGTCCATTGTGACACTGTGGAGCCAAAGGAGACCATTGTGACACCACAAACCCCCATGGTCCAAAGGTCCATTGTGACATTGCAGGCCTCACTGAACAGAGGAGTGACATGACATTGTGGGGCCTGTGGAACCGCAGAAACCACTGTGACACTGCAAGGCCTCATGTAATCCTTGGGACCATTGTGACACTGTGGGACCTTCAGGAACCCGGGGGCCATTGTGACACTGTGGGAGCCCATGGAACCAAGGCACCCTTGTGACACCTCAGGGCCCCACAAAACCAAGGGAACACAGAACAGGTCTGGCTGGTTTGGCCTCCCGTGGGCCACCTGACTGGTCCAGCTGACCTTGGCATGTTGAGGGTCTCTTCTCATCTGCTGCTGAAACACTGGGGCTCTGTGCTTTCCTTCCTATGGGAAAGAACTGTCCTTCTCCTCCAGGTGCCCATGGCCAGAACTGGGATTTCACCACCAAATTTCTTTATATCCAGGGATTGTTCCCACAGCAATATTGCCAGGACAAATCTGTCTGGCAGTGGTTTCACAAGGGTCACCTCTCATCTGGCCCCAAAACCCTGGGGAAGGCTCTATGCTTTCCTTCCTATGGAAAGGAACTGTCCTTCTTGGCCAGGTGCCCATGGCCAAATTTGGGTCCCATCTCCAACACTGCCTATTGTGACAAACTGGAGGAGATTGTTGGCTTGAATAATTTCATGTGTGGGGAGGAAGGGGCAGGTCCAGCCTTGCCCTGCCCTGCAACCCCAGCCCTGCCCTGCCCTGGAACCCCAATCCCCCCCAGAGCCTCTATCCCAGGCCAGCAGTGTCTGCCAGTCCCTGGCACAGCACAGGCAATGCTCCACAGCCACCTCTGGAGCCCCCAGCCCAGCTCCTGAAGGACCAAATGACCCCAAGACCCAGCTGGGGGAAGGGCCCAGGAAGACCAAGGGGTATTTAAGGCTGACCACAAGGCAAGCACACATCTTGACCCTACCTCCTCTTGGAATTTTTATCTGAACAGTGCTGGAATCCAGGAGTTGGTAGCAGTGTGTGTGCTTCTTTGTATTTTTTGTCTTTGTCTTTTTCTACGTCTTCTGTTTCTGTGCTCCTGCAAATTTTGATTAACATTACATTGAACAGGCTTAGAGTTTGTGAAGTTGAATGGGCCAAGCCAATGCTTTGAGAAGTGTTTTTTGTTGGCTGATTATCTGTCATAGTTTGACATGAGAAGAATTTTAAAAAGTAATACGAAACTTCTTGTGTTACTGACAATCTGTTAAACCACTAAGATACTGAACAGGCCTCTGTGAAACACATATGTTAAAGATGAAAAAACCCAGGAACCTCCTCTTTCTTTCCCAGTCAACAAAGAAGCAGCGAGCCCTGGCCTCATCCCCCATCTCAACCAAACCAAACCAAACCAAACAACCCTGCCGTGGGCCAAGCCCCTTGCCCCCTCCCCAGGCTGCCCCCTCCCCATCGGCCCCATTCTAACCAAACCAAACCCGAACAACTACCAAACAGGAAACAAAAGAGGCTACAAAACCCCAACCAGAACAAAGGTAGCCACAGCTATTAAAATCTTATCATCAAATCCCCCTCGCCAACACAACTCAAACCAAAAACCTCTAACACCTACAACACATAAAAAATAACCCTACAACTAAAATTAAACACAAAACCGCCCACAAACCAACCATAAAGCCAATCCTAACACAACCCAACCACAACTTCCATCACAAGTTACCAGCGGGTCAGGTGTAAACCCTTTCAATATTTCAATCCTCCTTCAAGTACAGGAAAAAAACAAAATACAAACATTAAAAAAAACCCATAAAACCATCCAAGTCAGTAAAGAAGAAGTTAAATCTCAAATAAAAACGAAAAAATTTGTACCTTAAACCTAAAACTAAAATCCTCTTATAATCTATAAAGAAAAAATTTTTCTTTATTGCACATAACATTATAAAAAAATAAAATACTCAAAATAAAATAAACAAAAACCTCCATATTAAAGTAAAACAACTATTAAAATAACTGTAATTTAATAAAATGTTTAAGCAGAAACAAAAAAAGTAATCCAGTACCCCCACAAGAAGATCTCTATAAAGCTTGTAGCAATAAAAACAACTTCACAATAACAAAGTTCCCCAGACAACTGTTATCCATGACAAAATTAAGAACCACAAAAACAAATTTTCTTCTCTTGTAAAAAAATCTCCATAACCTTAACAAGAAAAACTTCTCTCCCAAAGTAAACTAAAAAAAGGCTGTCCTAGAAACAGTAAACTATCTAGAAATTTTAAGTTTTGTTTCTTTACATTGCCAGTTAAAAAAAGTTGTAAAGAAAAAAGTTGTTTAAAGAATTTATTTTATTCTTACTACCTTTTTATTATATTTACTTTTTAATAAAATTTTCTTTATACCCGTTAAAAATGTTAAGCCTGCTTTACTTTTCACCTAATCTACTCTCACAACAAAATAAATTCATAAATAATTAACCAACACTAAAACGCACCACACTCATCAATACATTAATTAAGAAATCTCAAAATTAGAAAAATCTTAAATTAACAAACCAAGACCACTACAATGTCATAATAAACCTTTTGCCAAAGTTTATCTTCTTTTCTAAAGTTCCCAGTAAAAGCTGTTTTGTTGTTTTGAGCTCCTGAGAATCTCTTGTTGGTATTTCTCCAGAGAGTCCAACTCAGACTACCCAAACAATTGTAAATCCTTTTGAATGTCTCCTTGAGAGAGTTGTTTGGGGAATGGGAGTCAGGGCTTGTGTGTCCTGCTTGGCACAGCCCAGGCAGGGCTTTCCCAGCCACATTCCACACTCCATTTCCCAGCTGGAGCCGCTGGTGCCTCTGAGTTGTGCTGCCCCAGCCCCAGGGACGCTTTCCTTGTCTGTCCATTCCCCCACGGTCTCTGGGCAGGGATGGCCTCAGTGGGGGCTGCTGGCATCCTCAGCACCTTGGAGGCTGCTGCTGAATTTTCCTGCTGCAGAGGCTTGTTCAGCCTTCAGCTCTTGAGTGCAGGAATTCAGTGTCCCAGGGCTCATTAACATTCAGAACACCTTAACAAGCCAAGCCCCTGGGAATAATTTGATTTAATTTTCCAAATCACTTGTTCAGCCTTCAGCTCCCCAGTTTAGGAATTCAGTGGCCCAGGGCTCATTGACATTCAGAACACATTAACAAGCCAAGCCTCAGGGCATAATTTGATTTAAGTGTTCAAATCTTTTGTGGTTAATTCAACACAATTCCTAAGTGCATTTAAAATGAATGTATTTTATTTAAACAGACAGTGAGAAAACATTTTTTAGCTCCTGTTTATTTTTTTTTTTCTCCTAATAAATTGATATGTGCAATCTCAAATTGACATAGAATCCAAGTACCTCTTCATGCAGTCTGAGTAGATATGAAAATCAAGACCCTTTATGCCTGACAATCAATCAGACTTGGTCCCTACCCCCTCCCCACCATTTCCCCCATCCAACCCCTGGCACTCAGAGCAGTTGAGGAATGGAGTCACATCCAGGGGTGTCTCCAGGGCTCAGGATTGGGGCCAGGTCAGTGAAATCTCTTTATTGCTGATCTGGATGAGGCCATCGAGGGCACCCTCAGTCAGTTCCCAGGTAAGCCCAAGGTGGGTGGGAGTGTGGCTGTGCTGGAGTGCAGGAAGCTCTGCAGAGGGATCTGGACAGGCTGGAGCCATGGGCCCAGGACAATGGGATGAGATTCACCAAGGCCAAGGGCCAGGTCCTGCCCTGGGCTCACAACCACCCCAAATCCCTGGCTGTGCCCTGCCCCTGATCCCCACAGCCTGTCCTGTTTCCTTCATCCCTGCATTGCCAGGGACTCTCAGAGACAAGGGAGCTCTGCTCTGGGGATGGAGGGAAGACCAAGTGCAGCCACTGGAGTGAGAACCACAACTCATCAGGTTTGTGTCCTCTGGGGGTCAGGAACTGGTGAGACTCAGAGGCACAGAAAGTTTCTCTTCATGGCAAACAGACCATAGTTGAACAGGAAACAATTTAATAACAATAACACTCTTCCCTGAGCCATGTGCAATGTCCCAGCAGTGTCTGATGAGTGCACTATCCACAGGTGATTTGCATACTAAAATTAATTTTAGACAAACATAGTTCTATCACAGATATAAACACAATTAAGTTCTTGTATCAGGATGCCCAGACTGGAGTGAGGGCAAAACAGCTCAAACAATTCCTGATTTGCAAATCTGTCAGTGGTGGATGGAGAAGGGAGTCAGGCTGCTCTTGGTGTTGAGGAAATGCTGAAAGCAGCCTGACTCATTTAATGTCCTCCTGTCCTGGCTGATCTCCCCTCTTTCCCCTTCCACCCATTGGCTTTTGTCTCCCACCAGGCCCCCCTGTGAAGAGCCTGGCTTTGTGTTCTCCATCCCCTCCTCGCTGGCACTGCCAGGCTGGGATGAGGAGCCCCTCAGCCTTCCCTGCTCCAGGCTGGACAAGCCCAACTCCCTCAGCCTCTGCTCACAGCCCAAGGGCTCCAGCCCCACCTTGGAGGCCCTTCCCAGACCCTGCTCCAGCTGCCAGACATCTTTCCTACCCTGGGCAACCAAACCCAGGCCACAGTGACCTGGATAATCCCGTCCTTGATGTCCTGGTCACACAGCCCTGGCCCCTTGTCCCCATGTCAGGCTCTGGGGTGGATGCTGTGGAACATCCTTTGGTGGAGGCTGTGGCTCCAGGTGGGCCGGGGGGATCCTGGGAGACAGGGACCCCACTGGGCATGAACAGCATTGGACTTGTTGGGAGAAACTGTGAGGGGGAGCTGGGGCAGAGTGACCAACCCAGTGACCTGGCACAGCCCTGCTGGGATGTCACACAGCCCCTCTGGGATGCCACAGCCTGCTCTGGGATGTCACAGCCTGCTCTATGATGTCAGACCTCTGCCCTGTAATGTCACAGCTGGCTCTGTGGTGTCACAGACGCTGTCTATGATGCTATAGCTGCTCGATGACCTCACATAACCCACTCTGTGATGTCAGTCTGCCCTGTGATGTCATAGCTGGCTCTGTGATGTCACAGAGGCCGTCTATAAAGTCATAGCTGCTCAATGACCTCACATAATGCACTCTGTGATGTCATAGCCCACTCTGTGACGTCATGTTACCAGATGATAAATTGTCTCCACAAGCTGAGCTGACACCTGGAGCTTGTTCTCCACAACCCCAGGCCTGTGGAAACCACACAATGCCCATTGTGTGAGAAGGGAACTGGAAGTTCACCAGCCTCAGAGTCCTGCCAGCTCAGCCAGGCCCACAGGAACATTGGGGTCCACAAGCACCAGGGACCACCAGAGAGACCCCCAGGACAGAAGAGAGCATGGGTAAAGGGGAGGGGAAATCTGTTAATGGTTTTGGGGAAATGATTATCATATGTGTGTTTAGTCCAGGACAATCAATGAATATGTGTCCAAAATACAGAAAAGAAACAGAAACTTTCCTGTGCTCAGCATGCACAGCTTTGGGAGGAGCTCTCCCCTGTGCATCCCCCTGAATAAAGAATGCAGCTTCTTAATGCTACATTGGTTTTAAGGAGTTTTCTGTGTTACCAAATTTTTGGTAACACGCCCACTGCCAAGGAAAGCTCTGTCTGCTGCTGTTCACAAACAGAGAAGGGCTGGGGGCAGATGTGGGGCTCGGAGGCTGCCAGGGGCACAGTGACCATGGAAGAATCAAGTTTTCAAAGTTCTGTGAAAGAAGGGGGGGCAGCAACAAAACTTCTGCACTGGAATTAGGAAGGTCAGGCTTTGGCCTGTTTAGGATGCAGATTTGGGGAGTACTGAATCGGGTACTGACTTTTTAAGGGAAACGGCCCTTAAAAACAAAGGTGTCCAGGAAGGATGGACACATTTCAAGAAAGCAATCTTAAGGGGGAAGGAGCAGCCTGTCCCGGTGTGGCAAAAGTTGAGCAGGTAAGGAAAATAACTGTCCTGGCTGGGCGTGGAGATTTTGTGGGAACTCAGAGGGAAAAAGGACCAGCAACTCAGGAAGTGTTTAAGGATATTGTTAGGCTATGCAGGAAGAAAATTAGAGAGGTGAAAGCTCAATTAGAACTTAACCTGGCTGCTTTTGTAAAAGAAAAAAAAAGTTTTTTTATAAAAAAATTATAGTAAAAGCAGGGAAAAGGAGAATCTCTATTATTTATTGGATGCAGTGGAGAATATAACTAAAGATAAAGGGGTCACAAGCTCAGCTCCTACACAGAGAACTAAAGTAACTAAAGATACGGAAAAGGCTAAGCTACTTTACACCTTGTTTGTCTCAGTTTTCAACAAGAAGACAGCATGTTCTCAGGACAAGTGCTCTCCTGAGCTGGTAAATGGGCACAGGGCGCAGAACAGCCCCTGTAATCCAGGAGGAAGCACTTGGTGACTTGCTGAGCCACTCCGATGCTCACAGGTGTATGGGATCCATCCTAGGGGGATGATGGAGCTGGTGGATGAGCTCCCCAGGCTGCTTTCCATCGTTTACCATCAGTCCTGGCTCAGCAGGGAGGTCCCAGAGGACTGGAGGTGCCACTGTGAGCCCATCCCCAAGAAGGGCTGGAAGGAGGAGCTGGGGAACTCCAGGCCTGTCAGCCTGACCTGGGTGTCCGGCAAGGTTATGGAACAGATCACCTTGAGTGCCATTCCAGGGCACCCACAGGATGACCGAGGGATCAGAGCCAGCCAGCGTGGATTTCAATATCTGCATTGATGATCTGCATAAGGGGACTGACTCCAGCATCAGCAAATTTGCAGATGACACCAAGCTGGGTGTGATTGTGGATCTGCTGGAGGGTAGGAGGGCTCTGCAGAGGGCCCTGGACAGGCTGGAGGCAGGGCCCAAACCCAACAGGTGAGGTTGAACAAGTCCTAGTGCTAGGTCCTGCACTCTGGCCACAACAACCCCTGTAGTGCTACAGGCTGGGGACAGAGGGGCTGGACAGCAGCCAGGCAGGAAGGGACCTGCAGGGACTGATGGACAGCAGGCTGGACATGAGCCAGCAGTGTGCCCAGCTGGCCAAGAAGGCCATTGGCTCCTGGCTTGGATCAGGAATGGTGTGGCCAGCAGGAGCAGGGTAGGGATTGTTCCCCTGTGCTCAGCACTGCTTGGGCAGCACCTCAAGTGCTGTTTGCAGTTCTGGGTCCCCCAATTTAGGAAGGACATGGAGGGGCTGGAGCGTGTCCAGAGAAGGGCAACAAGGCTGGGGAGGGGTCTGGAGCACAAGTCCTGTGAGGAGTGACTGAGGGAGCTGGGATTGTGGACACCTGTTATGGTTTGACACTGGCACAAGGCCAAATGCCCCCATGAAAAAACACCTTCTCTGGTGTCTGCTGTGAGATTTTGACCAGGAATAAACAAAGCAGGCTCTCACTTGAAAAAAAGAAAAGTTTATTGACTAAACTACAAAAAACAATTACTAAACTACACACAAAAGGAAAAAAAAAAAAAACCACAAGGAAAATGAAAACCTCACAAAAACACTTTCCTCCTCCTCCCCCCTAAATTCCCAATACAATACATCTTCCAAAATCACCAGTTCTGGGTCCAGCACCACCCTTTAGAATGCTCAACTTTCAGTTCCTCAAGAGGAGAGAGAGTCCTTCCATGTGTCGTGGTGGCCTTTTCCGTCCTTGTTCCGGTGCTCTCACCACCAAACAGGGATCAGGACTGCTTCCAGGGTTGTCTTTTTAAGGATGCTTTGTCCAGTTCCAGAAAAGCACAGTATCTCACCTTTCCACCTTTGGGACATCTGTCCCCCCCATATTTTATATACCCCCTGGGGCCGAGGGGTACCCACACTGAATCTTCTTTGACACTGGGACATTTCTCCACCTGGACTCAGTCTCTGTATCACACGGAAACATGGCTCTGTCCATGGCTACACGAAAGAGTCCAGCATAAAATGCCACTCCATCTTCTCCATTCTTTCAACATCTCTCACTCTCTCTCTCTCTCTGGTCCAGACCTCCATCACTCGTTCATTTCCTTCATCCTCCTCCACTCTTACCACTCGTCTAGGAAGGGTTAATGTTCTGTAAGGTTTTCATTGTCCAAAAAGGGTTAAAAACTCTTCCAGGCGGCTGGACTCCTGGCTGCACCCCGCCCCCCCCCCCATCTCCTCAGCCGGCTGCCTGCTGCCAGCACATGTTTACTGAGTTTCAAGATAATGACACAGGCTGCGCTCTCTCTCTCTCTCTGTCTGTCTCCAAGGCGGGGGGGAGTGGGGGGGGGAACAGGCTGCCCATTGCTTCCCGGCATTTCTTTACTTCTTCCTTCCACCCTTGGGGTGGGGGCCAGGCCTACCTCTCTCGGGTCAGGCCGCATGGCTTTTCCCCTCCCCCCGCCCAGCCAGCAACTGGGCAGGGGAAGAGACACCCAACTCCTTCCCACCGGAAATCCAAAGAGGCCTGCCAGGGGGAGAGCCCTGCTTTTACCCTGTGTTCTCAGAGGTGGATCCACATTCCTAGTGGTTGGGCCAGATGGCAATATTCAAATCTGAGCACTCATTGGCCCCATCCACAGCATCCCAGAAATCCTGTTTCCGGGTCAAATCATGACAATACCTCAGCTGGAGAGGAGGACCTCAGGGAGACAAGACGGTTTCAGGGCACAGGTTGGACTTGATGATATCTATGGCCTGTTCAACCCTTGCTGATTCTGGGATTCTCTGAAAGAACCCTTGGAGCAGTCGCAGGAGGAGCCCTGGGCCTCCTCTTCAGGAGCTCCAGCAGCCCAGGTCCCTCAGCTTCTCCTGCCAGCCCCAAAGCCCATCCTGTCAGTCCTGCAGAGTCTCTACAGCTCCTCCTCACTGCCCAGAACAGGGACCCCCTGTCTAGCAGCAGTAAAAAGTCTGTGAGGCCAAAGCTGAAGGAAAAACTCGCATGGCGAGACAGCAAGGAGACAGAGAAAGAAAAACAGAAAAGACCACGAGGTCAATTTGCCCCCGACCTAGGAATTCCTTTGATAAAGAAGAACTGGCGATAAATGTCATGCGGAATGAATATGTATGAACCTATTGTGAAACTGTATGCATATGCATTTGGAAGGGGGATAAAAGGAGACTTGAGATCTTCAGGGGTACGCATGCCTTTTGAGGAGAATTTTCTCCGTATGCATCTGGCGCCGTAAATAAACATACCGGGCTTTACAACTTTTATAAAGTTGTGAGGTTTCTTCTTTTCTCCGCAAAACATTATGGCAAGCCAGGGAGGAGTTCTCTGTCCCCGCAGGGGCGAGGGGATAGACGGACCTCCAAGGCGCACCCTAGGATTTTTTTTCCTGGTGGGGCTCTGCTTGTCTCAACTTGCCACCTGCGAGGACAGACAACGACCCACTGGCCTGCGGAGGAAGATACGGTATTTACTGAGGGGCCCCCAGGGGAGGGAAAGGAGAACAAGGGAGTAAACCACCCAGAGATGTCTGGGTTCAGCTGATGGAGCAGCTGTATTAGAGACGGGGTTCATCGTTCTGATAGAGCGGAACCGCTAGAGGATCTGGGGGTGAGCCGGGTGAACCCGTGTATGTGTGTGTTGGGGGTTCATCGTTTTGATAGAGCGGAACCGCTAGTGGCTCTGGGGGTGAGCTGGGTGAACCCGTGTATGTGTGTATTGGGGGTTCATTGTTCTGATAGTGCAGAACTGCTGAGCCCATGTGTGTTTTGTTTGTGTGTGTGTGTGATGTCCGGACACTGTGTTGCTGTATGCTTAATGTGTGCATTGTGTGGTCAGTGCACTGTGTTTGTAATCGTGCAAGTGATAAGTGTATGGTGTATAAAAGAGAGTAAATCTACAGTGCCCTACAGTGCGGGGGGGTCAGTACTACCCATGTTTGAAGCAGCTGAGTGAGGCCTGAGGCACTGGCTGCAGCAGGTTGTGGGGGCAGGGAGAGAAGTGCCCTGCGGAGAAGCGAGTGGAGGAATGTCAGTGATGGTATTTATCGTGTTTAAATGTAGTGATTTGTGTAGATTTGGTACATTTTAACCGTGAGTATGAGCTCAGAGAGTTCCTTTGCCTTGAATGTTTGGACTTGATCTCTAGACTGTGTGCTGTTATTTTGATTGTGTCCAGGAAAATTGATGTGAGTAAATGCCGAATTATGGTATGCTTTGTTGTGTTGAGAAAAGTGAGCACTTTGAGAAATATGCCCTTTCCCAGTGATTTTGTGTAGTGATTTTCTTCCGCTGCATTGTGGTAATTTGATTCTCAGATTGTATAGTAGTGTTTGTGGAGATTTTAAGATTTTGTTGCAACAAGAGTAGCATTTTACACAGGAGAACTATAGTACAGTGATTTATGCTTAACTACGATAAAGCGAGTTAAAGGAATTCCAAGAATTCTCCCCCTCACAGCAATTCAAGCCTTGGCTCTAGTGAATTTGAGATAAAGGGCGGGGGTGCGTGTGTCTGTGGGCATATCAGAGTTTCGGCTGTGACTAGCACAGCCTTTTTGCAAAGCAGTAAAACAAGTGTAAGTAGACACAGTGCTTAATTAGATTGTGCAAGAAGAGAACTAGAAAAGACTGATATTTTGTAAAACAGAGTTTATATAGAAGAGATGAATGAGATGAATTAGTTAATGAGACTTATGAGATTTATGAGACTTCAGTTGGTACTGCAGTAAGTCTGGACTGGAAACAATCTGCTGCAGGGATTTAAAGTTCTCTGTAACAAACAGAAGAGCCTGCCTTTGTGGGCAATTTTGGGGAGCCTTTGGTGCATCAAGAGGCTAGCATGCTGTGTGAGGTGACAGTGGCTGTCCCCTGGGCACAGGGACAGCTCTGGCTGCCCTGTCTCCCCAGGGAACACGGGAATGGCCTGTGGGCAAAAGCTGGATGTGCAGGTATTATTGCAGTGCGGTGTTTATGAGAAACACTGGTATTGCTGTTTTGCTGTTCTAATAAGTGTCAGGACACATGCCCTGAGTGTAAATTAGAGGTTTCTGGTCAAGCGGATTCAGAACCTGAGGTCTTAGAGCTTGGGTGTGGGAATCACATCTGATACCTGCCACCTGGAGCTGTGTGTATAGGAGGAAAATTGAGAAACTACTGTGAAGGTCTGTAAAAAAGGTTTGAGTGGAAGCGAGATAGGACAAGGAGAAATAAATAATGAGAACTGACCAGAGCAAATGGAAACAGGTTCCTAAATTAGCCCCTTTTGGGGGGGGCTCACTGGGAGGAGGTTGCCAGTAAGAGCAGCTCAGAAAATAAAAAGATTTATAATACTTCATTGCTGTTAGTACTGTTTTAAAATAGGAAAATAAATGGGATAGAGTTTTTGTATGCTGAAATGTCTTTTTGTTTTAAGAAATCACCCAGAATGGCAAAGAGACTGTGAGATCAGACTGCCCTCTGGTCTTGGCCCTTGAAAAGGAAAACAAGGCAAAGAGAAAGCAAATCAAACATGTTGTTCAGCATGCAGCATAAGATAGCAATGTATGAAATCAGGCAAAGATTACCATGATGAAATGCAAAGCAATCACAGTTCGCAAAATGAGTACATATGATTTGTTAAAGGCTCCTCCCAAGGTAAGGGAGGAAGGGTAAAGATGACGTCCCCAAAGGGAAGAATTTTTGTCAATACAAGGGTCATATATTCAGTTTTAAATAAGCCTTAGTTCCTGTGGAGAATGTTTATGTTGTAGTGTGAGGAATGAACAACTGGCCAGTCTGAGAAGGCATACTTGTGCAAACCTTTAAAGTAACGTGTACTATGTGTACCTGAAAGCTTTTGTACAATTTGCTCAATTTGCTAAACATTCTCAAATGAGAAAGGTTACTTTGGAGGCAAATAATATAAAGATGTTAGGCTTAACATTAACAGACACTGAAATTAAGAAAGACATTAGTAAGGAGATATTAGAATAAGTAAGTAAGTGTTTTCAAGGGTATGGGCCTCTGCTGTACCAGGGAGAGTGAAAGATGCTGCCCCATGAGCATCAAGCTTAAGGAAAGAACACAACTAGTGAGAACTGAGTAGTACCCTCAAAAGGAAGATAAGGAAGGAATCAGCCCAATAACTGATAGTACTGGACTAAGGGCTGTCAATAAGATAACACAGAATTTATACCCTGTGGTAGCAAATCCATATACTTTACTAACTTGTTTAACACCTGAGCTAACCTGGTTCACTGTTTTAGGACAACTGCAAGGGGTGGGCTACCATTGAAAGAGAGCTAGTAATCCCTTTCCATTTTCGTGGTTACTAGTGAAGGAAGGGCACTAGAAAACACACTAGGGCCTAACTACTTAAAAGCCTTTTATAGAGTGTGGCTCCTTTCTCAAAATGACCAAGGCTGCGAGTGATACAGAGTGCATTGAAATGAAGTGTTGACTTTGAAGTAGTAATTTCCACAGGCTTTCTAGAACACACATCTGATTGAAAGAATCGTTGTATCGTTATCAGGAATTTATATGCCACTATCACTCAGGTGAGCTGATAATGTGATCCTTGCCTCCAGACTAACCTCAAAATACCCCCCCGGGCCAAAACTTGGTCAGACTGGGAGAGGCCATGGGCCTGTACAGCAGTGGCAAATCAAATTTTCAGAATTCCCAAGGAAAGGGGGGTATCAGTATTTACTGGTATTAATAGATAACATTTTCAGGGTGGCCAGAAACATTCCGCACCAGAGCTGTCAAAGCTCAAGAGGTGACCAGATTATTTTTACAAGAAATAATACCACGCTTCAGAGTTCCAGCCACAATATCCTCAGATAAAGAATCACATTTCATTTCCAAAATAGTGCAACAGATTAGTAGCCATCTGGGCATAGATTAGGAACTTCACACCCCATACCGCCCCCAATCAAGTGGCCAGGTGGAGAGAATTAATCATTTGATTAAGCAGCAAATCATAAGACTGGGGCAAGAAGTTAATCTACCCTAGCCCAAGCTCTTCCACTAGCACTATTGCAAATTCAAACTAAACCTTGAGCTAAAGGAATGATGAATCCTTTTGGAATGCCTTATAGAAGACCATATAGAATACAAGGGGAACGTCCAGAATGTCCACCTACATGGTGGCATCAAGCAAACAGCTCAGAGTAATTGATAAACATGTGGCTGGAACTCAGAGCAGGGAGTTAGATAGCCTGGGGATGATGTATATGTTAAGTCTCTTACAGAGAAGACTTCGGAACCACAGTGGGAGAGACCACTGCAAGTGCTTCTCACCACCTTCACTGCAATCAAAATCAAGGAGCAGAATGCCTGGATCCATCACTCTCGGGTGAAGAAGGCCCAGAAGCCCCTTCAGGAGTGACACCAGGAGACAATGAACTGAGACTAAAACTTACTCGGGCAAAATGAGTATATTGCGGTCGGGAGTATCTGATACTTTAGTGTACAGAATTGTTTTGTATGTAATTATAACTGAAGTTTTAGAACTAGAGAGTACCTCTATCCAAAGCAATGCTGAATGGCCTTGGTCCCAGGCGTTTAATCAGTATACTGGATCCATGGGAAAACCTTCTGAGATAAAAGATTTAAACATATCTACTGTAGTAATCCACGAGAATCAGGTATGTCAGGAGCAAGAATGGCAGGAACAGGAACTGTGGACATTTCAAGGAATCAGAGGAGAAGAAATCAAAGTAGGGTGCCAGGTCATCAATAGGGTAGCTTATGAGAGACCAGATGTAATTAGTGTCTGAACCTCCCCTGGTGTATATGAACACCAGGAAGTCTGTGATAACCTAATCAGTTTCCTTAGGTCATTTTCCAAGCTGGTTGGCTGAACACCCAGGCAATGGCTGGTAAAGGGTGCTGAACTGCAGGTGGTGAATTAACTCAAGCAAGGAAGGTGATTTTCTTTATTTATAGCTATCCCTTTTCCTACTGAGATTTGGATCAGTGATTGTCCCAGTCTGAGGCAGTTGGATTCTGCCTAAAAGAGGTAGAGAGAGACCCCCCCCTCAGAGCTCAGCAGCAGGCTGCAGGATTTTGAGCATCACTTTTGTGCTGAGTGTTTCAAGTAGCAGAAATCTGATCCCAGTTTCTTCTGAGGCACTACAATGAATTTAGGCTCTTCTCTCAGATTTCCCCTTCATTATTTACTTGAGGCTTGGATCTGAAATCTTTCTACCCAAACCCATATGTTCCAGCCAGTTTTATTCTCATCTGTTTGACAAATACTGTTATCTTCTGCCCTGAACACAGTCCACAGCTTGATCTTAGCTAGGGGCAAGGTGGGTGAGGTTTTGTAGACCAGAAGAGACATTCCTGCTTGCCACACATCTGGAAAATCAGGTGCTTTGGAGGGGGAAGGAGAGGTTAGATTCCCTGAGGTCTCTACATTTCAGAACAAACATCTGCCTCAAGTATGACCTAAACCTCTGTCAGATACACTTGTGAAGTGTGTCTGAATTTTCAGTGTGAGTCCAGCACATCCCTCTGGCAGGGAGGGATGGTCATAGACAGAAAGCAGTTCCTGTTCCCCTTAACAAACATCTAACTGGCATATTAGGGACAAGATTAGGAGTTTTAAATGGAATTGATTCAGAAATACTGATGAATAAACTGGCCACTGCAGCAGGTAGCCTAACAAAATTGAAGCAGCCTTTTTAGTAATCTCTATTGGCATTAGGAACTAGCCAGTGACAGATTTCAAAAGTACTGCCAAAGTAAGGAAGTATGAAAAGGCCGGGGACCAAGACCACAGGTTCATAGTAGAAGCACTTAGTACAGTTCAAGATAATGTGTCTTTAGCTTTCAGTTGTATACAAGCACAGTTATGGATACAAGCAACAGCAGCTCTGATCATATGGGAAAGGGGTGAAGGTAATTTTCCAACTGAAATTCAAGAAATTGTGTGGGATAATGCAATTGATATTGAAAGGAAGTTTCAATCCTGGTGGACTATGGTGAATTTCACCTATGATCCTGTTTCTAATGTGGCCACTGCCTTTGTGCTTACCATACGTAATGCCACTGTTATCCATCCCATCATCGCCCTAAGATTAAACCATGAAAAAACAATACTCTATCCTTCAGAACACAGAGTGTGGGCACGAAAAGATGAACGAAAAGTGGCAGACAGTAAACTGATGTGTTTGGACACTGAAGAGAGTATTTGCTACTTTGAAATTCATCCAGTCACTGACCAGAAATCTGTGCTTGTATATACTGGAAAAGGGTGTATGCTTGAGAACTGCCTGTGCTGCTGTACAAATTGATAGCAATGATGTCTAGTAGAAACCATTCTAATCTCTGTATTTGTAATTTTGTTAAGATTATTGGGTGTGATTTTTCATATTTGGTACCAGTAACATCCCACCAGCTGATTAAATCCAATTACACAATGTATCACAGACTACCACCTACTCCTATTGACATGAACCTTACATTAGTGAAACAATTAATTAAGCACCAAGACCTACTGGAAGTCTTGAAAGAAATCCAAGTGGAAAGAAAGCCTTAATTACTGTCCAACATGATACAAAGGAGATAACCAGAGTTCTACAAAGAATAAAACAAAATATGGATCATCACTGGTGGGATGTGATCTTTGGGTGGTCACCAACTGCAAATGGAATCTTTAATAAGTTGTGTCACCCCGTTGTAGTTTTACTAATATTAGTTGAGATAAGCTTAAGATTACCTATTATATTGTTAATTTGGAACTGGAGAATACTACAACTAATGGCTGTGCTAACCTCTTTATCAAACGTACATAGTGAAGCATTAAAATACACTTATTGTCATGAAGGTTTTCATTAAGTAAAAGAATTTACTTATTTCCTAGGAAAGGGGGGAATGAGACAGAGTAGAGATCCATTTTGAATTAGGTGAAGTGTCTAGCAGCAGTGAAAAGTCTGTGAGGCCAAAGCTGAAGGAAAAACTCGCATGGCGAGACAGCAAGGAGACAGAGAAAGAAAAACAGAAAAGACCACAAGGTCAATTTGTCGATTTGCCCCCGACCTAGGAATTCCTTTGATAAAGAAGAACTGGCGATAAATGTCACGCGGAATGAATATGTATGAACCTATTGTGAAACTGTATGCATATGCATTTGGAAGGGGGATAAAAGGAGACTTGAGATCTTCAGGGGTACGCATGCCTTTTGAGGAGAATTTTCTCCGTATGCGTCTGGCGCCATAAATAAACATACCAGGCTTTACAACTTTTATAAAGTTGTGAGGTTTCTTCTTTTCTTCACAAAACACCCCAGAGCCAGACACAGCAGCCCAGATGTGCCCCCCTGGCCTGGGGTGCCTCTGGCAAGGGAGCAGCACCAGGCACTGCAGGAGCCTGCAGACAATTCCTGCAGCACTTGTAGGATGATCCTGCTGCCCAAGGGACGTTCCCATGGTGCCAGGTCAGGAACTGCAATGGGGAGTGGGGCCAGAGAGGAAAGGGCAAACAGGGATGGGCTGTTTGCAGGGGAGGGAACAGGGGTGGGCAATGGGAAGACATTTGTATCAGGAAGAGTAAAGAAAGCACAGGTGAAGCAAAGGAAATGCTCAGGGCAGTTTGGGGGTGGCTGCCAGGCAGCCCTGGCTCTGAGAAACAGCACCTGCAGTGGGACAGGAAACTCCCAGCTGATGGGAACAAACTTTCTGGCTGAGTGCAGAGGCCAGGACAAAGCTGAGTGGTTTCCCTGCCATGCCCCAGCCCTTACTGGCCCCAGGGCTGATGGCATTTGTGCTCCCTCAGGTTCATGTCCCCACACCAACAGCATGGGGGTGCTCCCCCTGCTCTGTGCAATGCAAACAGGGGCTGCTGAGCCAGTGCTGCCGTGTCTGTGCCTGCAAGGATAGGGCACCTGTGTGAGCTGGGGGAGAGGCCAGGGCTGCAGAGGGGGGATGTTGTGGGCAGCTCCATGAAGATGCTCTGGGACGCTGCCCTGGGCTGTGCAGCGCACTGGGGATGGATCAGCCCCTGCTCTGCTGCTCCTTCCCATCTGCCCCAGGGCCCTTGCAGAGCACCTGCTGCTGTCCTCAGCTGCCATGGCAACCCTCAGGACAAAGTGGTGCCAGGGCTGTTCCAGGTACAATTGCAGTGACACTCGTTGGCGCCACCAGGTGCCATGGCAACTGCCACAGGGACCCATTCCTTGGTTTGGTGCCATGGCAACCAATGCCCAGAGCTGCTGTGATGGTTGGCGGCCATGGAAAGCTGCCCTGGCCCCTTGCTCAGGGCTGGTGTCAGTGCCCAGAGCCAGAGGGGATCCCTTGCTGGGGGCTGTGCCAAGGCCACCTGCCCTGTGTCGGGCTGGCCGCTCAGGCACCAGGAACCAGCAGCCACCGGCACTGCCAGGGCCAAAGGCCAGGTCAGCCAGACAGAAAGGGGCAGGGCTGGGCACTGTTTCCATGGCAACCGGCACTGGGGGGGACACATGGGTCACCTGTCCTGGCAGTTGCCATGGAAACCCCTGGCAGGGACTGAGGGCACAGCCCCTGGCACTGAGACGCTGCTGGGCCGGGTGCTGAGCACAGGGCTGAGCACGCAGAGATGGTTTTGTTCTTGCTGAGCTGCATCACAGCCAAGGCCTGTCCTGCCCCTCGTCCAGCCACGCTGGGGAGGGGCTGGGGCTGCAGGGTAGCTGGGCAGGGGACATAGCCAGGACAGGGGACCCTAACTGAGCCCGGGCATACCTCAGACCAGAGCACATCATGGTCAGCATGTGAGGGGGAAGAGGGAGGAAGGGGGAATTTTGGAGGGAGGGCTTTTGCCTTCCCAGGTAACACTTAGGCAAGAGTGGGCCCTGTTTCACCAGTGGGCAGGGTCACTACCAAAGACACAGACACCAACCTAACGAATTGTGTCATTTATATCATGCACAGCTGCAAAGATTTACAAAAGGATAAGCTCAGCAAAGCACATCATCATTAGCAAAGAATTACAAAAGAAGCTCAGCAATCCATCATAACCCATCATTACATTTTGATGACCAATCCCTTGGTCAAACACTAGAGGTGTTTGTGGCAGACAAAGATTCTGGCTGACTATCAAGGTACACCTTGCAGACACCAGTAGTACTTTAGTGACACTGTTCTTCATTATTTTTTCTCAATCTCATTGGAGTTAGGAACAAGAATTCTGTTGTGCATGGAGCTGGCACCTTTTTAATTCCAGAATAATGCCCTGAGGCCCTTTGCTGTTCAGCTTTACCATGCAGTCTGTGGCTAACAAGGCTTGGGGGGACCCTTTCCCCTCTGGCTGGAAGGGGCCGGGTCCCAATCCCTGAGGGGCACCCAGGCTCCTGGATGGAATTCCTGTGCAAGTCCCTCAGTGTCACAGCAGCCTTCGCATGGAGCCCCGTGGATCAGAGCATTTTCCACAGGGGCCCTTGGGGCAAACAGGGAGATCTGGTCTGGCAGGATGTGTAAAACAATATCCTGGCAGATCTACTTGTTCTCACACACAATACTTCGCTGCAGGGACACATTCCCATTGTTCCTGCCCAGGTTTCAGTACTCAGAGTTGTCTTTCCTAGCAGCTGCTCCTTCGGCTGCCTCGGGAGGGTCATTTGGCCTCTGAACCCACACTCTGGCTCCATTATTAGGGCTGCTGGATCCAAACCCTTTATCTCCACAAACGGTGGTGACTGGAGCTGGATCTCCTTTTTTACAATCGTTCTTAACATTGCAAGATCAATAATTGTGCTACCCTGTCATGGGGTTGAATAATCCAATCTTATTCACTATTGTTTAACAGAATTACTGTAATTTCTCCTGGATATTCTGCATCAATTCCTCCTGCCATGACAGGAACACTTTGCAAGGCCAAGCTCCAAGGGAGCAGTTACCAAAGCAAAGTGTCCTGGAGGAATCTGAATTCCTGTTTCAGTATTGACAACTCTCATTTGCTTTGAGTTTCTCCTCATTAATTCCAATGCATGAAGGCCCAGCCCTGCAGCCTCTGGGCTGGCCCTGCCAGGGGCCATCACAGCCAGAACAATTTACCAGGCAGCCCAAGTCTCACTGCCCATGGTTGGATTTGCAAATTGGGGGCGGCATGGAGTACATCTGGGAGATGGGTTCTCCATGGGCAAAGGTTCCCATCTCCTCCTTTTTTCAACTGCTCTTTTAACAACCCCTTCACCCGTTCAACCAATCCTGCAGCTTGTGCATAGTCTGGAACATGAAAAACCCTTCAGGCTTAATCCCTGTATTTTTCACAGGAACAGACAAAGCACTCTGCATCACAGTATCGGCAAACCCTGTAAAAATGGCCAATTTCCTCCCTTCCTCCTTTTTTCATTGTATACAATCTCACAAAGTTGACCACTGACATTAGGGTCCTGGCCAATCCTGTTCTGTAGGGTGTTTAGTATTACATACCTGAGAAGCCAAAGATGCCAAATTAGTAATGTCAGCACTATTTCACATTATTATTATATGTACATATTTATATAGAAATATAGATATAGGTATGTAGATATAGACATATATATATATATACATCTATTAATATAAACATGAAGGTCTTATTATATTACAAATATGTATATAGTTATTTATTATATTGATATTTCACTTGCACAAATGCATCTGAGCTCAAGATTAAAACTTTCTTCTGTTGCTCCATGTGGGAGCATTCCAGCAATAATTGCCCCTTCTGAAGGTGCTGTTTCCTATGTACTCTCAACAAATTCATCTTTGTCTGCCCAAACCCACAAGTTCTTTTCCTTTTCCATGTGCAATTTTTGGATGCATTTGAAGCCATCCAGGGGTGCAGCTTCTTTTACCCGACTGCCCCACTGTTCCCACAGAGATCCAACCTCAGCCCACTCCAGAGCCAGGGAACTCCAGGGAAAGGCTTCCCAGCTGGGAATTTCTGATGGGACTGATTCCTCACATTGACATTGAACAAGTGACATTTTGTTGGGATCTGGCCAGACTGTGCCAGTTTTGTTTTATCAGTGGGTAGGGTCAGCACCAAAGATACAGACTCCAACTGAAGGAATCAGTGTCATTTCCTGCAGTTCAGAGCAGCAAAGAATCACAAAAGGAGCAGCTCAGCAATGCATCCAACCATTCCCACCAAAGATTGCAGCAGTGATTAAGAAAGATCCAGCAGCATTTACCCTCAGCCTTTACCATCCCCCAGACCCACACAGCAGCTGGGGAAACTGTCACAGCCAAGGGCTGCAGAGCCACTCCTGGGCACTGGGAATTCCTGCAGGTGCCTCCAGCCCCAGGTGAGGCTCCAACCCCGCTGGGAGAGGGCCCAGCTCTGACAGTGCTGAATGAACAAACTGACAGCACTGCTAGTGTGGCAACATCTGCTTTCATCCTCCTCTTGGGTCCCTCCCAAAGCCTGGTCAGGGCTCAAGGAGGAACCAAGGGAGGTGACTTTGACCATACAGCCCCAAACAAGGCCAGATGTTAGATTTCATGGCCTTGTCTGGCTTCTAAATACACAAAGGTCAATACATGTTTCACTAATGAGTGGCTACATCTATCACAGTGCTAATGACCATGCATATTTCATTAGGGAGCAGATACAAAGATAACCTTTGCTTGGAAGGTTCATCCAGAGGCCGCCTTTGGCTCAGGGCCTGCTGTCCAGGCCTCACTCAGGGCTGGTGTCCAGGCCTTGGCACTTCAGGGACGTGGTTTAGTGCTAGGCTTGACACTTTTGGAAGCCTGGCTGCACTGGTTGAGCTCAGAGGGCTTTTCCAACAGAAAGGATTCTGTGATTCCATGATTATATCCAATGCATTCAGCTGGGGCTATTTTAGCAGCATTACTTTGCTCCAAAAGTTCCCTCTTGCCCAGCTCCTGTGGCCTGAGGCTTCAGCTCCTGGTGCTGAGCTGCTCATGCTGAACGAGACGGCTCGGAGAGAAGAACACAGTCCATGCAATTCCTTCTGGGAACCAGAGAGGGGAGGCTGTGCAAACAGGAGCATTGTTTGCTGTGGCCTCCTCTCTGCCCTTGACGCCTTTCAGCGCTTTGAACCAGCCAAGAGCTTTCTCCAAGAGTGCAATGGAGCAGCTGTTCCTGCTCCCAGGCCTGGCTCTCTCCAGTCTCTGCCCTTGCCTGGTTCTGTCCCTCTTGCTGTGCCCTCTGTTCCCCCAGAGATTGCTGGCTGCTGCCCAGGACTGTGGCACTGGCACAGATCCAGTGCTCCAGATCCTCCTTTCTGTGCCCTTGCAGCTGCCTGGGCACAGCAGCCTTTTCCATCTGGAAGCTCCCCATGGACAGGGAGTGCCCAGCTCCGTTCCCTGCACAGCCTCCAGGAGCCCAGGGCTGCCATCTCCAGTCCCTGCTGTCACTGGGGGCTCCCAGGTGCCTCAGGCTGCTGTGACACTGCTGCACACGGGAGGGAAGAGGGGCAGGGGCTGTGCTCAAAGTCAGCTCCATCTGCTGCTGCTGCTGCTGCTGCTGCTGCTGCTGCTGTGGGCTCATTTGTGCAGCCCTGGCCCAGAGTCAGGGATCAGATCCTGCCAGTCTCTTCCAGCCCTGCTGCTCAGAGTTTGGGCCTTGGAGCCTCAGGTGGCCAAAGGCAGCTGCTGTTGGTCCCTCTGTGTGCCCGTGTTCAGCAGTGCTGCTCCATCAGTCTGTGCCCAGCAATGGAGAAAAGCCTCAGCCCTGCAGGGCCAGGAGCTGCCGGGCTGTGCCTGAGCAGCTCAACCAGCAGGAAGGGAGCTGCACCACACGGGAACCAGGAGCAAAGGACATTCCTTTGATAGGACATGTTTTCTATTGAAAGGAAAAAAAAAGGAAAAAGGAAAAACATAGGTAAATTGTAAAACATAAGAATAAAATCATAAAATATAAGTGTTAGTGAAAAAACATAACATAATGTTAGTGAAAAAAACAAAACATAATGTTACTGAAAAAAACAAAACATAAAGGCAAAGTTACATTCTTTGCATTAAGAAGTAAATGATCTTTTTAAAAAGAGAACCCAGATATTTACATTGTAAATGTGCTGATGGCATGGATTCATCTTAGTGACCTCAGCAGCCTCTTAAAAGATTTTGGGCTTTGTTTCCAACATTGGTATTTGAAATTGTGCTCGAAGCAAGAGGAAATTGCTTTGTGCCCTTCCAGCTCCAAGCAGGACTGGGAATGGAAACCCTGTCACAGCCCAAATCCTTTACAAGATGACCTTCCTTCTCACCCTGAGAATGAGCTGCACATTCCTTTTACAGGGCTTTCTTAGAGTCACAAAGTCTCACTTACGGCTTTTTGCTCTGGTTTGGAAGTGCAGAAGGGCAATTCTCTATCCACCAGCTCCAGACTGCACTGCCTCAGGAGCACGGCCCACTCGCCAGCTTTGGCCCCTCGTGGCACTTCTAGAGGAGGAAGAAAGTGCAATTGCACAATTCCAGCCAATAAAGAGGGAAGAATGGGACAGACAAAACACCCTGTACAGATCCAGGCGTTCAGCTGGGATGTGGAGAGTTTGCGTCCTTGCCAGTTGGATGTGTGTCCCCAGCTGCAATCGCTGGGCCTGCAGCAGAGTCTCACTCACCTGCCAAAGCAGAAAGCTCAGGCGCTGTGCTCGCAACAGGCTCGTCTGATGCAGAGCTGTCACAGCAATGTGAGGGCAGAGCCAGCCCAGCTGGGCCCAGGGCTGAGCCCAGCAGAGCTCTGGCAGAGCCCAGAGCAGCCTCAGCACCCGCAGAGCCCGGCTGCAAGGAGAGAAAGCAGAAACCGCCTGTCAGCTGAGGGCTCCTGTGCCCTTGTGCCAAGGCCTGCAGTGCCCAGGCCATGTTGGCTTTGTCCAGAGCTGTGCCCAGAGCTGCCCATCCCTGCTGCCAAAGGCAGGAGGTCAGGACATGTGCCCAGCCTGCAGCCAGCCACGGCACATCCAGCCCTCAGCAGCTGCCCAGAGCGGGATGCTCCTGTGCTTGCTGCCATCTCCCAAAAGCTCTGATCCCACCCTGCCAAGTACAGAGGGACCCACCTCACGCCACCCACGGCTACAAGAAAAGCTGCTCCCAAACCATGTCCTCAGCCTTCTCAAAGGGCACGGCCCATCCACGCCACAGCTGCTCTCCAGCACTTCCCCATCCACACTGGACCACCTGGAACGCTTCCTCTGGAAAAACAAACAACACATTCTTGAAAGGAGATTAGAGACAAAAAGGCAAAACAAGAAAAACAGTAAAAACTCTTATCTCTGTCAGGGACTTAAGGAAGGCCCAACTCCTGTGTGCCAGGGAAAAACTCAGCCATGGGTGAGGGAAGCCCACACTTTCTCTCTTCCCCCCTGCACTGCTCCAAAAATCACGGTGACCCCAAAGCAAACAAGGGCTGTGGAGCAGCCCAAGCTCTTCCTTGCCTGCACAGCAAAGCAGCTGTGCACAGGTTCAGGAGTCCCACCTCTGCTCCCACCATGGGGTTTGTTTGTGTCGGGCTGGCTGCCCCAGCCCGAGCCCGGGGCACGGTGAGTGCTGGGGGCTGTTGGCAGGGCCAGGAGCCCATTACCATTTCATACCCACCCCAGCCCATCCTCCCAGCCCTGCCAAAAGCAGCTGAGCAGCGACTGAAGAATGAGTTGCATCTGCCCCAGCAAAGGGGGAGCCTTTGGTTCCCAGCCAGGCTTGGCCATGCCCAAATCTGGGAGAAATTCCCCAGGTGAGGACTCATCTGCAAATTCCCTGTGGAGTTTGGCTTTGAAAAAGGTGCCAGAATCAAAGTCCATCACCATCAGGCTCCAGTGGCCAGGCTGAGGAAGAGCTTGTCATCCTTGATGTCACCCTCGCTGTCTCCAGCAGCAGCAGCAGCATCCCCACTCGGTACAGTATCTCCAGGCTCTCCTTCTCCGTCCCTGGGGGAAGACCAGGCTCTCAGGGCTCTGCCAAGGGCCCCAGCTGTCAGGGAACCAGGACAAGCCAAACCAGCTCAGGTGGCGGTCACCAGTGCTGGGCAGGGCAGCTCAGCTCCAGCACAAGGTCTGCCTGTTCCCATCCCATGCGCCAGGTGCAGTGACACAGGCAGCACAAAAAGGGCTGGGTTCCTTTGTTTCTGATTGCCAAGGCATGTGTGGAGCAGGAACTTACCAGGGCCCTGGATACTCCAGGCACCTGGAGAACCATTCCCAGCAACTGGGAAAATCCTAGGTGGTCCATCCACCCATAGATGAGGTCTCCAAATTTGCCCCAAAAGTGGGTCCAGCTTTTACAGGCCAAAATGAGCAACTCCAAGTGTCCTGATGATATTTTTAGCCCAGAAAGCCCTGCAGCTGATGGCACACTTCACAATCAGCAGGGGACACAGCTAAGCCAAAGCCCAGACCACTGCTGGGAGGCTTTCTCCTCAAATACCCTTCAGACAAACCTCCATGCAAGTCAGTTGAGAAAGTTTCTTCAAATGATCCATTTCTGGCATAGAACTACACAGGGTTATAGGAAGGATTCTAAAGCAGATGCTCTGGAGTCCAAGAGGCAGCACTAAGAGTCCCTGTCATCTATTTGTAGCTCAATCACACTTTGGGGGAGTTGAAGGAGTTTGGAGTGAGCTAGAGAGCAGACCTCTGAGTTTTTCAGATGAGGCCATTGCTTTTTCTTCTCTTCTACATAGATAGGAAGGGTGAGTTTGGCTCACATCTCCACTGCATGGCTCACAGGGCCGCAAGACTTGTAGTTACGAGAGCTTTGAAGGATTTCTTGGCCAAGAAGACATGGCCAACAAGGATATTTGTTTTTTGGAGCCAAGCCTTCAATATATCATCTTATGGACTCATGCTACAGTGTAAGCCTCCTTAGCCAATCATGCTATGACACACAAACCTACAGCACTGCATCCTAAACTTCTTGTTAGTTACCATTGTAACTACTTTGATTTTTTCTAGATCTTGAACTCTAAAACTCTTACCTTTCCTCCACTTCAACTTTCCTCCCTGTGTCTCAGCTAGGAACTAGAAATCCTCATACTCGCTTCTAGCACCTAGATTTGGAAGCCCTTTCCAAGGTCTCCAATCAAATCCTGTGTTTAATTCTAAGCTTTGCGGACAAGACCAAAGGTCTGAGATTTCTCTGCATTAGGGTTTCCAACAACACTGATGCTGTTAATTCCAGAGTGCCCAGGATCCCTCTCACAAATCAACTCTGGCAGGAACAAGGCGGCTGCTGGGGGGCTGCTTGTGGCCTCTGATAGCCCATTGCTCAGGGCTTGCCAGCGCCCCAGCCCCTCAGGGGCTGCCCCAGCCCGGCCAAGCTGCCCGGCAGCAGCGCCGCAGCCCCACCGCAGCTCCAGAGCAGCCCCATCCAGAGGCACCTGGGAGCCCTCAGCAAGGCAGCCAGCAGCACACGGGCAGCAGGACACACATGGCGCTTCCTGCCTGGCACAGGGCTTGTGGCCATCTCCAGGCACCGCTCTGGCAGGGATCCCCGCAGCCCCGGCCCCTGCCCAGCCGCTCTGTGGGCAGCACAAAGGCTTCAGCAGAACCACCACAGGCCAAGGGGCTTCTGGCCATTTTCCCTGCAGCACTGCATGCCTGGGCAGCTGGCTGAGCACAAGCACCCTTTCCCCCCTCCTCCCCTATGCCCTACGGAACCTGGGCAGCAAAAGAAAGATCCTGGGAGTCTGTTTATTGGAACACATTCTATATTTACATCGTAAAGGAAAACAAAAGAAGAAATTAACAGTCTTGAACACAAGGAAAATCCCCGCTGGCTCAGGGCCCAGCAGACAGGCCTCTGGGATCATCTCTCCATAGAGCTCCAGCAGCAGAGGCGGCCAAGCCCTGAGAGACGAAGCCTTTTTTTCCATGCCCTGCGGAGCCGATCTTCCAGGTCCTCCAAGATGGAATATCGAATTGTAGCTTCTGCCCTGAGAATGTGTAAAGTTTGAAGAGCGAGGCCTCTGACAGAAAGGCTGATGTCATCTGCCATTTCTTCAAGGGCTGCAAGAGAGAGGAACAGAATCACGGTCAGACGCCAGATCGGCGGGGAGCCGAGGAGAGCCCCCTGCCAGGGCCATCCCAGCCGGCTCTTGCCATGGCCAGGAGGGAGCAGGGAGCAAGGGGATCAGCCCGAAGCTGCTGGCCACGAATGGCCCACGTGGCCCTGAAATCTCAGCGTGCTCAGCCCACGGCAGCAGAGCCCTTCGCAGCCGGGGCAGGACTTGCAGCTCCTCCTGGCAGTCCCTGCTGTCAGCCCGCTGCCCTCACTCACCAGTGCAGATCCGCTGCAGCTCTTGCTGCTGCCCCCTCAGGTGCCGCCCGGCCATGCCTGTGAACACAGAGCCTGTCACGGCGCCAGCGGCACAGCTCCCTGCCAGCGCCGCTGCCGGCGCTGTGGCCACACGGGCTGCTGGCCCGGCAGGGCTCAGCCGGGCCCTTGCCGCACTCTGCCGCCCCAGGGCACGGCTGCCAGAGGGCGGCAGCAGCAACGCCCAGGCCAGGCGGGGCTCCACGGGGCGGGGCTCGGCCGGCGCTGCCGGGGCAGCAGGCGGGGCTGGGGCCGAGGTGCGGCGGGCCGGGCCGGGGAGGGAGCCCGGGCTCGGGACTCACCCATGAACCTGATGGCCGCCTCTCGCAGGGGCTCCTGTGGGCTCCGCAGGTAGCACAGGGCCTGGCGCAGGTGCTCGGCCGCTCTTCTCCTGTCCTCTGCCAGCTGCAGAGAGCGGCAGGAGGGAAGGGTTGGTGCGGGCTCAGCCCCTGGGCCGGGCGCTGCCTGCACCCAGCCCCGGCCTCCCCTGCCCGCACAGCCCTGAGGCGCGGCCAGCAGCCGCTGGCCAAGGGCTTCCGAGGGCAGGGGACGGATGGCAGGCTGCTGCCCGGGGAGCCGCGGTGCCGCCCCGCCGGGCCGGGGCTGCATGGGCACCCGGCTAGGGCCCACGGGAGCCTGGAGAAGAACCCGCGCGGCCTCTGGCTGCAGCAGCGGGCAGGGGCACAGCTGCCCGGCCTGCACAGTGAGCACTGCCCTCAGGGCCCTTCTCCAGGCTGAGGATTCTTGGCTGCTCTTACCAGGCTGTCGCCGAACCTCCATATCTCATCCACCTCTGGCATTTGTTCGAGATTCCTTCTCTTCAGGAATCTGGCTGCAGAATGCAGTACTACACAGGAGGCCTGGAGAGCAGCAGAGACGCACAGATGGCCCCACAGGCCAGGGCACAGGAGCATCCCAGTGCCACAGCCTGGAGGAGGCTGCAGCCCGCAAGGTGCCAGGGCAGGAGGCAGCCCAGCCCCTTCCCATGGGGACAGCAGCCGGCCACAAGTCCTCACCTCAGCAACCATCTGATTTTCATCATGGCAGTGGAGGTAGAGTGGGACCAGGCTCTGGCGCACGTGGGACTTCAGGGCCTTTCTTCCATCTTTGCTTAATGAGTCCAGAATCTCTTGAAAGACACACATGGAGCTCAGCTGCACCTGGCTATCATCCTGTATGAGAGGAAGGGCAAAAGACCTCAGCATCAGCTGCTTCAGGCCCCCCAGGGCACAGGCCTGCATCTCCACAGGGCACCAAGTGTCCGGGCAGCAGCCAGTGGCCGTGGCTGTGGAGACAGAGCCTTACATGGTCAAAGAGTGGCAGGAGTGCCTCAGCCAACTGCAGGGCGATGGGGGTGGGTATTAGGGCACCATCATCCAGGAGCAAATATCTTAAAAGAAGAATGGTCATCCCAATCATGTCGCTATCATTTTCCTGCAGGAGCTCCACAAGACTTTCAGTCAGGCTCCACATTTTTTCAGCCTGTGTGGAACACAAGTTTGTGAAAGGCCACCCTGGTGCCGCAGGGCCCAGAGGCCAAAGGCCTGTCCCGAAGCACTGGGGCAGCTGAAGCAGGAGGCAGGAGAGCTGGGAGCAGCTGCCTGAGCGCTCGAAGCCCAGGCAAGGCCAAGCGACTGCGTTGCCCAGCCCCACGCTGCCTGCACGGCTTCAGCCACTGCCCCCTTCTCACCATCAAGGGATTCTTGCCCAGCACTACGAGGCCTCTGAGTGCCAAGTAACGCCTGGCCCTGTGCTCGTTCTGCAGGTTCTGTGTCATGATCTCCAGAACACTGTCACTGCATTCCCTCATGTCCAGGCACTCGAGGACCTGAAAGGCACAGGGCAGTGACAGGGAGCCGGCCGGCAGGAGCCCGGAGCCGCACAGGGCCGGGCCCAGGCAGCAGCACAGGGCACGGGCACCGTCCTGGCAGCTGTGCCTACGAGAGGCCAGAGAGCTGGGAGGCAGCTCAGCCAGGCAGCACTGGCCTTGAGGCTCACCTCCACAAGGAACGCCAGGGCAGGGAAATCCCAGTACGGCATCTCTTCACCGAGCATAGCAAGCAGGTAGAATGCAATCCCGGAACAAAAGTGTATGGCTGAATGGCAAAGTATCCTGACGAGAGGAAAAGGAAACAAGACCCTGTGCCAGTGGGGCAAACCTCTCCCAGGAGAGACTCACAGAGTCCTCATCTTTCCCCACCACCTTTCCAGCCAGGGGAGCTGGGCCACTTGGGAGTTGGTTGCTCATGGGCACCCTCCTCTCCCAGCCTTTTCCAGTGTGCTTGGCCGTCCCTCAGTGACAAGGCCCTCTGGCCCATGACCACGGTGACTTTGTGGGGCACCCTGGGCAGAGAGCACAAATGTCAGAGGCAGAGGAGAGAAGGGGCTCTCACCTGGCCAGCAGAGCCACGGCAAAGTGGTGGGTGTCAAGAGAGAGCAGCGTGTCCCAGCCACACCTGCGTTCCATTGCCACCACCACATCCTCACAGCGGACAAGGCAGAGCAGGGACTTCAGGGTGCGCACTGCAAACCTGTGGGCACAGCAAAGCCCAGGTCACACTGGCAGCACTGGCTCCTTGGCAGGCCACGTGGCAGGATCAGGAGGAGTGGGATGGAGCACCTGTTGGGGCTGGTGGCAAGGCCGTGCTCTTCCTGGCATGCCTTCCAGAATGGATCGACCTCCTCTGGCATATCCAGAGTGCTGAAGAACACTTGGAAGAGGAGATGCACAAATAGGCGGGGGAAATACACCTTTAATATCCGTGGCAGACAGGGCACCTGGAGGATCTTCCACATCACCACGGTTGCCTGCAAAGGACAAAGCCCCCCGAGACAGCGCTCAGTGCCGAGGTGTGCGGGTGGCAGGGCCCGTGCGTGGCAGGGAGAGGCCAGGAGAGACCTTGGCAGGGAGAGCACGGGGCCTGGTGGGCCTGAAGCTGCCCCTGGGCCAGGTTTCAGGCCCAGGGGCCTGAGGCAGGCAGATGCAGTGGGGGAAGGAGCATGGAGAGCTGCTGGAGAGGCGGCCTTGGGGCCAGCAAAGGCCAGTGTCAGAAACTCACAGCCAGGGCAAAGACACCCGTTTCGTCCCCATCGGAGGTGCACGTGCTGTGCTCTGGCCAGCTCCCCAGCACATCCAGAAGGATCAGCTGCGCCAGCTCCGCAGTCCTGGCTGAGCCCATGATGGTCTTCCACATGGCCATGGCAGCTCTGCGGGGTCAGAGCTCTGTCTCAGGGGTGTCTCAGACACAGCACCGGGGGCAGCTGAGCTGGCTGCCAGTTCTGCCTCTGCCCACTGGCCCTGGCCAGCAGCAGCCAGGCAGCCCAGCCCTGTGGGCACAGAGCCCTGAGGGGCAGGGAGGGAGCATGGCAGCAGGCTTGGGGGCTGACATGCCAGGGCTGGGAAAGGCAGCAGCCAGAGGGCCTGGGAAGTCTCTGTTGGTCAGACAGAGACCTGGGACAGTCTGTACAGGGTGTTGGGCTGGGGAGGCCTGAGCCCTGTGGGCAGGTGGGCCCCATACCTGTCACAGGACGGGGCCACACGCAGGAGCGTCATCACTGCGTCATCTGGCTGTGCTTCCGTGAGATCCAGCAGGGCCTCGTCCAGCCTGTGCTCAGCACAATCATTGGCCAGGAGCCACTGGTGGATGAACCTCACCATGGCGGGCACCTGGATAATTGGATAACAAGCACCAGGAGACTTGGAAAGCTGCCAGAGGGAGCAATGTTCCCAGCTTCCCCAGAGAAGTGCTTCCCTTCCCAGCCCACTGCCATGTGGCCCCAAGGGCTCACAGCAACCAGCATTGCTTGGCTTGGGAAGCCAAGCAATTCCTGGGAGGATCAAACCCTGCCCACAGGCTGCTTACTTGGTATGGATAGTAAAAATTTTCCTCTACAAGCATACACAGGAGGGCAGCGCTGGGCTTGGTTTGGAAGCTGGGAGAGTAGGGTCTGAGCCCAGTGCTCATGGTGATGCTCTCTTCCTCCTGCATTCTCTTGATGAATTTCCAGACAAGCTGTAGGAGAAGGGCAGGAAGCCGGGGATGTTGCATGGAGCGCTGCAAACACGGTGCTGGGCTGAGCAGGGACAGAAGGCCCAGCCCAGGTGAGGGTGGCTGCAGGTACCTGGGCTGTGCTGCGGAAGCGGCCACGGCTGGATTCCTGCTCTTGTGTGCGCTCCAGGGCTGCATCTGGCAAAGAGCGAATGCAGCCAGAGCTGAGGGGCGGTGGGAGAGGCCGGAGAACACAGCCCAGCCCTGAGCTCCCCAGGCAGGCAGAGCCCCGGGATGCCCCAGGGGATGGAGCAGGGCCACTGCGGCGTGTCTGTCCATGGGCATTTCCGTCCTGTCCATGGGCATTTCCCCTGGGGATTGCATGACATGGCATGGCATGGCATGGCATGGGGCCAAGCTGGCTGCAGGCACCAGTCCCACAGTCAGGCTCTGCCACTCACCCTCCTGCGGTGGATTGAACGGCACCACCTCCTGGGTCTCCTGTGATGGGGCAGCTCGTGGGCCTTCTTCCTCCTCCTCCACCCAGGCCATCTTGGGCACTACCGGGGGTCTCTGCTCCATAGCTTTGACTGGGTTTGGGGCAACTTGCAGGAGAGATGCCTTGGAAAAGCTCCAAGTCACCAAGTCCTGCAGTTGTGCCTGGAAGGCACCTTCAAGAGAGAAGCCTCAGGAAGGCTGCAGGACAGCAAGTCCTGCACTCGCTCTCAAGGGCTCCTGCCACAAGCACAGGAGACTCCTCTCAAGGATTGTGGTCTGGCCTCGAGGGCACCTGCAGAAAAGAAGCCTCAGGGAGACCACGGCTCAACAAGTCCTGTGGTCTGGCCTCGAGCTCAGCTGCAGGAACAAGGCCTTGGAAAAGCTCCGGGTGGGACGCGAACGAGCGCGCTGTGCGGGGGCTCCTCACGGCACCGCTCTGTCCCGTCCTGTCCCGTCGCGTGCTCCGAGCACTGTGGCCTGCTCTTCTCACCGGCAGCTCCTATGTCACCACGTGTCACAAAGGGCCCTTGGACACCCGGTTCCATCTCACAGTGACTGTGCGGCACCGTGTCACCAAGGGTCCTTGCACACCCTGCCGCCTGCCCTGGGGCCGCCCCCAGCCCAGCCAAAGTGGCCCAGGCTGGACGGGATGCCTGGCCCCAGGTGTCTAAGGCAGCCCGACAAGATCTTTAGGAAGGGCTCAGAGCATCAGCAAACGCCGCCTGGCTCTGCCGGCTCAGTCCTTTCCCCATATCTTTCCCCGAGAGCATTTGAATTTCTAAATGAGAATCATTTGAAGGGAGGGGATTTACATTTTCCATTTCAGAGAAGGCTTCTGCCTTCCTTAGCAGAACATGTCTCTCTTCAAACCAAGACAATTGCTTATCATTTTGCAGATGTGCAGTTGCTGGGCAGCCCCGTTTTACACCAGGGACCTGGAGAACCATTCCCAGACACTGGGAAAATCCTAGGTGGTCCATCCACCCATAGATGAGGTCTCCAAATTTGCCCCAAAAGTGGGTCCAGCTTTTATAGGCCAAAAAGAGCAAGTCCAAGTGTCCTGATGATATTTTCAGCCCAGAAAGCCATGCTGCTGATGGCACACTTCACAATCAGCAGGGGACACAGCTAGGCAAAAGCCCAGACCTCTGCTGGGAGGCTTTCTCCTCAAACACCCTTCAAACAAGCCTCCATGCAAGTCAGTTGGGAAAGTTTCTTCAAATGATCCATTTCTGGCATAGAACTACACAGGGTTACGTGAAAGATTCTAAAGCAGCTGCTCTGGAGTCAAAGAGTCAGCACTAAGAGTCCCTGTCATCTATTTGTAGCTCAATCACACTTTGGGGGAGTTGAAGGAGTTTGGAACCAGCTAGAGAGCGGACCTCTGAGTGTTTTAGATGATGCCATTGCTTTTTCTTCTCTTCTACATAGACAGGAAGGGTGAGTTTGGCTCACATCTCCACCGCATGGCTCACAGGGCCGCAAGACTTGTAGTTACGAGAGCTTTGAAGGATTTCTTGGCCAAGAAGACACGGCCAACAAGGATCTTTATGTTTTGCACCCAATCCTTCAACATTTCGTCTTACGGACTCATGCTCTCGGAGTCTCTAGCTGGTCAGAGTGACCCCAGATAAGTTAGAAAGTCTCTTTTCCCAGCCCGGCGGTACAAGAAGGAGTCAGAGCTCTTCATTTCTCAGTCTCCAGGTTGCTTATTGTATCTTATCTATACAATTCTTTCTCCTGTCCTGCCGAGGTCCGCTCAGCAAGACAGTCTAAGGCACTCTGCCTCCCCCGGGGCGGTGTTATCTTTTTATACTAAAAACAACTACGTGTACAATGTTTGCAGTTACTTTCCAATACCTATCATCTACGTTAGACAGTGAGCTTCTACTCTAAACCAATCTAAAAGTGCCAACATCACAGCAGAAGATGGAGGCCAAGAAGAAGAAGGAGAAAGGCTGGACATGCCCAGAGTCCTGCATCTTGCCCCCTGAAGCCCCATTCTAAAAACCCCCAAATCAATTTTTCCACTCTGTGATAAATTCACTATCATTCTACTTAAACTTTTGTGGCTTGTCATTCTTCCTACAAGGTTGGTAATTGTTTTCTCCAAGGGCTAAATCAAAGGCACAAGGGTCTTGGGCTCTGTGTCAAAGTCTCTGAGCCCTCTGACAGGGTCTCGAGTCTTGCAGGGCAGCCAGAGGAATTTCCTGGGTTCCCACATCATGCTACAGTGTAAGCCTCCTTAGCCAATCATGCTATGACACACAAACCTACAGCACTGCATCCTAAACTTCTTGTTAGTTACCATTGTAACTACTTTGATTTTTTCTAGATCTTGAACTCTAAATCTCTTACTTTTCCTCCACTTCAACTTTCCTCCCTGTGTCTCTGCTATAAACTAGAAATCTGCACTCTTGCTTCTAGCACCTACGTTTGGGAGCCCTTTCCAAGGTCTCCGATCAAATCCTGTGTTTAATTCTAAGCTTTGCTGACAAGACCAAAGGTCTGAGATTTCCCTGCATTTGGATTTCCAACAACACTGATGCTGTTAATTCCAGAGTGCCCGTGATGCGTCTTGCAAGTCAACTCTGGCAGGAACAAGGCGGCTGCTGGGGGGCTGCTTGTGGCCTCTGATAGCCCATTGCTCAGGGCTTGCCAGCGCCCCAGCCCCTCAGGGGCTGCCCCAGCCCGGCCAAGCTGCCCGGCAGCGGCGCCGCAGCCCCACCGCAGCTCCAGAGCAGCCCCATCCAGAGGCACCTGGGAGCCCTCAGCAAGGCAGCCAGCAGCACACGGGCAGCAGGACACACATGGCGCTTCCTGCCTGGCACAGGGCTTGTGGCCATCTCCAGGCACCGCTCTGGCAGGGATCCCCGCAGCCCCGGCCCCTGCCCAGCCGCTCTGTGGGCAGCACAAAGGCTTCAGCAGAACCACCACAGGCCAAGGTGCTTCTCGCCATTTTCCCTGCAGCACTGCATGCCTGGGCAGCTGGCTGAGCACAAGCACCCTTTCCCCCCTCCTCCCCTATGCCCTACGGAACCTGGGCAGCAAAAGAAAGATCCTGGGAGTCTGTTTATTGGAACACATTCTATATTTACATCGTAAAGGAAAACAAAAGAAGAAATTAACAGTCTTGAACACAAGGAAAATCCCCGCTGGCTCAGGGCCCAGCAGACAGAGCCTCTGGGATCATCTCTCCATAGAGCTCCAGCAGCAGAGGCGGCCAAGCCCTGAGAGACGAAGCCTTTTTTTCCATGCCCTGCGGAGCCGATCTTCCAGGTCCTCCAAGATGGAATATCGAATTGTAGCTTCTGCCCTGAGAATGTGTAAAGTTTGAAGAGCGAGGCCTCTGACAGAAAGGCTGATGTCATCTGCCATTTCTTCAAGGGCTGCAAGAGAGAGGAACAGAATCACGGTCAGACGCCAGATCGGCGGGGAGCCGAGGAGAGCCCCCTGCCAGGGCCATCCCAGCCGGCTCTTGCCATGGCCAGGAGGGAGCAGGGAGCAAGGGGATCAGCCCGAAGCTGCTGGCCACGAATGGCCCACGTGGCCCTGAAATCTCAGCGTGCTCAGCCCACGGCAGCAGAGCCCTTCGCAGCCGGGGCAGGACTTGCAGCTCCTCCTGGCAGTCCCTGCTGTCAGCCCGCTGCCCTCACTCACCAGTGCAGATCCGCTGCAGCTCTTGCTGCTGCCCCCTCAGGTGCCGTCCGGCCATGCCTGTGAACACATAGCCTGTCACGGCGCCAGCGGCACAGCTCCCTGCCAGCGCCGCTGCCGGCGCTGTGGCCACACGGGCTGCTGGCCCGGCAGGGCTCAGCCGGGCCCTTGCCGCACGCTGCCGCCCCAGGGCACGGCTGCCAGAGGGCGGCAGCAGCAACGCCCAGGCCAGGCGGGGCTCCACGGGGCGGGGCCCGGCCGTCGCTGCCGGGGCAGCAGGTGGGGCGGGGCCGAGGTGCGGCGGGCCGGGCCGGGCCGGGGAGGGAGCCCGGGCTCGGGACTCACCCATGAACCTGATGGCCGCCTCTCGCAGGGGCTCCTGTGGGCTCCGCAGGTAGCACAGGGCCTGGCGCAGGTGCTCGGCCGCTCTTCTCCTGTCCTCTGCCAGCTGCAGAGAGCGGCAGGAGGGAAGGGTTGGTGCGGGCTCAGCCCCTGGGCCGGGCGCTGCCTGCGCCCAGCCCCGGCCTCCCCTGCCCGCACAGCCCTGAGGCGCGGCCAGCAGCCGCTGGCCAAGGGCTTCCGAGGGCAGGGGACGGATGGCAGGCTGCTGCCCGGGGAGCCGCGGTGCCGCCCCGCCGGGCCGGGGCTGCATGGGCACCCGGCTAGGGCCCACGGGAGCCTGGAGAAGAACCCGCGCGGCCTCTGGCTGCAGCAGCGGGCAGGGGCACAGCTGCCCGGCCTGCACAGTGAGCACTGCCCTCAGGGCCCTTCTCCAGGCTGAGGATTCTTGGCTGCTCTTACCAGGCTGTCGCCGAACCTCCATATCTCATCCACCTCTGGCATTTGTTCGAGATTCCTTCTCTTCAGGAATCTGGCTGCAGAATGCAGTACTACACAGGAGGCCTGGAGAGCAGCAGAGACGCACAGATGGCCCCACAGGCCAGGGCACAGGAGCATCCCAGTGCCACAGCCTGGAGGAGGCTGCAGCCCGCAAGGTGCCAGGGCAGGAGGCAGCCCAGCCCCTTCCCATGGGGACAGCAGCCGGCCACAAGTCCTCACCTCAGCAACCATCTGATTTTCATCATGGCAGTGGAGGTAGAGTGGGACCAGGCTCTGGCGCACGTGGGACTTCAGGGCCTTTCTTCCATCTTTGCTTAATGAGTCCAGAATCTCTTGAAAGACACACATGGAGCTCAGCTGCACCTGGCTATCATCCTGTATGAGAGGAAGGGCAAAAGACCTCAGCATCAGCTGCTTCAGGCCCCCCAGGGCACAGGCCTGCATCTCCACAGGGCACCAAGTGTCCGGGCAGCAGCCAGTGGCCGTGGCTGTGGAGACAGAGCCTTACATGGTCAAAGAGTGGCAGGAGTGCCTCAGCCAGCTGCAGGGCGATGGGGGTGGGTATTAGGGCACCATCATCCAGGAGCAAATATCTTAAAAGAAGAATGGTCATCCCAATCATGTCGCTATCATTTTCCTGCAGGAGCTCCACAAGACTTTCAGTCAGGCTCCACATTTTTTCAGCCTGTGTGGAACACAAATTTGTGAAAGGCCACCCTGGTGCCGCAGGGCCCAGAGGCCAAAGGCCTGTCCCGAAGCACTGGGGCAGCTGAAGCAGGAGGCAGGAGAGCTGGGAGCAGCTGCCTGAGCGCTCGAAGCCCAGGCAAGGCCAAGCGACTGCGTTGCCCAGCCCCACGCTGCCTGCACGGCTTCAGCCACTGCCCCCTTCTCACCATCAAGGGATTCTTGCCCAGCACTATGAGGCCTCTGAGTGCCAAGTAACGCCTGGCCCTGTGCTCGTTCTGCAGGTTCTGTGTCATGATCTCCAGAACACTGTCACTGCATTCCCTCATGTCCAGGCACTCGAGGACCTGAAAGGCACAGGGCAGTGACAGGGAGCCGGCCGGCAGGAGCCCGGAGCCGCACAGGGCCGGGCCCAGGCAGCAGCACAGGGCACGGGCACCGTCCTGGCAGCTGTGCCTACGAGAGGCCAGAGAGCTGGGAGGCAGCTCAGCCAGGCAGCACTGGCCTTGAGGCTCACCTCCACAAGGAACGCCAGGGCAGGGAAATCCCAGTACGGCATCTCTTCACCGAGCATAGCAAGCAGGTAGAATGCAATCCCGGAACAAAAGTGTATGGCTGAATGGCAAAGTATCCTGACGAGAGGAAAAGGAAACAAGACCCTGTGCCAGTGGGGCAAACCTCTCCCAGGAGAGACTCACAGAGTCCTCATCTTTCCCCACCACCTTTCCAGCCAGGGGAGCTGGGCCACTTGGGAGTTGGTTGCTCATGGGCACCCTCCTCTCCCAGCCTTTTCCAGTGTGCTTGGCCGTCCCTCAGTGACAAGGCCCTCTGGCCCATGACCACGGTGACTTTGTGGGACACCCTGGGCAGAGAGCACAAATGTCAGAGGCAGAGGAGAGAAGGGGCTCTCACCTGGCCAGCAGAGCCACGGCAAAGTGGTGGGTGTCAAGAGAGAGCAGCGTGTCCCAGCCACACCTGCGTTCCATTGCCACCGCCACATCCTCACAGCGGACAAGGCAGAGCAGGGACTTCAGGGTGCGCACTGCAAACCTGTGGGCACAGCAAAGCCCAGGTCACATTGGCAGCACTGGCTCCTTGGCAGGCCACGTGGCAGGATCAGGAGGAGTGGGATGGAGCACCTGTTGGGGCTGGTGGCAAGGCCGTGCTCTTCCTGGCATGCCTTCCAGAATGGATCGACCTCCTCTGGCATATCCAGAGTGCTGAAGAACACTTGGAAGAGGAGATGCACAAATAGGCGGGGGAAATACACCTTTAATATCCGTGGCAGACAGGGCACCTGGAGGATCTTCCACATCACCACGGTTGCCTGCAAAGGACAAAGCCCCCCAAGACAGCGCTCAGTGCCGAGGTGTGCGTGTGGCAGGGCCCGTGCGTGGCAGGGAGAGGCCAGGAGAGACCTTGGCAGGGGGAGCACGGGGCCTGGTGGGCCTGAAGCTGCCCCTGGGCCAGGTTTCAGGCCCAGGGGCCTGAGGCAGGCAGATGCAGTGGGGGAAGGAGCATGGAGAGCTGCTGGAGAGGCGGCCTTGGGGCCAGCAAAGGCCAGTGTCAGAAACTCACAGCCAGGGCAAAGACACCCGTTTCGTCCCCATCGGAGGTGCACGTGCTGTGCTCTGGCCAGCTCCCCAGCACATCCAGAAGGATCAGCTGCGCCAGCTCCGCAGTCCTGGCTGAGCCCATGATTGTCTTCCACATGGCCATGGCAGCTCTGCGGGGTCAGAGCTCTGTCTCAGGGGTGTCTCAGACACAGCACCGGGGGCAGCTGAGCTGGCTGCCAGTTCTGCCTCTGCCCACTGGCCCTGGCCAGCAGCAGCCAGGCAGCCCAGCCCTGTGGGCACAGAGCCCTGAGGGGCAGGGAGGGAGCATGGCAGCAGGCTTGGGGGCTGACATGCCAGGGCTGGGAAAGGCAGCATCCAGAGGGTCTGGGAAGTCTCTGTTGGTCAGACAGAGACCTGGGACAGTCTGTACAGGGTGTTGGGCTGGGGAGGCCTGAGCCCTGTGGGCAGGTGGGCCCCATACCTGTCACAGGACGGGGCCACACGCAGGAGCGTCATCACTGCGTCATCTGGCTGTGCTTCCATGAGATCCAGCAGGGCCTCGTCCAGCCTGTGCTCAGCACAATCATTGGCCAGGAGCCACTGGTGGATGAACCTCACCATGGCGGGCACCTGGATAATTGGATAACAAGCACCAGGAGACTTGGAAAGCTGCCAGAGGGAGCAATGTTCCCAGCTTCCCCAGAGAAGTGCTTCCCTTCCCAGCCCACTGCCATGTGGCCCCAAAGGCTCACAGCAACCAGCATTGCTTGGCTTGGGAAGCCAAGCAATTCCTGGGAGGATCAAACCCTGCCCACAGGCTGCTTACTTGGTATGGATAGTAAAAATTTTCCTCTACAAGCATACACAGGAGGGCAGCGCTGGGCTTGGTTTGGAAGCTGGGAGAGTAGGGTCTGAGCCCAGTGCTCATGGTGATGCTCTCTTCCTCCTGCATTCTCTTGATGAATTTCCAGACAAGCTGTAGGAGAAGGGCAGGAAGCCGGGGATGTTGCATGGAGCGCTGCAAACACGGTGCTGGGCTGAGCAGGGACAGAAGGCCCAGCCCAGGTGAGGGTGGCTGCAGGTACCTGGGCTGTGCTGCGGAAGCGGCCACGGCTGGATTCCTGCTCTTGTGTGCGCTCCAGGGCTGCATCTGGCAAAGAGCGAATGCAGCCAGAGCTGAGGGGCGGTGGGAGAGGCCGGAGAACACAGCCCAGCCCTGAGCTCCCCAGGCAGGGAGAGCCCCGGGATGCCCCAGGGGATGGAGCAGGGCCACTGCGGCGTGTCTGTCCATGGGCATTTCCGTCCTGTCCATGGGCATTTCCCCTGGGGATTGCATGACATGGCATGGCATGGCATGGCATGGGGCCAAGCTGGCTGCAGGCACCAGTCCCACAGTCAGGCTCTGCCACTCACCCTCCTGCGGTGGATTGAACGGCACCACTTCCTGGGTCTCCTGTGATGGGGCAGTTCGTGGGCCTTCTTCCTCCTCCTCCACCCAGGCCATCTTGGGCACTACCGGGGGTCTCTGCTCCATAGCTTTGACTGGGTTTGGGGCAACTTGCAGGAGAGATGCCTTGGAAAAGCTCCAAGTCACCAAGTCCTGCAGTTGTGCCTGGAAGGCACCTTCAAGAGAGAAGCCTCAGGAAGGCTGCAGGACAGCAAGTCCTGCACTCGCTCTCAAGGGCTCCTGCCACAAGCACAGGAGACTCCTCTCAAGGATTGTGGTCTGGCCTCGAGGGCACCTGCAGAAAAGAAGCCTCAGGGAGACCACGGCTCAACAAGTCCTGTGGTCTGGCCTCGAGCTCAGCTGCAGGAACAAGGCCTTGGAAAAGCTCCGGGTGGGACGCGAACGAGCGCGCTGTGCGGGGGCTCCTCACGGCACCGCTCTGTCCCGTCCTGTCCCGTCGCGTGCTCCGAGCACTGTGGCCTGCTCTTCTCACCGGCAGCTCCTATGTCACCACGTGTCACAAAGGGCCCTTGGACACCCGGTTCCATCTCACAGTGACTGTGCGGCACCGTGTCACCAAGGGTCCTTGCACACCCTGCCGCCTGCCCTGGGGCCGCCCCCAGCCCAGCCAAAGTGGCCCAGGCTGGACGGGATGCCTGGCCCCAGGTGTCTAAGGCAGCCCGACAAGATCTTTAGGAAGGGCTCAGAGCATCAGCAAACGCCGCCTGGCTCTGCCGGCTCAGTCCTTTCCCCATATCTTTCCCCGAGAGCATTTGAATTTCTAAATGAGAATCATTTGAAGGGAGGGGATTTACATTTTCCATTTCAGAGAAGGCTTCTGCCTTCCTTAGCAGAACATGTCTCTCTTCAAACCAAGACAATTGCTTATCATTTTGCAGATGTGCAGTTGCTGGGCAGCCCCGTTTTACACCAGGGACCTGGAGAACCATTCCCAGACACTGGGAAAATCCTAGGTGGTCCATCCACCCATAGATGAGGTCTCCAAATTTGCCCCAAAAGTGGGTCCAGCTTTTATAGGCCAAAAAGAGCAAGTCCAAGTGTCCTGATGATATTTTCAGCCCAGAAAGCCATGCTGCTGATGGCACACTTCACAATCAGCAGGGGACACAGCTAGGCAAAAGCCCAGACCTCTGCTGGGAGGCTTTCTCCTCAAACACCCTTCAAACAAGCCTCCATGCAAGTCAGTTGGGAAAGTTTCTTCAAATGATCCATTTCTGGCATAGAACTACACAGGGTTATGTGAAAGATTCTAAAGCAGCTGCTCTGGAGTCAAAGAGTCAGCACTAAGAGTCCCTGTCATCTATTTGTAGCTCAATCACACTTTGGGGGAGTTGAAGGAGTTTGGAACCAGCTAGAGAGCGGATCTCTGAGTGTTTTAGATGATGCCATTGCTTTTTCTTCTCTTCTGCATAGACAGGAAGGGTGAGTTTGGCTCACATCTCCACCGCATGGCTCACAGGGCCGCAAGACTTGTAGTTACGAGAGCTTTGAAGGATTTCTTGGCCAAGAAGACACGGCCAACAAGGACCTTTATGTTTTGCACCCAATCCTTCAACATTTCGTCTTACGGACTCATGCTCTCGGAGTCTCTAGCTGGTCAGAGTGACCCCAGATAAGTTAGAAAGTCTCTTTTCCCAGCCCGGCAGTACAAGAAGGAGTCAGAGCTCTTCATTTCTCAGTCTCCAGGTTGTTTATTGTATCTTATCTATACAATTCTTTCTCCTGTCCTGCCGAGGTCCGCTCAGCAAGACAGTCTAAGGCACTCTGCCTCCCCCGGGGCGGTGTTATCTTTTTATACTAAAAACAACTACGTGTACAATGTTTGCAGTTACTTTCCAATACCTATCATCTACGTTAGACAGTGAGCTTCTACTCTAAACCAACCTAAAAGTGCCAACATCACAGCAGAAGATGGAGGCCAAGAAGAAGAAGGAGAAAGGCTGGACATGCCCAGAGTCCTGCATCTTGCCCCCTGAAGCCCCATTCTAAAAACCCCCAAATCAATTTTTCCACTCTGTGATAAATTCACTATCATTCTACTTAAACTTTTGTGGCTTGTCATTCTTCCTACAAGGTTGGTAATTGTTTTCTCCAAGGGCTAAATCAAAGGCACAAGGGTCTTGGGCTCTGTGTCAAAGTCTCTGAGCCCTCTGACAGGGTCTCGAGTCTTGCAGGGCAGCCAGAGGAATTTCCTGGGTTCCCACATCATGCTACAGTGTAAGCCTCCTTAGCCAATCATGCTATGACACACAAACCTACAGCACTGCATCCTAAACTTCTTGTTAGTTACCATTGTAACTACTTTGATTTTTTCTAGATCTTGAACTCTAAATCTCTTACTTTTCCTCCACTTCAACTTTCCTCCCTGTGTCTCTGCTATAAACTAGAAATCTGCACTCTTGCTTCTAGCACCTACGTTTGGGAGCCCTTTCCAAGGTCTCCGATCAAATCCTGTGTTTAATTCTAAGCTTTGCTGACAAGACCAAAGGTCTGAGATTTCCCTGCATTTGGATTTCCAACAACACTGATGCTGTTAATTCCAGAGTGCCCGTGATGCGTCTTGCAAGTCAACTCTGGCAGGAACAAGGCGGCTGCTGGGGGGCTGCTTGTGGCCTCTGATAGCCCATTGCTCAGGGCTTGCCAGCGCCCCAGCCCCTCAGGGGCTGCCCCAGGCCGGCCAAGCTGCCCGGCAGCAGCGCCGCAGCCCCACCGCAGCTCCAGAGCAGCCCCATCCAGAGGCACCTGGGAGCCCTCAGCAAGGCAGCCAGCAGCACACGGGCAGCAGGACACACATGGCGCTTCCTGCCTGGCACAGGGCTTGTGGCCATCTCCAGGCACCGCTCTGGCAGGGATCCCCGCAGCCCCGGCCCCTGCCCAGCCGCTCTGTGGGCAGCACAAAGGCTTCAGCAGAACCACCACAGGCCAAGGGGCTTCTGGCCATTTTCCCTGCAGCACTGCATGCCTGGGCAGCTGGCTGAGCACAAGCACCCTTTCCCCCCTCCTCCCCTATGCCCTACGGAACCTGGGCAGCAAAAGAAAGATCCTGGGAGTCTGTTTATTGGAACACATTCTATATTTACATCGTAAAGGAAAACAAAAGAAGAAATTAACAGTCTTGAACACAAGGAAAATCCCCGCTGGCTCAGGGCCCAGCAGACAGAGCCTCTGGGATCATCTCTCCATAGAGCTCCAGCAGCAGAGGCGGCCAAGCCCTGAGAGACGAAGCCTTTTTTTCCATGCCCTGCGGAGCCGATCTTCCAGGTCCTCCAAGATGGAATATCGAATTGTAGCTTCTGCCCTGAGAATGTGTAAAGTTTGAAGAGCGAGGCCTCTGACAGAAAGGCTGATGTCATCTGCCATTTCTTCAAGGGCTGCAAGAGAGAGGAACAGAATCACGGTCAGACGCCAGATCGGTGGGGAGCCGAGGAGAGCCCCCTGCCAGGGCCATCCCAGCCGGCTCTTGCCATGGCCAGGAGGGAGCAGGGAGCAAGGGGATCAGCCCGAAGCTGCTGGCCACGAATGGCCCACGTGGCCCTGAAATCTCAGCGTGCTCAGCCCACGGCAGCAGAGCCCTTCGCAGCCGGGGCAGGACTTGCAGCTCCTCCTGGCAGTCCCTGCTGTCAGCCCGCTGCCCTCACTCACCAGTGCAGATCCGCTGCAGCTCTTGCTGCTGCCCTCTCAGGTGCCGCCCGGCCATGCCTGTGAACACAGAGCCTGTCGCGGCCCCAGCGGCACAGCTCCCTGCCAGCGCCGCTGCCGGCGCTGTGGCCACACGGGCTGCTGGCCCGGCAGGGCTCAGCCGGGCCCTTGCCGCACGCTGCCGCCCCAGGGCACGGCTGCCAGAGGGCGGCAGCAGCAACGCCCAGGCCAGGCGGGGCTCCACGGGGCGGGGCCCGGCCGTCGCTGCCGGGGCAGCAGGTGGGGCGGGGCCGAGCTGTGGCGGGCCGGGCCGGGCCGGGCCGGGGAGGGAGCCCGGGCTCGGGACTCACCCATGAACCTGATGGCCGCCTCTCGCAGGGGCTCCTGTGGGCTCCGCAGGTAGCACAGGGCCTGGCGCAGGTGCTCGGCCGCTCTTCTCCTGTCCTCTGCCAGCTGCAGAGAGCGGCAGGAGGGAAGGGTTGGTGCGGGCTCAGCCCCTGGGCCGGGCGCTGCCTGCGCCCAGCCCCGGCCTCCCCTGCCCGCACAGCCCTGAGGCGCGGCCAGCAGCCGCTGGCCAAGGGCTTCCGAGGGCAGGGGACGGATGGCAGGCTGCTGCCCGGGGAGCCGCGGTGCCGCCCCGCCGGGCCGGGGCTGCATGGGCACCCGGCTAGGGCCCACGGGAGCCTGGAGAAGAACCCGCGCGGCCTCTGGCTGCAGCAGCGGGCAGGGGCACAGCTGCCCGGCCTGCACAGTGAGCACTGCCCTCAGGGCCCTTCTCCAGGCTGAGGATTCTTGGCTGCTCTTACCAGGCTCTCGCCGAACCTCCATATCTCATCCACCTCTGGCATTTGTTCGAGATTCCTTCTCTTCAGGAATCTGGCTGCAGAATGCAGTACTACACAGGAGGCCTGGAGAGCAGCAGAGACGCACAGATGGCCCCACAGGCCAGGGCACAGGAGCATCCCAGTGCCACAGCCTGGAGGAGGCTGCAGCCCGCAAGGTGCCAGGGCAGGAGGCAGCCCAGCCCCTTCCCATGGGGACAGCAGCCGGCCACAAGTCCTCACCTCAGCAACCATCTGATTTTCATCATGGCAGTGGAGGTAGAGTGGGACCAGGCTCTGGCGCACGTGGGACTTCAGGGCCTTTCTTCCATCTTTGCTTAATGAGTCCAGAATCTCTTGAAAGACACACATGGAGCTCAGCTGCACCTGGCTATCATCCTGTATGAGAGGAAGGGCAAAAGACCTCAGCATCAGCTGCTTCAGGCCCCCCAGGGCACAGGCCTGCATCTCCACAGGGCACCAAGTGTCCGGGCAGCAGCCAGTGGCCGTGGCTGTGGAGACAGAGCCTTACATGGTCAAAGAGTGGCAGGAGTGCCTCAGCCAGCTGCAGGGCGATGGGGGTGGGTATTAGGGCACCATCATCCAGGAGCAAATATCTTAAAAGAAGAATGGTCATCCCAATCATGTCGCTATCATTTTCCTGCAGGAGCTCCACAAGACTTTCAGTCAGGCTCCACATTTTTTCAGCCTGTGTGGAACACAAGTTTGTGAAAGGCCACCCTGGTGCCGCAGGGCCCAGAGGCCAAAGGCCTGTCCCGAAGCACTGGGGCAGCTGAAGCAGGAGGCAGGAGAGCTGGGAGCAGCTGCCTGAGCGCTCGAAGCCCAGGCAAGGCCAAGCGACTGCGTTGCCCAGCCCCACGCTGCCTGCACGGCTTCAGCCACTGCCCCCTTCTCACCATCAAGGGATTCTTGCCCAGCACTACGAGGCCTCTGAGTGCCAAGTAACGCCTGGCCCTGTGCTCGTTCTGCAGGTTCTGTGTCATGATCTCCAGAACACTGTCACTGCATTCCCTCATGTCCAGGCACTCGAGGACCTGAAAGGCACAGGGCAGTGACAGGGAGCCGGCCGGCAGGAGCCCGGAGCCGCACAGGGCCGGGCCCAGGCAGCAGCACAGGGCACGGGCACCATCCTGGCAGCTGTGCCTATGAGAGGCCAGAGAGCTGGGAGGCAGCTCAGCCAGGCAGCACTGGCCTTGAGGCTCACCTCCACAAGGAACGCCAGGGCAGGGAAATCCCAGTACGGCATCTCTTCACCGAGCATAGCAAGCAGGTAGAATGCAATCCCGGAACAAAAGTGTATGGCTGAATGGCAAAGTATCCTGACAAGAGGAAAAGGAAACAAGACCCTGAGCCAGTGGGGCAAACCTCTCCCAGGAGAGACTCACAGAGCCCTCATCTTTCCCCACCACCTTTCCAGCCAGGGGAGCTGGGCCACTTGGGAGTTGGTTGCTCATGGGCACCCTCCTCTCCCAGCCTTTTCCAGTGTGCTTGGCCGTCCCTCAGTGACAAGGCCCTCTGGCCCATGACCACGGTGACTTTGTGGGACACCCTGGGCAGAGAGCACAAATGTCAGAGGCAGAGGAGAGAAGGGGCTCTCACCTGGCCAGCAGAGCCACGGCAAAGTGGTGGGTGTCAAGAGAGAGCAGCGTGTCCCAGCCACACCTGCGTTCCATTGCCACCGCCACATCCTCACAGCGGACAAGGCAGAGCAGGGACTTCAGGGTGCGCACTGCAAACCTGTGGGCACAGCAAAGCCCAGGTCACATTGGCAGCACTGGCTCCTTGGCAGGCCACGTGGCAGGATCAGGAGGAGTGGGATGGAGCACCTGTTGGGGCTGGTGGCAAGGCCGTGCTCTTCCTGGCATGCCTTCCAGAATGGATCGACCTCCTCTGGCATATCCAGAGTGCTGAAGAACACTTGGAAGAGGAGATGCACAAATAGGCGGGGGAAATACACCTTTAATATCCGTGGCAGACAGGGCACCTGGAGGATCTTCCACATCACCACGGTTGCCTGCAAAGGACAAAGCCCCCCAAGACAGCGCTCAGTGCCGAGGTGTGCGTGTGGCAGGGCCCGTGCGTGGCAGGGAGAGGCCAGGAGAGACCTTGGCAGGGGGAGCACGGGGCCTGGTGGGCCTGAAGCTGCCCCTGGGCCAGGTTTCAGGCCCAGGGGCCTGAGGCAGGCAGATGCAGTGGGGGAAGGAGCATGGAGAGCTGCTGGAGAGGCGGCCTTGGGGCCAGCAAAGGCCAGTGTCAGAAACTCACAGCCAGGGCAAAGACACCCGTTTCGTCCCCATCGGAGGTGCACGTGCTGTGCTCTGGCCAGCTCCCCAGCACATCCAGAAGGATCAGCTGCGCCAGCTCCGCAGTCCTGGCTGAGCCCATGATTGTCTTCCACATGGCCATGGCAGCTCTGCGGGGTCAGAGCTCTGTCTCAGGGGTGTCTCAGACACAGCACCGGGGGCAGCTGAGCTGGCTGCCAGTTCTGCCTCTGCCCACTGGCCCTGGCCAGCAGCAGCCAGGCAGCCCAGCCCTGTGGGCACAGAGCCCTGAGGGGCAGGGAGGGAGCATGGCAGCAGGCTTGGGGGCTGACATGCCAGGGCTGGGAAAGGCAGCATCCAGAGGGTCTGGGAAGTCTCTGTTGGTCAGACAGAGACCTGGGACAGTCTGTACAGGGTGTTGGGCTGGGGAGGCCTGAGCCCTGTGGGCAGGTGGGCCCCATACCTGTCACAGGACGGGGCCACACGCAGGAGCGTCATCACTGCGTCATCTGGCTGTGCTTCCATGAGATCCAGCAGGGCCTCGTCCAGCCTGTGCTCAGCACAATCATTGGCCAGGAGCCACTGGTGGATGAACCTCACCATGGCGGGCACCTGGATAATTGGATAACAAGCACCAGGAGACTTGGAAAGCTGCCAGAGGGAGCAATGTTCCCAGCTTCCCCAGAGAAGTGCTTCCCTTCCCAGCCCACTGCCATGTGGCCCCAAAGGCTCACAGCAACCAGCATTGCTTGGCTTGGGAAGCCAAGCAATTCCTGGGAGGATCAAACCCTGCCCACAGGCTGCTTACTTGGTATGGATAGTAAAAATTTTCCTCTACAAGCATACACAGGAGGGCAGCGCTGGGCTTGGTTTGGAAGCTGGGAGAGTAGGGTCTGAGCCCAGTGCTCATGGTGATGCTCTCTTCCTCCTGCATTCTCTTGATGAATTTCCAGACAAGCTGTAGGAGAAGGGCAGGAAGCCGGGGATGTTGCATGGAGCGCTGCAAACACGGTGCTGGGCTGAGCAGGGACAGAAGGCCCAGCCCAGGTGAGGGTGGCTGCAGGTACCTGGGCTGTGCTGCGGAAGCGGCCACGGCTGGATTCCTGCTCTTGTGTGCGCTCCAGGGCTGCATCTGGCAAAGAGCGAATGCAGCCAGAGCTGAGGGGCGGTGGGAGAGGCCGGAGAACACAGCCCAGCCCTGAGCTCCCCAGGCAGGGAGAGCCCCGGGATGCCCCAGGGGATGGAGCAGGGCCACTGCGGCGTGTCTGTCCATGGGCATTTCCGTCCTGTCCATGGGCATTTCCCCTGGGGATTGCATGACATGGCATGGCATGGCATGGCATGGGGCCAAGCTGGCTGCAGGCACCAGTCCCACAGTCAGGCTCTGCCACTCACCCTCCTGCGGTGGATTGAACGGCACCACTTCCTGGGTCTCCTGTGATGGGGCAGTTCGTGGGCCTTCTTCCTCCTCCTCCACCCAGGCCATCTTGGGCACTACCGGGGGTCTCTGCTCCATAGCTTTGACTGGGTTTGGGGCAACTTGCAGGAGAGATGCCTTGGAAAAGCTCCAAGTCACCAAGTCCTGCAGTTGTGCCTGGAAGGCACCTTCAAGAGAGAAGCCTCAGGAAGGCTGCAGGACAGCAAGTCCTGCACTCGCTCTCAAGGGCTCCTGCCACAAGCACAGGAGACTCCTCTCAAGGATTGTGGTCTGGCCTCGAGGGCACCTGCAGAAAAGAAGCCTCAGGGAGACCACGGCTCAACAAGTCCTGTGGTCTGGCCTCGAGCTCAGCTGCAGGAACAAGGCCTTGGAAAAGCTCCGGGTGGGACGCGAACGAGCGCGCTGTGCGGGGGCTCCTCACGGCACCGCTCTGTCCCGTCCTGTCCCGTCGCGTGCTCCGAGCACTGTGGCCTGCTCTTCTCACCGGCAGCTCCTATGTCACCACGTGTCACAAAGGGCCCTTGGACACCCGGTTCCATGTCACAGTGACTGTGCGGCACCGTGTCACCAAGGGTCCTTGCACACCCTGCCGCCTGCCCTGGGGCCGCCCCCAGCCCAGCCAAAGTGGCCCAGGCTGGACGGGATGCCTGGCCCCAGGTGTCTAAGGCAGCCCGACAAGATCTTTAGGAAGGGCTCAGAGCATCAGCAAACGCCGCCTGGCTCTGCCGGCTCAGTCCTTTCCCCATATCTTTCCCCGAGAGCATTTGAATTTCTAAATGAGAATCATTTGAAGGGAGGGGATTTACATTTTCCATTTCAGAGAAGGCTTCTGCCTTCCTTAGCAGAACATGTCTCTCTTCAAACCAAGACAATTGCTTATCATTTTGCAGATGTGCAGTTGCTGGGCAGCCCCGTTTTACACCAGGGACCTGGAGAACCATTCCCAGACACTGGGAAAATCCTAGGTGGTCCATCCACCCATAGATGAGGTCTCCAAATTTGCCCCAAAAGTGGGTCCAGCTTTTATAGGCCAAAAAGAGCAAGTCCAAGTGTCCTGATGATATTTTCAGCCCAGAAAGCCATGCTGCTGATGGCACACTTCACAATCAGCAGGGGACACAGCTAGGCAAAAGCCCAGACCTCTGCTGGGAGGCTTTCTCCTCAAACACCCTTCAAACAAGCCTCCATGCAAGTCAGTTGGGAAAGTTTCTTCAAATGATCCATTTCTGGCATAGAACTACACAGGGTTATGTGAAAGATTCTAAAGCAGCTGCTCTGGAGTCAAAGAGTCAGCACTAAGAGTCCCTGTCATCTATTTGTAGCTCAATCACACTTTGGGGGAGTTGAAGGAGTTTGGAACCAGCTAGAGAGCGGATCTCTGAGTGTTTTAGATGATGCCATTGCTTTTTCTTCTCTTCTGCATAGACAGGAAGGGTGAGTTTGGCTCACATCTCCACCGCATGGCTCACAGGGCCGCAAGACTTGTAGTTACGAGAGCTTTGAAGGATTTCTTGGCCAAGAAGACACGGCCAACAAGGACCTTTATGTTTTGCACCCAATCCTTCAACATTTCGTCTTACGGACTCATGCTCTCGGAGTCTCTAGCTGGTCAGAGTGACCCCAGATAAGTTAGAAAGTCTCTTTTCCCAGCCCGGCGGTACAAGAAGGAGTCAGAGCTCTTCATTTCTCAGTCTCCAGGTTGTTTATTGTATCTTATCTATACAATTCTTTCTCCTGTCCTGCCGAGGTCCGCTCAGCAAGACAGTCTAAGGCACTCTGCCTCCCCCGGGGCGGTGTTATCTTTTTATACTAAAAACAACTACGTGTACAATGTTTGCAGTTACTTTCCAATACCTATCATCTACGTTAGACAGTGAGCTTCTACTCTAAACCAATCTAAAAGTGCCAACATCACAGCAGAAGATGGAGGCCAAGAAGAAGAAGGAGAAAGGCTGGACATGCCCAGAGTCCTGCATCTTGCCCCCTGAAGCCCCATTCTAAAAACCCCCAAATCAATTTTTCCACTCTGTGATAAATTCACTATCATTCTACTTAAACTTTTGTGGCTTGTCATTCTTCCTACAAGGTTGGTAATTGTTTTCTCCAAGGGCTAAATCAAAGGCACAAGGGTCTTGGGCTCTGTGTCAAAGTCTCTGAGCCCTCTGACAGGGTCTCGAGTCTTGCAGGGCAGCCAGAGGAATTTCCTGGGTTCCCACATCATGCTACAGTGTAAGCCTCCTTAGCCAATCATGCTATGACACACAAACCTACAGCACTGCATCCTAAACTTCTTGTTAGTTACCATTGTAACTACTTTGATTTTTTCTAGATCTTGAACTCTAAATCTCTTACTTTTCCTCCACTTCAACTTTCCTCCCTGTGTCTCTGCTATAAACTAGAAATCTGCACTCTTGCTTCTAGCACCTAAGTTTGGGAGCCCTTTCCAAGGTCTCCGATCAAATCCTGTGTTTAATTCTAAGCTTTGCTGACAAGACCAAAGGTCTGAGATTTCCCTGCATTTGGATTTCCAACAACACTGATGCTGTTAATTCCAGAGTGCCCGTGATGCGTCTTGCAAGTCAACTCTGGCAGGAACAAGGCGGCTGCTGGGGGGCTGCTTGTGGCCTCTGATAGCCCATTGCTCAGGGCTTGCCAGCGCCCCAGCCCCTCAGGGGCTGCCCCAGGCCGGCCAAGCTGCCCGGCAGCAGCGCCGCAGCCCCACCGCAGCTCCAGAGCAGCCCCATCCAGAGGCACCTGGGAGCCCTCAGCAAGGCAGCCAGCAGCACACGGGCAGCAGGACACACATGGCGCTTCCTGCCTGGCACAGGGCTTGTGGCCATCTCCAGGCACCGCTCTGGCAGGGATCCCCGCAGCCCCGGCCCCTGCCCAGCCGCTCTGTGGGCAGCACAAAGGCTTCAGCAGAACCACCACAGGCCAAGGGGCTTCTGGCCATTTTCCCTGCAGCACTGCATGCCTGGGCAGCTGGCTGAGCACAAGCACCCTTTCCCCCCTCCTCCCCTATGCCCTACGGAACCTGGGCAGCAAAAGAAAGATCCTGGGAGTCTGTTTATTGGAACACATTCTATATTTACATCGTAAAGGAAAACAAAAGAAGAAATTAACAGTCTTGAACACAAGGAAAATCCCCGCTGGCTCAGGGCCCAGCAGACAGAGCCTCTGGGATCATCTCTCCATAGAGCTCCAGCAGCAGAGGCGGCCAAGCCCTGAGAGACGAAGCCTTTTTTTCCATGCCCTGCGGAGCCGATCTTCCAGGTCCTCCAAGATGGAATATCGAATTGTAGCTTCTGCCCTGAGAATGTGTAAAGTTTGAAGAGCGAGGCCTCTGACAGAAAGGCTGATGTCATCTGCCATTTCTTCAAGGGCTGCAAGAGAGAGGAACAGAATCACGGTCAGACGCCAGATCGGTGGGGAGCCGAGGAGAGCCCCCTGCCAGGGCCATCCCAGCCGGCTCTTGCCATGGCCAGGAGGGAGCAGGGAGCAAGGGGATCAGCCCGAAGCTGCTGGCCACGAATGGCCCACGTGGCCCTGAAATCTCAGCGTGCTCAGCCCACGGCAGCAGAGCCCTTCGCAGCCGGGGCAGGACTTGCAGCTCCTCCTGGCAGTCCCTGCTGTCAGCCCGCTGCCCTCACTCACCAGTGCAGATCCGCTGCAGCTCTTGCTGCTGCCCTCTCAGGTGCCGCCCGGCCATGCCTGTGAACACAGAGCCTGTCGCGGCCCCAGCGGCACAGCTCCCTGCCAGCGCCGCTGCCGGCGCTGTGGCCACACGGGCTGCTGGCCCGGCAGGGCTCAGCCGGGCCCTTGCCGCACGCTGCCGCCCCAGGGCACGGCTGCCAGAGGGCGGCAGCAGCAACGCCCAGGCCAGGCGGGGCTCCACGGGGCGGGGCCCGGCCGTCGCTGCCGGGGCAGCAGGTGGGGCGGGGCCGAGCTGTGGCGGGCCGGGCCGGGCCGGGCCGGGGAGGGAGCCCGGGCTCGGGACTCACCCATGAACCTGATGGCCGCCTCTCGCAGGGGCTCCTGTGGGCTCCGCAGGTAGCACAGGGCCTGGCGCAGGTGCTCGGCCGCTCTTCTCCTGTCCTCTGCCAGCTGCAGAGAGCGGCAGGAGGGAAGGGTTGGTGCGGGCTCAGCCCCTGGGCCGGGCGCTGCCTGCGCCCAGCCCCGGCCTCCCCTGCCCGCACAGCCCTGAGGCGCGGCCAGCAGCCGCTGGCCAAGGGCTTCCGAGGGCAGGGGACGGATGGCAGGCTGCTGCCCGGGGAGCCGCGGTGCCGCCCCGCCGGGCCGGGGCTGCATGGGCACCCGGCTAGGGCCCACGGGAGCCTGGAGAAGAACCCGCGCGGCCTCTGGCTGCAGCAGCGGGCAGGGGCACAGCTGCCCGGCCTGCACAGTGAGCACTGCCCTCAGGGCCCTTCTCCAGGCTGAGGATTCTTGGCTGCTCTTACCAGGCTGTCGCCGAACCTCCATATCTCATCCACCTCTGGCATTTGTTCGAGATTCCTTCTCTTCAGGAATCTGGCTGCAGAATGCAGTACTACACAGGAGGCCTGGAGAGCAGCAGAGACGCACAGATGGCCCCACAGGCCAGGGCACAGGAGCATCCCAGTGCCACAGCCTGGAGGAGGCTGCAGCCCGCAAGGTGCCAGGGCAGGAGGCAGCCCAGCCCCTTCCCATGGGGACAGCAGCCGGCCACAAGTCCTCACCTCAGCAACCATCTGATTTTCATCATGGCAGTGGAGGTAGAGTGGGACCAGGCTCTGGCGCACGTGGGACTTCAGGGCCTTTCTTCCATCTTTGCTTAATGAGTCCAGAATCTCTTGAAAGACACACATGGAGCTCAGCTGCACCTGGCTATCATCCTGTATGAGAGGAAGGGCAAAAGACCTCAGCATCAGCTGCTTCAGGCCCCCCAGGGCACAGGCCTGCATCTCCACAGGGCACCAAGTGTCCGGGCAGCAGCCAGTGGCCGTGGCTGTGGAGACAGAGCCTTACATGGTCAAAGAGTGGCAGGAGTGCCTCAGCCAGCTGCAGGGCGATGGGGGTGGGTATTAGGGCACCATCATCCAGGAGCAAATATCTTAAAAGAAGAATGGTCATCCCAATCATGTCGCTATCATTTTCCTGCAGGAGCTCCACAAGACTTTCAGTCAGGCTCCACATTTTTTCAGCCTGTGTGGAACACAAGTTTGTGAAAGGCCACCCTGGTGCCGCAGGGCCCAGAGGCCAAAGGCCTGTCCCGAAGCACTGGGGCAGCTGAAGCAGGAGGCAGGAGAGCTGGGAGCAGCTGCCTGAGCGCTCGAAGCCCAGGCAAGGCCAAGCGACTGCGTTGCCCAGCCCCACGCTGCCTGCACGGCTTCAGCCACTGCCCCCTTCTCACCATCAAGGGATTCTTGCCCAGCACTACGAGGCCTCTGAGTGCCAAGTAACGCCTGGCCCTGTGCTCGTTCTGCAGGTTCTGTGTCATGATCTCCAGAACACTGTCACTGCATTCCCTCATGTCCAGGCACTCGAGGACCTGAAAGGCACAGGGCAGTGACAGGGAGCCGGCCGGCAGGAGCCCGGAGCCGCACAGGGCCGGGCCCAGGCAGCAGCACAGGGCACGGGCACCATCCTGGCAGCTGTGCCTACGAGAGGCCAGAGAGCTGGGAGGCAGCTCAGCCAGGCAGCACTGGCCTTGAGGCTCACCTCCACAAGGAACGCCAGGGCAGGGAAATCCCAGTACGGCATCTCTTCACCGAGCATAGCAAGCAGGTAGAATGCAATCCCGGAACAAAAGTGTATGGCTGAATGGCAAAGTATCCTGACAAGAGGAAAAGGAAACAAGACCCTGAGCCAGTGGGGCAAACCTCTCCCAGGAGAGACTCACAGAGCCCTCATCTTTCCCCACCACCTTTCCAGCCAGGGGAGCTGGGCCACTTGGGAGTTGGTTGCTCATGGGCACCCTCCTCTCCCAGCCTTTTCCAGTGTGCTTGGCCGTCCCTCAGTGACAAGGCCCTCTGGCCCATGACCACGGTGACTTTGTGGGACACCCTGGGCAGAGAGCACAAATGTCAGAGGCAGAGGAGAGAAGGGGCTCTCACCTGGCCAGCAGAGCCACGGCAAAGTGGTGGGTGTCAAGAGAGAGCAGCGTGTCCCAGCCACACCTGCGTTCCATTGCCACCACCACATCCTCACAGCGGACAAGGCAGAGCAGGGACTTCATGGTGCGCACTGCAAACCTGTGGGCCCAGCAAAGCCCAGGTCACACTGGCAGCACTGGCTCCTTGGCAGGCCACGTGGCAGGATCAGGAGGAGTGGGATGGAGCACCTGTTGGGGCTGGTGGCAAGGCCGTGCTCTTCCTGGCATGCCTTCCAGAATGGATCGACCTCCTCTGGCATATCCAGAGTGCTGAAGAACACTTGGAAGAGGAGATGCACAAATAGGCGGGGGAAATACACCTTTAATATCCGTGGCAGACAGGGCACCTGGAGGATCTTCCACATCACCACGGTTGCCTGCAAAGGACAAAGCCCCCCGAGACAGCGCTCAGTGCCGAGGTGTGCGTGTGGCAGGGCCCGTGCGTGGCAGGGAGAGGCCAGGAGAGACCTTGGCAGGGGGAGCACGGGGCCTGGTGGGCCTGAAGCTGCCCCTGGGCCAGGTTTCAGGCCCAGGGGCCTGAGGCAGGCAGATGCAGTGGGGGAAGGAGCATGGAGAGCTGCTGGAGAGGCGGCCTTGGGGCCAGCAAAGGCCAGTGTCAGAAACTCACAGCCAGGGCAAAGACACCCGTTTCGTCCCCATCGGAGGTGCACGTGCTGTGCTCTGGCCAGCTCCCCAGCACATCCAGAAGGATCAGCTGCGCCAGCTCCGCAGTCCTGGCTGAGCCCATGATTGTCTTCCACATGGCCATGGCAGCTCTGCGGGGTCAGAGCTCTGTCTCAGGGGTGTCTCAGACACAGCACCGGGGGGAGCTGAGCTGGCTGCCAGTTCTGCCTCTGCCCACTGGCCCTGGCCAGCAGCAGCCAGGCAGCCCAGCCCTGTGGGCACAGAGCCCTGAGGGGCAGGGAGGGAGCATGGCAGCAGGCTTGGGGGCTGACATGCCAGGGCTGGGAAAGGCAGCAGCCAGAGGGCCTGGGAAGTCTCTGTTGGTCAGACAGAGACCTGGGACAGTCTGTACAGGGTGTTGGGCTGGGGAGGCCTGAGCCCTGTGGGCAGGTGGGCCCCATACCTGTCACAGGACGGGGCCACACGCAGGAGCGTCATCACTGCGTCATCTGGCTGTGCTTCCGTGAGATCCAGCAGGGCCTCGTCCAGCCTGTGCTCAGCACAATCATTGGCCAGGAGCCACTGGTGGATGAACCTCACCATGGCGGGCACCTGGATAATTGGATAACAAGCACCAGGAGACTTGGAAAGCTGCCAGAGGGAGCAATGTTCCCAGCTTCCCCAGAGAAGTGCTTCCCTTCCCAGCCCACTGCCATGTGGCCCCAAAGGCTCACAGCAACCAGCATTGCTTGGCTTGGGAAGCCAAGCAATTCCTGGGAGGATCAAACCCTGCCCACAGGCTGCTTACTTGGTATGGATAGTAAAAATTTTCCTCTACAAGCATACACAGGAGGGCAGCGCTGGGCTTGGTTTGGAAGCTGGGAGAGTAGGGTCTGAGCCCAGTGCTCATGGTGATGCTCTCTTCCTCCTGCATTCTCTTGATGAATTTCCAGACAAGCTGTAGGAGAAGGGCAGGAAGCCGGGGATGTTGCATGGAGCGCTGCAAACACGGTGCTGGGCTGAGCAGGGACAGAAGGCCCAGCCCAGGTGAGGGTGGCTGCAGGTACCTGGGCTGTGCTGCGGAAGCGGCCACGGCTGGATTCCTGCTCTTGTGTGCGCTCCAGGGCTGCATCTGGCAAAGAGCGAATGCAGCCAGAGCTGAGGGGCGGTGGGAGAGGCCGGAGAACACAGCCCAGCCCTGAGCTCCCCAGGCAGGCAGAGCCCCGGGATGCCCCAGGGGATGGAGCAGGGCCACTGCAGCGTGTCTGTCCATGGGCATTTCCGTCCTGTCCATGGGCATTTCCCCTGGGGATTGCATGACATGGCATGGCATGGCATGGCATGGGGCCAAGCTGGCTGCAGGCACCAGTCCCACAGTCAGGCTCTGCCACTCACCCTCCTGCGGTGGATTGAACGGCACCACCTCCTGGGTCTCCTGTGATGGGGCAGCTCGTGGGCCTTCTTCCTCCTCCTCCACCCAGGCCATCTTGGGCACTACCGGGGGTCTCTGCTCCATAGCTTTGACTGGGTTTGGGACAACTTGCAGGAGAGATGCCTTGGAAAAGCTCCAAGTCACCAAGTCCTGCAGTTGTGCCTGGAAGGCACCTTCAAGAGAGAAGCCTCAGGAAGGCTGCAGGACAGCAAGTCCTGCACTCGCTCTCAAGGGCTCCTGCCACAAGCACAGGAGACTCCTCTCAAGGATTGTGGTCTGGCCTCAAGGGCACCTGCAGAAAAGAAGCCTCAGGGAGACCACGGCTCAGCAAGTCCTGTGGTCTGGCCTCGAGCTCAGCTGCAGGAACAAGGCCTTGGAAAAGCTCCGGGTGGGACGCGAACGAGCGCGCTGTGCGGGGGCTCCTCACGGCACCGCTCTGTCCCGTCCTGTCCCGTCGCGTGCTCCGAGCACTGTGGCCTGTTCTTCTCACCGGCAGCTCCTATGTCACCACGTGTCACAAAGGGCCCTTGGACACCCGGTTCCATCTCACAGTGACTGTGCGGCACCGTGTCACCAAGGGTCCTTGCACACCCTGCCGCCTGCCCTGGGGCCGCCCCCAGCCCAGCCAAAGTGGCCCAGGCTGGACAGGATGCCTGGCCCCAGGTGTCTAAGGCAGCCCGACAAGATCTTTAGGAAGGGCTCAGAGCATCAGCAAACGCCGCCTGGCTCTGCCGGCTCAGTCCTTTCCCCATATCTTTCCCTGAGAGCATTTGAATTTCTAAATGAGAATCATTTGAAGGGAGGGGATTTACATTTTCCATTTCAGAGAAGGCTTCTGCCTTCCTTAGCAGAACATGTCTCTCTTCAAACCAAGACAATTGCTTATCATTTTGCAGATGTGCAGTTGCTGGGCAGCCCCGTTTTACACCAGGGACCTGAAGAACCATTCCCAGACACTGGGAAAATCCTAGGTGGTCCATCCACCCATAGATGAGGTCTCCAAATTTGCCCCAAAAGTGGGTCCAGCTTTTATAGGCCAAAAAGAGCAAGTCCAAGTGTCCTGATGATATTTTCAGCCCAGAAAGCCATGCTGCTGATGGCACACTTCACAATCAGCAGGGGACACAGCTAGGCAAAAGCCCAGACCTCTGCTGGGAGGCTTTCTCCTCAAACACCCTTCAAACAAGCCTCCATGCAAGTCAGTTGGGAAAGTTTCTTCAAATGATCCATTTCTGGCATAGAACTACACAGGGTTACGTGAAAGATTCTAAAGCAGCTGCTCTGGAGTCAAAGAGTCAGCACTAAGAGTCCCTGTCATCTATTTGTAGCTCAATCACACTTTGGGGGAGTTGAAGGAGTTTGGAACCAGCTAGAGAGCGGACCTCTGAGTGTTTTAGATGATGCCATTGCTTTTTCTTCTCTTCTACATAGACAGGAAGGGTGAGTTTGGCTCACATCTCCACCGCATGGCTCACAGGGCCGCAAGACTTGTAGTTACGAGAGCTTTGAAGGATTTCTTGGCCAAGAAGACACGGCCAACAAGGATCTTTATGTTTTGCACCCAATCCTTCAACATTTCGTCTTACGGACTCATGCTCTCGGAGTCTCTAGCTGGTCAGAGTGACCCCAGATAAGTTAGAAAGTCTCTTTTCCCAGCCCGGCGGTACAAGAAGGAGTCAGAGCTCTTCATTTCTCAGTCTCCAGGTTGCTTATTGTATCTTATCTATACAATTCTTTCTCCTGTCCTGCCGAGGTCCGCTCAGCAAGACAGTCTAAGGCACTCTGCCTCCCCCGGGGCGGTGTTATCTTTTTATACTAAAAACAACTACGTGTACAATGTTTGCAGTTACTTTCCAATACCTATCATCTACGTTAGACAGTGAGCTTCTACTCTAAACCAATCTAAAAGTGCCAACATCACAGCAGAAGATGGAGGCCAAGAAGAAGAAGGAGAAAGGCTGGACATGCCCAGAGTCCTGCATCTTGCCCCCTGAAGCCCCATTCTAAAAACCCCCAAATCAATTTTTCCACTCTGTGATAAATTCACTATCATTCTACTTAAACTTTTGTGGCTTGTCATTCTTCCTACAAGGTTGGTAATTGTTTTCTCCAAGGGCTAAATCAAAGGCACAAGGGTCTTGGGCTCTGTGTCAAAGTCTCTGAGCCCTCTGACAGGGTCTCGAGTCTTGCAGGGCAGCCAGAGGAATTTCCTGGGTTCCCACATCATGCTACAGTGTAAGCCTCCTTAGCCAATCATGCTATGACACACAAACCTACAGCACTGCATCCTAAACTTCTTGTTAGTTACCATTGTAACTACTTTGATTTTTTCTAGATCTTGAACTCTAAATCTCTTACTTTTCCTCCACTTCAACTTTCCTCCCTGTGTCTCTGCTATAAACTAGAAATCTGCACTCTTGCTTCTAGCACCTAAGTTTGGGAGCCCTTTCCAAGGTCTCCGATCAAATCCTGTGTTTAATTCTAAGCTTTGCTGACAAGACCAAAGGTCTGAGATTTCCCTGCATTTGGATTTCCAACAACACTGATGCTGTTAATTCCAGAGTGCCCGTGATGCGTCTTGCAAGTCAACTCTGGCAGGAACAAGGCGGCTGCTGGGGGGCTGCTTGTGGCCTCTGATAGCCCATTGCTCAGGGCTTGCCAGCGCCCCAGCCCCTCAGGGGCTGCCCCAGGCCGGCCAAGCTGCCCGGCAGCAGCGCCGCAGCCCCACCGCAGCTCCAGAGCAGCCCCATCCAGAGGCACCTGGGAGCCCTCAGCAAGGCAGCCAGCAGCACACGGGCAGCAGGACACACATGGCGCTTCCTGCCTGGCACAGGGCTTGTGGCCATCTCCAGGCACCGCTCTGGCAGGGATCCCCGCAGCCCCGGCCCCTGCCCAGCCGCTCTGTGGGCAGCACAAAGGCTTCAGCAGAACCACCACAGGCCAAGGGGCTTCTGGCCATTTTCCCTGCAGCACTGCATGCCTGGGCAGCTGGCTGAGCACAAGCACCCTTTCCCCCCTCCTCCCCTATGCCCTACGGAACCTGGGCAGCAAAAGAAAGATCCTGGGAGTCTGTTTATTGGAACACATTCTATATTTACATCGTAAAGGAAAACAAAAGAAGAAATTAACAGTCTTGAACACAAGGAAAATCCCCGCTGGCTCAGGGCCCAGCAGACAGAGCCTCTGGGATCATCTCTCCATAGAGCTCCAGCAGCAGAGGCGGCCAAGCCCTGAGAGACGAAGCCTTTTTTTCCATGCCCTGCGGAGCCGATCTTCCAGGTCCTCCAAGATGGAATATCGAATTGTAGCTTCTGCCCTGAGAATGTGTAAAGTTTGAAGAGCGAGGCCTCTGACAGAAAGGCTGATGTCATCTGCCATTTCTTCAAGGGCTGCAAGAGAGAGGAACAGAATCACGGTCAGACGCCAGATCGGTGGGGAGCCGAGGAGAGCCCCCTGCCAGGGCCATCCCAGCCGGCTCTTGCCATGGCCAGGAGGGAGCAGGGAGCAAGGGGATCAGCCCGAAGCTGCTGGCCACGAATGGCCCACGTGGCCCTGAAATCTCAGCGTGCTCAGCCCACGGCAGCAGAGCCCTTCGCAGCCGGGGCAGGACTTGCAGCTCCTCCTGGCAGTCCCTGCTGTCAGCCCGCTGCCCTCACTCACCAGTGCAGATCCGCTGCAGCTCTTGCTGCTGCCCTCTCAGGTGCCGCCCGGCCATGCCTGTGAACACAGAGCCTGTCGCGGCCCCAGCGGCACAGCTCCCTGCCAGCGCCGCTGCCGGCGCTGTGGCCACACGGGCTGCTGGCCCGGCAGGGCTCAGCCGGGCCCTTGCCGCACGCTGCCGCCCCAGGGCACGGCTGCCAGAGGGCGGCAGCAGCAACGCCCAGGCCAGGCGGGGCTCCACGGGGCGGGGCCCGGCCGTCGCTGCCGGGGCAGCAGGTGGGGCGGGGCCGAGCTGTGGCGGGCCGGGCCGGGCCGGGCCGGGGAGGGAGCCCGGGCTCGGGACTCACCCATGAACCTGATGGCCGCCTCTCGCAGGGGCTCCTGTGGGCTCCGCAGGTAGCACAGGGCCTGGCGCAGGTGCTCGGCCGCTCTTCTCCTGTCCTCTGCCAGCTGCAGAGAGCGGCAGGAGGGAAGGGTTGGTGCGGGCTCAGCCCCTGGGCCGGGCGCTGCCTGCGCCCAGCCCCGGCCTCCCCTGCCCGCACAGCCCTGAGGCGCGGCCAGCAGCCGCTGGCCAAGGGCTTCCGAGGGCAGGGGACGGATGGCAGGCTGCTGCCCGGGGAGCCGCGGTGCCGCCCCGCCGGGCCGGGGCTGCATGGGCACCCGGCTAGGGCCCACGGGAGCCTGGAGAAGAACCCGCGCGGCCTCTGGCTGCAGCAGCGGGCAGGGGCACAGCTGCCCGGCCTGCACAGTGAGCACTGCCCTCAGGGCCCTTCTCCAGGCTGAGGATTCTTGGCTGCTCTTACCAGGCTGTCGCCGAACCTCCATATCTCATCCACCTCTGGCATTTGTTCGAGATTCCTTCTCTTCAGGAATCTGGCTGCAGAATGCAGTACTACACAGGAGGCCTGGAGAGCAGCAGAGACGCACAGATGGCCCCACAGGCCAGGGCACAGGAGCATCCCAGTGCCACAGCCTGGAGGAGGCTGCAGCCCGCAAGGTGCCAGGGCAGGAGGCAGCCCAGCCCCTTCCCATGGGGACAGCAGCCGGCCACAAGTCCTCACCTCAGCAACCATCTGATTTTCATCATGGCAGTGGAGGTAGAGTGGGACCAGGCTCTGGCGCACGTGGGACTTCAGGGCCTTTCTTCCATCTTTGCTTAATGAGTCCAGAATCTCTTGAAAGACACACATGGAGCTCAGCTGCACCTGGCTATCATCCTGTATGAGAGGAAGGGCAAAAGACCTCAGCATCAGCTGCTTCAGGCCCCCCAGGGCACAGGCCTGCATCTCCACAGGGCACCAAGTGTCCGGGCAGCAGCCAGTGGCCGTGGCTGTGGAGACAGAGCCTTACATGGTCAAAGAGTGGCAGGAGTGCCTCAGCCAGCTGCAGGGCGATGGGGGTGGGTATTAGGGCACCATCATCCAGGAGCAAATATCTTAAAAGAAGAATGGTCATCCCAATCATGTCGCTATCATTTTCCTGCAGGAGCTCCACAAGACTTTCAGTCAGGCTCCACATTTTTTCAGCCTGTGTGGAACACAAGTTTGTGAAAGGCCACCCTGGTGCCGCAGGGCCCAGAGGCCAAAGGCCTGTCCCGAAGCACTGGGGCAGCTGAAGCAGGAGGCAGGAGAGCTGGGAGCAGCTGCCTGAGCGCTCGAAGCCCAGGCAAGGCCAAGCGACTGCGTTGCCCAGCCCCACGCTGCCTGCACGGCTTCAGCCACTGCCCCCTTCTCACCATCAAGGGATTCTTGCCCAGCACTACGAGGCCTCTGAGTGCCAAGTAACGCCTGGCCCTGTGCTCGTTCTGCAGGTTCTGTGTCATGATCTCCAGAACACTGTCACTGCATTCCCTCATGTCCAGGCACTCGAGGACCTGAAAGGCACAGGGCAGTGACAGGGAGCCGGCCGGCAGGAGCCCGGAGCCGCACAGGGCCGGGCCCAGGCAGCAGCACAGGGCACGGGCACCATCCTGGCAGCTGTGCCTACGAGAGGCCAGAGAGCTGGGAGGCAGCTCAGCCAGGCAGCACTGGCCTTGAGGCTCACCTCCACAAGGAACGCCAGGGCAGGGAAATCCCAGTACGGCATCTCTTCACCGAGCATAGCAAGCAGGTAGAATGCAATCCCGGAACAAAAGTGTATGGCTGAATGGCAAAGTATCCTGACAAGAGGAAAAGGAAACAAGACCCTGAGCCAGTGGGGCAAACCTCTCCCAGGAGAGACTCACAGAGCCCTCATCTTTCCCCACCACCTTTCCAGCCAGGGGAGCTGGGCCACTTGGGAGTTGGTTGCTCATGGGCACCCTCCTCTCCCAGCCTTTTCCAGTGTGCTTGGCCGTCCCTCAGTGACAAGGCCCTCTGGCCCATGACCACGGTGACTTTGTGGGACACCCTGGGCAGAGAGCACAAATGTCAGAGGCAGAGGAGAGAAGGGGCTCTCACCTGGCCAGCAGAGCCACGGCAAAGTGGTGGGTGTCAAGAGAGAGCAGCGTGTCCCAGCCACACCTGCGTTCCATTGCCACCACCACATCCTCACAGCGGACAAGGCAGAGCAGGGACTTCATGGTGCGCACTGCAAACCTGTGGGCCCAGCAAAGCCCAGGTCACACTGGCAGCACTGGCTCCTTGGCAGGCCACGTGGCAGGATCAGGAGGAGTGGGATGGAGCACCTGTTGGGGCTGGTGGCAAGGCCGTGCTCTTCCTGGCATGCCTTCCAGAATGGATCGACCTCCTCTGGCATATCCAGAGTGCTGAAGAACACTTGGAAGAGGAGATGCACAAATAGGCGGGGGAAATACACCTTTAATATCCGTGGCAGACAGGGCACCTGGAGGATCTTCCACATCACCACGGTTGCCTGCAAAGGACAAAGCCCCCCGAGACAGCGCTCAGTGCCGAGGTGTGCGTGTGGCAGGGCCCGTGCGTGGCAGGGAGAGGCCAGGAGAGACCTTGGCAGGGGGAGCACGGGGCCTGGTGGGCCTGAAGCTGCCCCTGGGCCAGGTTTCAGGCCCAGGGGCCTGAGGCAGGCAGATGCAGTGGGGGAAGGAGCATGGAGAGCTGCTGGAGAGGCGGCCTTGGGGCCAGCAAAGGCCAGTGTCAGAAACTCACAGCCAGGGCAAAGACACCCGTTTCGTCCCCATCGGAGGTGCACGTGCTGTGCTCTGGCCAGCTCCCCAGCACATCCAGAAGGATCAGCTGCGCCAGCTCCGCAGTCCTGGCTGAGCCCATGATTGTCTTCCACATGGCCATGGCAGCTCTGCGGGGTCAGAGCTCTGTCTCAGGGGTGTCTCAGACACAGCACCGGGGGGAGCTGAGCTGGCTGCCAGTTCTGCCTCTGCCCACTGGCCCTGGCCAGCAGCAGCCAGGCAGCCCAGCCCTGTGGGCACAGAGCCCTGAGGGGCAGGGAGGGAGCATGGCAGCAGGCTTGGGGGCTGACATGCCAGGGCTGGGAAAGGCAGCAGCCAGAGGGCCTGGGAAGTCTCTGTTGGTCAGACAGAGACCTGGGACAGTCTGTACAGGGTGTTGGGCTGGGGAGGCCTGAGCCCTGTGGGCAGGTGGGCCCCATACCTGTCACAGGACGGGGCCACACGCAGGAGCGTCATCACTGCGTCATCTGGCTGTGCTTCCGTGAGATCCAGCAGGGCCTCGTCCAGCCTGTGCTCAGCACAATCATTGGCCAGGAGCCACTGGTGGATGAACCTCACCATGGCGGGCACCTGGATAATTGGATAACAAGCACCAGGAGACTTGGAAAGCTGCCAGAGGGAGCAATGTTCCCAGCTTCCCCAGAGAAGTGCTTCCCTTCCCAGCCCACTGCCATGTGGCCCCAAAGGCTCACAGCAACCAGCATTGCTTGGCTTGGGAAGCCAAGCAATTCCTGGGAGGATCAAACCCTGCCCACAGGCTGCTTACTTGGTATGGATAGTAAAAATTTTCCTCTACAAGCATACACAGGAGGGCAGCGCTGGGCTTGGTTTGGAAGCTGGGAGAGTAGGGTCTGAGCCCAGTGCTCATGGTGATGCTCTCTTCCTCCTGCATTCTCTTGATGAATTTCCAGACAAGCTGTAGGAGAAGGGCAGGAAGCCGGGGATGTTGCATGGAGCGCTGCAAACACGGTGCTGGGCTGAGCAGGGACAGAAGGCCCAGCCCAGGTGAGGGTGGCTGCAGGTACCTGGGCTGTGCTGCGGAAGCGGCCACGGCTGGATTCCTGCTCTTGTGTGCGCTCCAGGGCTGCATCTGGCAAAGAGCGAATGCAGCCAGAGCTGAGGGGCGGTGGGAGAGGCCGGAGAACACAGCCCAGCCCTGAGCTCCCCAGGCAGGCAGAGCCCCGGGATGCCCCAGGGGATGGAGCAGGGCCACTGCAGCGTGTCTGTCCATGGGCATTTCCGTCCTGTCCATGGGCATTTCCCCTGGGGATTGCATGACATGGCATGGCATGGCATGGCATGGGGCCAAGCTGGCTGCAGGCACCAGTCCCACAGTCAGGCTCTGCCACTCACCCTCCTGCGGTGGATTGAACGGCACCACCTCCTGGGTCTCCTGTGATGGGGCAGCTCGTGGGCCTTCTTCCTCCTCCTCCACCCAGGCCATCTTGGGCACTACCGGGGGTCTCTGCTCCATAGCTTTGACTGGGTTTGGGACAACTTGCAGGAGAGATGCCTTGGAAAAGCTCCAAGTCACCAAGTCCTGCAGTTGTGCCTGGAAGGCACCTTCAAGAGAGAAGCCTCAGGAAGGCTGCAGGACAGCAAGTCCTGCACTCGCTCTCAAGGGCTCCTGCCACAAGCACAGGAGACTCCTCTCAAGGATTGTGGTCTGGCCTCAAGGGCACCTGCAGAAAAGAAGCCTCAGGGAGACCACGGCTCAGCAAGTCCTGTGGTCTGGCCTCGAGCTCAGCTGCAGGAACAAGGCCTTGGAAAAGCTCCGGGTGGGACGCGAACGAGCGCGCTGTGCGGGGGCTCCTCACGGCACCGCTCTGTCCCGTCCTGTCCCGTCGCGTGCTCCGAGCACTGTGGCCTGTTCTTCTCACCGGCAGCTCCTATGTCACCACGTGTCACAAAGGGCCCTTGGACACCCGGTTCCATCTCACAGTGACTGTGCGGCACCGTGTCACCAAGGGTCCTTGCACACCCTGCCGCCTGCCCTGGGGCCGCCCCCAGCCCAGCCAAAGTGGCCCAGGCTGGACAGGATGCCTGGCCCCAGGTGTCTAAGGCAGCCCGACAAGATCTTTAGGAAGGGCTCAGAGCATCAGCAAACGCCGCCTGGCTCTGCCGGCTCAGTCCTTTCCCCATATCTTTCCCTGAGAGCATTTGAATTTCTAAATGAGAATCATTTGAAGGGAGGGGATTTACATTTTCCATTTCAGAGAAGGCTTCTGCCTTCCTTAGCAGAACATGTCTCTCTTCAAACCAAGACAATTGCTTATCATTTTGCAGATGTGCAGTTGCTGGGCAGCCCCGTTTTACACCAGGGACCTGAAGAACCATTCCCAGACACTGGGAAAATCCTAGGTGGTCCATCCACCCATAGATGAGGTCTCCAAATTTGCCCCAAAAGTGGGTCCAGCTTTTATAGGCCAAAAAGAGCAAGTCCAAGTGTCCTGATGATATTTTCAGCCCAGAAAGCCATGCTGCTGATGGCACACTTCACAATCAGCAGGGGACACAGCTAGGCAAAAGCCCAGACCTCTGCTGGGAGGCTTTCTCCTCAAACACCCTTCAAACAAGCCTCCATGCAAGTCAGTTGGGAAAGTTTCTTCAAATGATCCATTTCTGGCATAGAACTACACAGGGTTACGTGAAAGATTCTAAAGCAGCTGCTCTGGAGTCAAAGAGTCAGCACTAAGAGTCCCTGTCATCTATTTGTAGCTCAATCACACTTTGGGGGAGTTGAAGGAGTTTGGAACCAGCTAGAGAGCGGACCTCTGAGTGTTTTAGATGATGCCATTGCTTTTTCTTCTCTTCTACATAGACAGGAAGGGTGAGTTTGGCTCACATCTCCACCGCATGGCTCACAGGGCCGCAAGACTTGTAGTTACGAGAGCTTTGAAGGATTTCTTGGCCAAGAAGACACGGCCAACAAGGATCTTTATGTTTTGCACCCAATCCTTCAACATTTCGTCTTACGGACTCATGCTCTCGGAGTCTCTAGCTGGTCAGAGTGACCCCAGATAAGTTAGAAAGTCTCTTTTCCCAGCCCGGCGGTACAAGAAGGAGTCAGAGCTCTTCATTTCTCAGTCTCCAGGTTGCTTATTGTATCTTATCTATACAATTCTTTCTCCTGTCCTGCCGAGGTCCGCTCAGCAAGACAGTCTAAGGCACTCTGCCTCCCCCGGGGCGGTGTTATCTTTTTATACTAAAAACAACTACGTGTACAATGTTTGCAGTTACTTTCCAATACCTATCATCTACGTTAGACAGTGAGCTTCTACTCTAAACCAATCTAAAAGTGCCAACATCACAGCAGAAGATGGAGGCCAAGAAGAAGAAGGAGAAAGGCTGGACATGCCCAGAGTCCTGCATCTTGCCCCCTGAAGCCCCATTCTAAAAACCCCCAAATCAATTTTTCCACTCTGTGATAAATTCACTATCATTCTACTTAAACTTTTGTGGCTTGTCATTCTTCCTACAAGGTTGGTAATTGTTTTCTCCAAGGGCTAAATCAAAGGCACAAGGGTCTTGGGCTCTGTGTCAAAGTCTCTGAGCCCTCTGACAGGGTCTCGAGTCTTGCAGGGCAGCCAGAGGAATTTCCTGGGTTCCCACATCATGCTACAGTGTAAGCCTCCTTAGCCAATCATGCTATGACACACAAACCTACAGCACTGCATCCTAAACTTCTTGTTAGTTACCATTGTAACTACTTTGATTTTTTCTAGATCTTGAACTCTAAATCTCTTACTTTTCCTCCACTTCAACTTTCCTCCCTGTGTCTCTGCTATAAACTAGAAATCTGCACTCTTGCTTCTAGCACCTACGTTTGGGAGCCCTTTCCAAGGTCTCCGATCAAATCCTTTGTTTAATTCTAAGCTTTGCTGACAAGACCAAAGGTCTGAGATTTCCCTGCATTTGGATTTCCAACAACACTGATGCTGTTAATTCCAGAGTGCCCGTGATGCGTCTTGCAAGTCAACTCTGGCAGGAACAAGGCGGCTGCTGGGGGGCTGCTTGTGGCCTCTGATAGCCCATTGCTCAGGGCTTGCCAGCGCCCCAGCCCCTCAGGGGCTGCCCCAGCCCGGCCAAGCTGCCCGGCAGCAGCGCCGCAGCCCCACCGCAGCTCCAGAGCAGCCCCATCCAGAGGCACCTGGGAGCCCTCAGCAAGGCAGCCAGCAGCACACGGGCAGCAGGACACACATGGCGCTTCCTGCCTGGCACAGGGCTTGTGGCCATCTCCAGGCACCGCTCTGGCAGGGATCCCCGCAGCCCCGGCCCCTGCCCAGCCGCTCTGTGGGCAGCACAAAGGCTTCAGCAGAACCACCACAGGCCAAGGGGCTTCTGGCCATTTTCCCTGCAGCACTGCATGCCTGGGCAGCTGGCTGAGCACAAGCACCCTTTCCCCCCTCCTCCCCTATGCCCTACGGAACCTGGGCAGCAAAAGAAAGATCCTGGGAGTCTGTTTATTGGAACACATTCTATATTTACATCGTAAAGGAAAACAAAAGAAGAAATTAACAGTCTTGAACACAAGGAAAATCCCCGCTGGCTCAGGGCCCAGCAGACAGAGCCTCTGGGATCATCTCTCCATAGAGCTCCAGCAGCAGAGGCGGCCAAGCCCTGAGAGACGAAGCCTTTTTTTCCATGCCCTGCGGAGCCGATCTTCCAGGTCCTCCAAGATGGAATATCGAATTGTAGCTTCTGCCCTGAGAATGTGTAAAGTTTGAAGAGCGAGGCCTCTGACAGAAAGGCTGATGTCATCTGCCATTTCTTCAAGGGCTGCAAGAGAGAGGAACAGAATCACGGTCAGACGCCAGATCGGTGGGGAGCCGAGGAGAGCCCCCTGCCAGGGCCATCCCAGCCGGCTCTTGCCATGGCCAGGAGGGAGCAGGGAGCAAGGGGATCAGCCCGAAGCTGCTGGCCACGAATGGCCCACGTGGCCCTGAAATCTCAGCGTGCTCAGCCCACGGCAGCAGAGCCCTTCGCAGCCGGGGCAGGACTTGCAGCTCCTCCTGGCAGTCCCTGCTGTCAGCCCGCTGCCCTCACTCACCAGTGCAGATCCGCTGCAGCTCTTGCTGCTGCCCTCTCAGGTGCCGCCCGGCCATGCCTGTGAACACAGAGCCTGTCGCGGCCCCAGCGGCACAGCTCCCTGCCAGCGCCGCTGCCGGCGCTGTGGCCACACGGGCTGCTGGCCCGGCAGGGCTCAGCCGGGCCCTTGCCGCACGCTGCCGCCCCAGGGCACGGCTGCCAGAGGGCGGCAGCAGCAACGCCCAGGCCAGGCGGGGCTCCACGGGGCGGGGCCCGGCCGTCGCTGCCGGGGCAGCAGGTGGGGCGGGGCCGAGCTGTGGCGGGCCGGGCCGGGCCGGGCCGGGGAGGGAGCCCGGGCTCGGGACTCACCCATGAACCTGATGGCCGCCTCTCGCAGGGGCTCCTGTGGGCTCCGCAGGTAGCACAGGGCCTGGCGCAGGTGCTCGGCCGCTCTTCTCCTGTCCTCTGCCAGCTGCAGAGAGCGGCAGGAGGGAAGGGTTGGTGCGGGCTCAGCCCCTGGGCCGGGCGCTGCCTGCGCCCAGCCCCGGCCTCCCCTGCCCGCACAGCCCTGAGGCGCGGCCAGCAGCCGCTGGCCAAGGGCTTCCGAGGGCAGGGGACGGATGGCAGGCTGCTGCCCGGGGAGCCGCGGTGCCGCCCCGCCGGGCCGGGGCTGCATGGGCACCCGGCTAGGGCCCACGGGAGCCTGGAGAAGAACCCGCGCGGCCTCTGGCTGCAGCAGCGGGCAGGGGCACAGCTGCCCGGCCTGCACAGTGAGCACTGCCCTCAGGGCCCTTCTCCAGGCTGAGGATTCTTGGCTGCTCTTACCAGGCTGTCGCCGAACCTCCATATCTCATCCACCTCTGGCATTTGTTCGAGATTCCTTCTCTTCAGGAATCTGGCTGCAGAATGCAGTACTACACAGGAGGCCTGGAGAGCAGCAGAGACGCACAGATGGCCCCACAGGCCAGGGCACAGGAGCATCCCAGTGCCACAGCCTGGAGGAGGCTGCAGCCCGCAAGGTGCCAGGGCAGGAGGCAGCCCAGCCCCTTCCCATGGGGACAGCAGCCGGCCACAAGTCCTCACCTCAGCAACCATCTGATTTTCATCATGGCAGTGGAGGTAGAGTGGGACCAGGCTCTGGCGCACGTGGGACTTCAGGGCCTTTCTTCCATCTTTGCTTAATGAGTCCAGAATCTCTTGAAAGACACACATGGAGCTCAGCTGCACCTGGCTATCATCCTGTATGAGAGGAAGGGCAAAAGACCTCAGCATCAGCTGCTTCAGGCCCCCCAGGGCACAGGCCTGCATCTCCACAGGGCACCAAGTGTCCGGGCAGCAGCCAGTGGCCGTGGCTGTGGAGACAGAGCCTTACATGGTCAAAGAGTGGCAGGAGTGCCTCAGCCAGCTGCAGGGCGATGGGGGTGGGTATTAGGGCACCATCATCCAGGAGCAAATATCTTAAAAGAAGAATGGTCATCCCAATCATGTCGCTATCATTTTCCTGCAGGAGCTCCACAAGACTTTCAGTCAGGCTCCACATTTTTTCAGCCTGTGTGGAACACAAGTTTGTGAAAGGCCACCCTGGTGCCGCAGGGCCCAGAGGCCAAAGGCCTGTCCCGAAGCACTGGGGCAGCTGAAGCAGGAGGCAGGAGAGCTGGGAGCAGCTGCCTGAGCGCTCGAAGCCCAGGCAAGGCCAAGCGACTGCGTTGCCCAGCCCCACGCTGCCTGCACGGCTTCAGCCACTGCCCCCTTCTCACCATCAAGGGATTCTTGCCCAGCACTACGAGGCCTCTGAGTGCCAAGTAACGCCTGGCCCTGTGCTCGTTCTGCAGGTTCTGTGTCATGATCTCCAGAACACTGTCACTGCATTCCCTCATGTCCAGGCACTCGAGGACCTGAAAGGCACAGGGCAGTGACAGGGAGCCGGCCGGCAGGAGCCCGGAGCCGCACAGGGCCGGGCCCAGGCAGCAGCACAGGGCACGGGCACCGTCCTGGCAGCTGTGCCTACGAGAGGCCAGAGAGCTGGGAGGCAGCTCAGCCAGGCAGCACTGGCCTTGAGGCTCACCTCCACAAGGAACGCCAGGGCAGGGAAATCCCAGTACGGCATCTCTTCACCGAGCATAGCAAGCAGGTAGAATGCAATCCCGGAACAAAAGTGTATGGCTGAATGGCAAAGTATCCTGACAAGAGGAAAAGGAAACAAGACCCTGAGCCAGTGGGGCAAACCTCTCCCAGGAGAGACTCACAGAGCCCTCATCTTTCCCCACCACCTTTCCAGCCAGGGGAGCTGGGCCACTTGGGAGTTGGTTGCTCATGGGCACCCTCCTCTCCCAGCCTTTTCCAGTGTGCTTGGCCGTCCCTCAGTGACAAGGCCCTCTGGCCCATGACCACGGTGACTTTGTGGGACACCCTGGGCAGAGAGCACAAATGTCAGAGGCAGAGGAGAGAAGGGGCTCTCACCTGGCCAGCAGAGCCACGGCAAAGTGGTGGGTGTCAAGAGAGAGCAGCGTGTCCCAGCCACACCTGCGTTCCATTGCCACCACCACATCCTCACAGCGGACAAGGCAGAGCAGGGACTTCAGGGTGCGCACTGCAAACCTGTGGGCACAGCAAAGCCCAGGTCACACTGGCAGCACTGGCTCCTTGGCAGGCCACGTGGCAGGATCAGGAGGAGTGGGATGGAGCACCTGTTGGGGCTGGTGGCAAGGCCGTGCTCTTCCTGGCATGCCTTCCAGAATGGATCGACCTCCTCTGGCATATCCAGAGTGCTGAAGAACACTTGGAAGAGGAGATGCACAAATAGGCGGGGGAAATACACCTTTAATATCCGTGGCAGACAGGGCACCTGGAGGATCTTCCACATCACCACGGTTGCCTGCAAAGGACAAAGCCCCCCGAGACAGCGCTCAGTGCCGAGGTGTGCGTGTGGCAGGGCCCGTGCGTGGCAGGGAGAGGCCAGGAGAGACCTTGGCAGGGGGAGCACGGGGCCTGGTGGGCCTGAAGCTGCCCCTGGGCCAGGTTTCAGGCCCAGGGGCCTGAGGCAGGCAGATGCAGTGGGGGAAGGAGCATGGAGAGCTGCTGGAGAGGCGGCCTTGGGGCCAGCAAAGGCCAGTGTCAGAAACTCACAGCCAGGGCAAAGACACCCGTTTCGTCCCCATCGGAGGTGCACGTGCTGTGCTCTGGCCAGCTCCCCAGCACATCCAGAAGGATCAGCTGCGCCAGCTCCGCAGTCCTGGCTGAGCCCATGATTGTCTTCCACATGGCCATGGCAGCTCTGCGGGGTCAGAGCTCTGTCTCAGGGGTGTCTCAGACACAGCACCGGGGGGAGCTGAGCTGGCTGCCAGTTCTGCCTCTGCCCACTGGCCCTGGCCAGCAGCAGCCAGGCAGCCCAGCCCTGTGGGCACAGAGCCCTGAGGGGCAGGGAGGGAGCATGGCAGCAGGCTTGGGGGCTGACATGCCAGGGCTGGGAAAGGCAGCAGCCAGAGGGCCTGGGAAGTCTCTGTTGGTCAGACAGAGACCTGGGACAGTCTGTACAGGGTGTTGGGCTGGGGAGGCCTGAGCCCTGTGGGCAGGTGGGCCCCATACCTGTCACAGGACGGGGCCACACGCAGGAGCGTCATCACTGCGTCATCTGGCTGTGCTTCCGTGAGATCCAGCAGGGCCTCGTCCAGCCTGTGCTCAGCACAATCATTGGCCAGGAGCCACTGGTGGATGAACCTCACCATGGCGGGCACCTGGATAATTGGATAACAAGCACCAGGAGACTTGGAAAGCTGCCAGAGGGAGCAATGTTCCCAGCTTCCCCAGAGAAGTGCTTCCCTTCCCAGCCCACTGCCATGTGGCCCCAAAGGCTCACAGCAACCAGCATTGCTTGGCTTGGGAAGCCAAGCAATTCCTGGGAGGATCAAACCCTGCCCACAGGCTGCTTACTTGGTATGGATAGTAAAAATTTTCCTCTACAAGCATACACAGGAGGGCAGCGCTGGGCTTGGTTTGGAAGCTGGGAGAGTAGGGTCTGAGCCCAGTGCTCATGGTGATGCTCTCTTCCTCCTGCATTCTCTTGATGAATTTCCAGACAAGCTGTAGGAGAAGGGCAGGAAGCCGGGGATGTTGCATGGAGCGCTGCAAACACGGTGCTGGGCTGAGCAGGGACAGAAGGCCCAGCCCAGGTGAGGGTGGCTGCAGGTACCTGGGCTGTGCTGCGGAAGCGGCCACGGCTGGATTCCTGCTCTTGTGTGCGCTCCAGGGCTGCATCTGGCAAAGAGCGAATGCAGCCAGAGCTGAGGGGCGGTGGGAGAGGCCGGAGAACACAGCCCAGCCCTGAGCTCCCCAGGCAGGCAGAGCCCCGGGATGCCCCAGGGGATGGAGCAGGGCCACTGCAGCGTGTCTGTCCATGGGCATTTCCGTCCTGTCCATGGGCATTTGCCCTGGGGATTGCATGACATGGCATGGCATGGCATGGCATGGGGCCAAGCTGGCTGCAGGCACCAGTCCCACAGTCAGGCTCTGCCACTCACCCTCCTGCGGTGGATTGAACGGCACCACCTCCTGGGTCTCCTGTGATGGGGCAGCTCGTGGGCCTTCTTCCTCCTCCTCCACCCAGGCCATCTTGGGCACTACCGGGGGTCTCTGCTCCATAGCTTTGACTGGGTTTGGGACAACTTGCAGGAGAGATGCCTTGGAAAAGCTCCAAGTCACCAAGTCCTGCAGTTGTGCCTGGAAGGCACCTTCAAGAGAGAAGCCTCAGGAAGGCTGCAGGACAGCAAGTCCTGCACTCGCTCTCAAGGGCTCCTGCCACAAGCACAGGAGACTCCTCTCAAGGATTGTGGTCTGGCCTCAAGGGCACCTGCAGAAAAGAAGCCTCAGGGAGACCACGGCTCAGCAAGTCCTGTGGTCTGGCCTCGAGCTCAGCTGCAGGAACAAGGCCTTGGAAAAGCTCCGGGTGGGACGCGAACGAGCGCGCTGTGCGGGGGCTCCTCACGGCACCGCTCTGTCCCGTCCTGTCCCGTCGCGTGCTCCGAGCACTGTGGCCTGTTCTTCTCACCGGCAGCTCCTATGTCACCACGTGTCACAAAGGGCCCTTGGACACCCGGTTCCATCTCACAGTGACTGTGCGGCACCGTGTCACCAAGGGTCCTTGCACACCCTGCCGCCTGCCCTGGGGCCGCCCCCAGCCCAGCCAAAGTGGCCCAGGCTGGACAGGATGCCTGGCCCCAGGTGTCTAAGGCAGCCCGACAAGATCTTTAGGAAGGGCTCAGAGCATCAGCAAACGCCGCCTGGCTCTGCCGGCTCAGTCCTTTCCCCATATCTTTCCCTG